>NC_081181.1:66491316-66824428 GCF_029867415.1 Vicia villosa | reverse complement strand
TTACGGAAGTTTCAGCTTCGCCTGAACCCCAACAAGTGCACCTTTGGTGTCTACTCAGGAAAACTCCTTGGTTTCATCGTCAGCAAACGAGGAATTGAAGTAGATCCAGACAAAGTCAAGGCAATTCAAGAAATGCCTTCGCCCAGAACCGAGAAACAAGTTAGAGGATTTCTTGGACGTCTGAATTACATCTCGAGATTCATATATCTCATGACTGCAACTTGCGCTCCTATTTTCAAACTTCTACGGAAAAATCAAAGTTGCGTCTGGACAGACGATTGTCAGAGAGCGTTCGACAGCATTAAGGAATATCTGCTCGAACCACCCATCTTATCTCCTCCAGTGGAAGGAAGACCTTTGATAATGTACTTAACCGTCTTAGAAGACTCCATGGGTTGTGTCCTTGGACAGCAAGACGAGACGAAGAGAAAAGAGCATGCCATCTACTACCTGAGCAAGAAATTCACTGACTGTGAATCCCGCTACTCCATGCTCGAGAAGACGTGTTGTGCTTTGGCCTGGGCTGCCAAGCGTCTCCGCCAGTACATGATTCGACATACTACTTGTTTGATCTCTCATATAGATCCAATCAAGTACATCTTTGAGAAGCCTGCCTTAACCGGGAGAATTGCCCGTTGGCAGATGTTGTTATCAGAATATGACATTGAGTATCACGCACAGAAAGCCGTGAAAGGAAGCATTCTAGATGAGCACCTGGCTCACCACCCACTCAATGGTCATGAATCAACCAGTTTCGACTTTCCGGACGAGGACGTCATGTACCTCAAGATGAAAGATCACGACGAGCCACTACCCGACGAAGGACCTGAGATAGGATCCCAGTGGGGCTTAATCTTTGACGGAGCTGTCAATGCTTATGGACGAGGAATTGGGGCAATCATTGTTACACCTCAGGGTACCCATATTCCATTTACTGCCAGATTAACTTTCAAGTGCACAAACAATGAGGCCGAATATGAAGCTTGCATCATGGGTCTCGAAGAAGCCATGGATCTAAGAATCAAACACTTGGATGTATATGGAGATTCTGCTTTGGTCATCAATCAAATCAAAGGAGAATGGGAAACACGCCAACCAGGGCTAATTCCTTACAAAGACTACGCGAGAAGATTGTTACCATTCTTCGACAGGGTAGATTTTCATCACATTCCTCGTGAAGAAAACAACTTGGCTGATGCATTAGCCACACTCTCTTCCATGATTAGGATAAATCATTGGAATGACATTCCTCGGATCGATGTTATGCGCCTGGATAGGCCCGTTCATGTTTTCACAGTAGAAGCAATCATCGACGACAGCCCGTGGTATCACGACATCAAGAACTTTCTTCAAAAGCAAGAATACCCTCTCGGGGCGTCAAAGAAGGATAGAAAGACTTTGAGGAAGTTAGCTTGTAAATTCTTCTTGAATGAAGATGTTCTGTACAAGAGAAACTTCGACATGGTTCTGCTCAGATGCGTTGACAGAAAAGAAGCAGAAATACTCATGAGAGAAATACATGAAGGTTCTTTTGGTACTCACACCAATGGACATACCATGACAAGGAAAATACTGAGATCAGGATATTATTGGCTGACAATGGAGTCAGATTGCTACCAGTACGCAAAGAGATGTCACAAATGCCAGATCTACGCCGATAGAATTCATGTGCCACCATCTCTTCTCAACATACTCTCTTCCCCTTGGCCTTTCTCCATGTGGGGGATCGACATGATTGGAATGATCGAGCCAAAAGCGTCCAACGGACATCGCTTCATCTTGGTAGCTATAGACTATTTTACCAAATGGGTTGAAGCAGCTTCCTATGCAAACGTTAAAAGACAAGTTGTCGTCAGGTTTATCAAGAATCACATCATCTGTCGCTACGGCATTCCTAGCAAGATAATCACTGACAATGGGTCAAATTTGAATAACAAAATGATGAAGGAACTTTGTGAAGAATTCAAGATCGAACATCACAACTCATCTCCTTACAGACCAAAGATGAATGGAGCTGTAGAAGCAGCTAACAAAAACATCAAGAAAATCATTCAGAAGATGGTCATTACTTACAAAGATTGGCATGAAATGCTCCCGTATGCTCTTCATGGTTACCGTACATCAGTACGTACTTCGACTGGAGCAACTCCTTTCTCCCTTGTATATGGCATGGAGGCAGTCCTACCTATAGAGGTTGAGATTCTATCAATGAGAGTTTTGATGGAGGCAAAATTAACAGAAGCCGAGTGGTGTCAAAGCAGATTCGATGAATTGAACTTAATCGAAGAAAAGCGCATGACAGCTTTATGCCACGGACAGCTATATCAACAAAGAATGAAGAAAGCTTTTGACAAAAAGGTTCGACCTCGCACAATCAAAGAAGGCGACCTTGTACTCAAAAAGATTCAATCTTTTCTCACAGATTCGAGAGGGAAATGGACTCCCAATTATGACGGACCCTACGTGGTCAAGAGAGCTTTCTCAGGAGGAGCCTTAATACTCACGACTATGGATGGAGAAGAATTCACCCGTCCTGTGAACGTCGACGCAGTCAAGAAATACTTCGCCTAAATAAACAAAAGAACAGCTCGCTAAGTTGAAAACTCGCAAAGAGCGGCTTAGGCAAAAAAGAGCGTCTCGGTGAATCGAAAACCCGAAAGGGCGATTCAGGCAAAAATTAGAGACATAAAAAAAATATATATTAATCAATCCCGGTAGACTTAAAACCCGAAAGGGGTAGTTTACGCAAAAGTTAGGGATATATGGCAAGTAACTGTGTTCAGGACAAACTTGATCATTCAAAATCCATAGCGGAGTGTTCATCAGCAGTAGGTCATCTTCTACGAAGCACGAATGCAGCGCAACTTGGAGTGGAAGGGAAAGATAACGGTCGTCACGTTTCATCGTAGCCCTTTTCCCGAAAACCAATTTCCAACTTTGTAAATACTCCATGGAATCAAGCATTTGGCTGATTACCATTCCATATATAATAATTTGAGCCTTGTGTTTTTCCTTTGCAATCTAGTCTTTTTCAGTTTCTTGAAATGCATTTTAAGTTTAAACAGTCATATTTCTTGAAACAAATGTTTTCATAAAATAAAAATGAATTTACTTGCAAAAATAAAGGTGAAATTTCTTTCTGAGGTTTACAAACAATAGGAAGAATGCAAACAGTTGCTCCGAGAACGGTTGAGACTCCGGGAACCAAGTTTTCCCCATGAGGTCGCTTTGCGAACATCTCCCAATGACGGATCTTTACTTCAATTCATATTACTCACTTCGGACAGCGGACAACTGATAACCAGATATTCCCAACAGAGTTTGAACTACAAGAAGAGGACATCTTCTGATCAACAAGAATTCAAGTCGTATCATAGGATTTTACATCTGCGACAATTCTATTCACATTCACTTTACATTTTATAATTGTCATAATATTCATGCATACATTACATCATAATTACATAGTCGAATCAGGCTTTGATCCTGTGAATGCCTAAGTCATTGAGGCATGAACTCAAGTTTCCCCTGCAAGTTCCGGAGAAACTTTTTCCTTCGAGACAACAGTTCATACACAAGGATCTCCCCAAGCAAGTCAACAGATGGTAGTCTCCCTCAAAGAGATAGTTTGTTCACTTTTGGAATTCCTCAGCCGAGATTCTCCTGCAGAGCGACATTCAACAGTCTTCTTCAGATAAGATAGTCTGCTTCGCATTTTGGAATTCC
This sequence comes from Vicia villosa, assembly GCF_029867415.1. Classification (NCBI taxonomy): domain Eukaryota; kingdom Viridiplantae; phylum Streptophyta; class Magnoliopsida; order Fabales; family Fabaceae; genus Vicia; species Vicia villosa. Next base: position 66,820,702 of record NC_081181.1, on the reverse strand, counting down.
CTACAGGTTTGGTATTTCCCCAGCAAGGTCGAGAGATGCCACTTTTTCGTCAAAGAAAATAATTCAGAATCTCCCAGCAGATCGACAAAATGATTCCCCAGCAGAATCAGTGAATGGTAGTCTTCATCCAGAAGATAGTTCATGATCCCCAGCGGAGTCAACAAATGGTAGTCTTTCCCCAAGGAAAGACAGTTTGTCTGTTAAATACTCAAGAGATCGACAAATGGCAGTTTCTTCAAACAGTTTGTCTGTTTCAGGGATGTTTAGTTCCCCACAGAGTCAATAAATGGTAGTTTTCCCCTTAGGAAAACAGTTTGTTGATTCCCCAGGCACCAGTCGACGAATGGCAGTTTTCACCCCGAAAACAGTTCGTCCGCCTTCAAACAAAGTCATTAGCCCCTCAAAAGAGCGCGGGCCCATATGACAATCTTTCAAAGATGCCCAGTCAAAAGGGAAGATGGTGAAGTTTCTTTATTTACCGTCAAATGGTATCTCATCTCCAAGTGCTGATGAGAAGTTTGATGAAGAAACAAACCTTTGAAGTTTCTTTATTACCATCAAATGGTATCTTACCTCCAAGTGCTGGTAAGAAGTTTGATGAGGAAACAAAACCCCTTGAAGTTTCTTTATTACCATCAAATGGTATCTTACCTCCAAGTGCTGGTAAGAAGTTTGATGAGGAAACAAAACCCCTTGAAGTTTCTGTATTACCATCAAATGGTATCTCATCTCCAAGTGCTGATGAGAAGTTTGATGAGGAAACAAACCTTTGAAGTTTCTTTATTTACCGTCAAATGGTATCTTACCTCCAAGTGCTGGTAAGAAGTTTGATGAGGAAACAACCCTTGAAGTTTCTTTATTTACCGTCAAATGGTATCTTACCTCCAAGTGCTGGTAAGAAGTTTGATGAGGAAACAAACCTTTGGAGATTTTCTCTTTATCTGAGATATTGTCCAAAACGCAACTGAGACCAGTTTCGAGATATGGACATCCGAAACAAGGGGGAGGTTGTTTACCTTTTTCTAAGTATCAACACTTAGTTAAAGAAGATGGATTGCGCATCCTACATTGCCATCCATTCACCAGAATCCACATCAAGTATTTCTGCAGGAGTTTGTCTCCTCATCCCCCGCCAAGTGCGACAACGGGATCAAATCATGCAAAGATTTTATCATCTCAGGAGCGCCCAAAATTCGGGCATTCTTTGATATTTAAGTCTCTTTTACGCAGAAGAGATCGAGATATCAATCTCTCTCCCTCCAGTTAAAAGAAACTTAAATAGGGGCATCTGTCATACCCTAATTTTTGACCCCCCTGAGATGACATATCTTCAGGATTTTCATCAAGTCAAAGTAAGTACCTAGGACAGTCTGGCATTCAATCGAGGGTGTTCAAAGACAAGAAAATTCAGGCAAAGGATCAATCAATAGCAGGATTAGCCTCTAATACAAGCATAAGACTCAAAATCCTCATTATTACACCTATGATTGATTAAGACACCCAGTTATCTAAGTACAGGATTACTCAGATCAACAGACTAGGGTTTGGAGCCTATCAAGGACTAAAATCAGGGATCACCTTTGGGAAACCCTAAAAAGCCCCAGGGGATCATTCAAAGACATCAATCATCTACAAATAACTCATATGACAAGATCCACTGGACATTACACCCCAATTCAAAGTCTACAGTCATTATTTTCATATGGTCGACAATTAGGGTTTTTGACCTAATTCACCAGGATGGTTGACTTTTAATCAGGGCATGGATCCAAAACTCAATACATGATTCAAGAATCTCTAATACCTCAATATAATCCATTTACATCATTCATTTGAGGAGAAGATCTTGTTTCTTCACAAAAGCCCAAAAAATTCACTTTGTCAGGAAAAGTCAACTGTGTGGGATCATCATTGACTTTTAAGGTTTTTGGTCAAAAAATGACTTTCAAAGATCAATATCATCAATATATGGATGTCAAAGTCATTTGACCAAAGAAATTCAAAGAAATTCATCAAGGAGCAAAAAGTCGGGAATTAGGGTTTTTGAGGGCATGGTGAGAACTCAAAATTTCACCTACACAACTCAAAAAACTTCCAACATGAAAGTTGTAGATCTTGCAAAATAAAACAACATCTTACAAAGGAACTTTTTTCAAAAGATCAACCATTTAAGGGTTTTGGAGATTTTGAAGTTTTGGAGATTTTCTAAGTGTTTTAACCTAGTTTTCATCCAACTTTGGGCTCATTTTTCACAAATTTCCCAAATGATTCTGAAGAAGACATAAACTAATGATTTAAAGTAGATGTTTAGGGCTTTCCAAATTGTGTTCAACCTTCTCCAAATTCAATTTGAGCTAAGAGTTATGCTTGTCCAAAGTTGGCCTCATGAAGTAAAATTATAGGTCATGAGCAAATTGGAACTTTGCAATTTTGTGCATTTTTGCTTCACTAATGGATGCTACACGACCCATAACATGTCTGAAACAATACCATGCATTCATTTTCACCATGCCATGATAATTGAAGAAGATTCCTAAAACAAGAACATGTGATTATGTAATGATTACTTTTGAGAATTTATGGCAAATTGATGAATCACCCAAGGAATCTTCTCACCAACCAATTAGAGCTCACTTTGCATCTGAATTGTCCCCTAAGATCAGATAGAATCAATGGATAGGGGAGGTGGCTCGAAAATGCAATGATCACACTTGGATATTCTTTGAAATTTCTTCATGGCTAAGAAACCAAACTTGCTTCACTAAGCAAGCTCACTCTCCCAATCAGTACTGAGACATTTGCCTATAAATAGAGGCCTCATTCTCATTCAAAAAACACACCAAAGCAACCATATTCCTTGCTTTCTCTTTCTCTTCTCATGTTCATTGTTTTTCAAAGTTCTTTGGCAAGAAGAATCGATTTCTTCAAACCAGAGCTTATCTTTGGAAAGTGAGCATTCTAACATCTCAAGGGAGGTCATTTGAGGTGATCCAAGCACCTGGATCACTTCTGTAAGTAGAGGAACACCATTGTTGCTCTCACTTTGGAGCATTTGCAGTTGGAGGTCCATAGAGTGATTCAGGAGGTTTCAAGTCAAGCCAATCATCCAGGCACACTCCTCAGGTCATAGTGAAGCTAACCAGATGGCTGCAGCTCATCTGTAACTCCAAATTCAACAACCTCCATGTTCACTTGAAGCTGAAATCGAGGGAGGTCCATAGAGAAATTCAGGAGGATTCAAGCTCCAATAAGCATTCAGTTAGCATCATTGAGTCTCAAGGAAGCTATTGAGATCATTCATTCAAACCCAGGTGCTCTCAATCATCCTCACGACCTCCATTTTCAGAGGTAAGTTTCTGAACTTCACCTCTTTAATTTAAGCACTCACTGAGTTAAAGCTCGATTCTATCTTGTTTAGCATCATCAGAGGATTGAAAACCCTCTATCATCTTACATTTATTCATCTTGTTTGTCATTTAATTTCAAATTTAGGGTTTATATGTTCTTAGAGTTTTCTGAGAAATTAGGTAGCTATAGTTCATATAAATAAATGTTAGTTACATATCTGGATTCGTGAGGAAATTTAGAACAAGATTGATGTTTACATCATGTCATTTAGTTGAGAAACCAGAGAGTTGGGATTTTGAAAATCTTTGAGCTCGAGGAAGAAGATGACTATGGCCATGGCGCGCAAAATTTGAATCTGGGGCCAAAGTTTATTTTATTTTGAATGGTATGCGTTCCTTAAACGACTGAACAAACTTGCCCTAGTGGCCTCCCATACGCCCTTAGTCTCATCATGCCTCAAGTCTGGGGTTCGAATCCCCCTCGCCCCAGACTTTTTGATTCTTTTATTTTTCAATGATTTACTAGTTGTTTTGAAACATAACCAAATGAATGCAAGTTACTATCACCACACGCGCGTTGGATCAGTGGTGTTTGTTTTGAGTGTGTGACCTAGAGGGCGTGGGTTCAAACCCTCCAAGGGCCAAAACTATTTTTTTTAACACACAAATTCTTTCATTTTCTCACAAACTTCACATATTTATTTAACCTATCAAATTAATTTATTTTCACTTCATTTTTCACACATTTATCATTTAATATACCTATTTTGTGAATAATAAAAAAAATCATAAAAATATTATTTATTTCATATATTTTTTATTAGGTTTAAAATAGTATGTTTTAAGTGTTTTCTTAAATACTTTAAATACATATATTCACTTTGTTTTAACCTAATCATTTTGTAAATAAAGTTTATGATAAAACCCTAATTGTTTAGGTCTTAATTAAGTAAAAATCTTTATTTTTACTTTGATTAAGTTGACTTTTGTCAATATTCAAAACTGTTTTCAATCTCTAATTAAACGGATGATTAAGGTTTTCAAACAACAAAACCTTGTATCATTCCAAATCATTTTCAAATTGCTTTTACACCAGTACTGTAAAGTACTGGGCCTCTAATAGAGTGTAAGTCCCAAAAACCTTCTCTTCTTAGCTTGTTTTCAAAACTGTATTTTCAAAATCTTCTTTCTGTTTTCAAAACATTCTTCTGGTATTTGAAGGGCATTATTCCCGGTGAAACTCTTCAGATACCTATGTGACCTTTGTCCATCTTCACTTCTTCTGTTTTCAAAAACCATTAACTGTTTATCATATATATATTCAACTGTTATCCATCAATTACTGGTAAGGCTCTGTACATACTTCTTCAATGGCCTCCACTCCATCCAGGTTAGGCTTTACAAGCTTTCAATTTACAGTCTTTATTTAAATTACTGTCAAATATAAATTGTGCATATATTAGTTTAGAACTACGTTTGAGTATAAACCTTAGGACAGTTAAACTATATATATATTATAGGAATATGGCCTAGGATTGAGAATGTCTTCCCGGTGAAGGCTCTTTCCTAATTAGAGATCTGTAGTTCAAACCCCCAAGATGAATTATTCCCGGTGAAACATCTTGGTAAAAACCTTAGAATCCAAATAGTAGGACACATCCACCCAAAGAGGAATTATTCCCGGTGAAACCTCTTACCCATTTGCTTAGAGCCAAAATAAGTTCAAAACTACATAGCTTTCTCTTGTGCTATAACAAGGACCCTCGATTAGCCTCCTCTTGGGCTTTGTACAAGGACCCACAGGCTTCTTAAAAGCATTTCCAGCTTCCTCTTGAGCTTGTATACAAGGACCCATCAGGTTTCTTATAAACATAGGAACAGGTCTTTAGTCACCTTTTAGCCTACCCTGGTGAGTTTCTTCCAATTTAAACCAGACTTTAAACAAGCTAAGTTTGTCTCAATTTTGCATTGAGTACACCTTTTTGGAATGAGAGACATGGACAGTCTCTGTCACCCTTATCTTCATCAATCTTCCTTAGCAGAGTCTAGGATCCATGTTTGATCATCCTCAGCATGTGTCAGCCTTCATCTTGGGCTTTAAACAAGAAGTCTCCATTAGATAATCTTTCTGCCATTCATTTCAATAAAAACCCCTGGAAAGGGTTAGCCTCCAAAGTCAATTAAAATCAACCTCCATTTCAATAAATCCCTGGAAAGGGTTAGCTTCCACACATTCTTTCATTTTTAATATAAAACCCCTGGAAAGGGTTAGCCTCCAAAGTCAATTAAAATCAACCTCCATTTCAATAAATCCCTGGAAAGGGTTAGCTTCCACACATTCTTTCATTTTTAATATAAAACCCCTGGAAAGGGTTAGCCTCCAAAGTCAATCATTAAATGTCAAAAAAATAAAAGATTCATTTCTCTTAGGAGATAATTTCCCCAAAAGAGTCAAAACCCCTGGAAAGGGCCAGCCTCCAAAAACATGATAAAGTCAGTCTTTTAACAGACAAATTCACCAGCTGAGTCAAAATCCCTGGAAAGGGTTAGCTTCCAAAGAAAAACGGTCTTTTAATAAATAAAACCTCCTCAGTAGAGTCAAAACCGACAAAAACAGTTAGCCTCAACCTTGGGCTTCATACAAGGCACCCAAACAATAAAACTCCCCTGTCAAGAGTCAGCCTCAACCTTGGGCATTGTACAAGGCAGATAATAGAGTCTCCCCAGTGAGTTCTTCATCATTCAGTAGCCACAACCTTGGGCTTTGTACAAGGCAGATAAACCATATTTTCATGTGTCAAAGATTCCTAACACCTAGGATCTTTTCCCCATAGAGTCATCCATACTCAGTTTATTTAAGAGTCCGCCACAACCTTGGGCTTTGTACAAGGCAGAAAATAATGTTTTCCCTAGCTAGAGTCAGCCACAACCTTGGGCTTTGTACAAGGCACATAAAATAGAGTCATTCATTCAATTATCCTCAACAGTTAGCCACAACCTTGGGCTTTGTACAAGGCACATAAATAGAGTCTCCCTAAGTAGAGTCAGCCTCAATTCTGGGCTTTGTACAGAACACAAAAATATCATGTAATTAATCCCCAGTGGAGTCATCTCCCAGAGTCAATAATATATTAATTAACCAATCAAAAAGCCTCAAGCTTGGGCCTCATACAAGCCAGCTAAAGTCAAATCTTTTATACAGTAGATAGGCATAGCTTATCTCTATAGAGAGATATTTTTACTACTCTACCACATTCAAACAAACAAACATTTCATTTCAATTTTAATCAAGTCTCCCATTTAGGATTTTGAAAGGCATGAGCTGGCAGTAAAACCCAGACATGTGGTAACTTTCCCTAATTTGGATGAGCATCTTTCTTTCATTTAAGAGGCATTTGACTGGTATACTTGCACATACACAAGTAAGGTCCCCCTCTTGAATGAAATGAATTCAGTTATTCTGTCACTCCTTTAAATGTTTGTGGTAGAATAGTACAAATACCTCTCTGTAAAGATGATTTCATGTCTCTTTACTGTAAACAGAGATTTAATTCAAAGCTTCAACCTTGAGCTTCAAGCAAGGCACCAAAAACAAGTAATTTCCCTAGTTAGTTCCCCGAACTACATTAAGCTCTGACTTCCACTAGGGATATGTAGGCATGAGGTTCACAAGGAATCTCAGCGAGCTAATAAAATACCAAAAATAGTCAGTTTGTTTGTCTGTCTGTCTTTTTTTAATCAATTCAATTCCTTCTCCTAATACAAAGGAGAAACTTTCCCAATCATTAGCAATAAACACAATCACAATGACACAGAGAAGGTTCCTGTAGAATACTACAGATATGTAGGGTGTTTAAACACTTCCCTATGTATAACCGACCTCCCGGACTCCAGAATTTCTAGTCTAGGTGAAATCCCCACACTTAGCAAACTCCTAGGGTTTAGTTGAGATCTTTTTTCCCCTTTCCTACTCGTAGGACAAATAAGAAAGTTCGTGTGATATCGTAGGAAGAACTGAAACAAAATTCATCCCACCACGGGCGCATTCTCCTTCCAAATTTCGCGTGAAGGGTTTAGCGTGCCGTCCTCCCAAGTGAAACGGGGAGGTAAACAAAACGACCACCACAGTGGGGTTGCGCTTGTGATCCTTCAGATGTGGCTTGCCTGGAGATCTCACGGTCGTCTCTTTAGGGCGCGTCATGGTCGTGCATGCAGTTGAGGGTATTGAGTCTTGCAGCAAGTTGATTTAAGCAAAATGTTTGAAATAAACTACAGGCGCTAGGATCGAACCCTTGCTCCTATAGTTATTGGTCTCCTCGTGTTACCTCTTGTGCTATTCACGTTCTCTGCAAATTAATTAAACGAAAAACAATAAAAATAAAAAACAAACTGGGTGAGTAACCTGCGTGAATCCCGTATCCACGTGACCGGCCAATGACAGTAAAGAGAGAAGTCAATCTTGTTGAATGGCGAACCATGACGTTGCATGCGTAACCATTGGCCCTCCGTTTCTGTTCATCATCTTCAACAACTGGGTTTGAGTTTTAGCCACGGATTTACCACGTTTTAGCTACAATATTAACATGAATGTTTCATAGCAAATCCTGCATTCTTACATCCTGAAACAAAATGAGTTAGCTATCAAAACGAATCACCCGGATCTACTATGACGAGCCTTCTGAGTCCATTGGTAGCATCAGCATGGCCTGGAACGCCCTGTAAGGGTGAGAACGCAAAGCTTCAAAGCTTTTGCCCTAGCCATGGCAACTTGCCATTTACACGCCAAAACTTGTCAACGATGATTCAAATGGATTCTAAACTCTGTTATAATCATAAATATGTGCACGAAAAACACTAACAATGCATGAATTAATGTAATCGAAACTTGCAAGCTTAAAGCAAACCGTGTTCTTGCTGAAGACGATTTTGGATGCGTTGATGCTTCCTAATGATCTGGAATGCTTCAAAGATCTTCAAGGAATGTCGTTTGGTGCGTGGAACGACTTTCAACTTATTGAGAGGAATTTTTGATCGTGCCCTAGTTTCAAAGAATTTTTCTTCTCTTAGAATCCTATTTTCTTGGCTGCTCCCTCTCCTCCATTCGTTCCCCTACCTTCTGACCATGTAGCATATATACATATTGGAATATATTAGGTCAACTATATTGGTAAGAAATCATAAGATTAATGCCTCGGAAATTTGATTAAAATTTGATGCAAATCTTTCTATTTTTATTCAATTCTCTTCCAATCAAACTTTTATGATTGACTTGAGCCCCAAGAATGATTATTTGATTGAAAAATCAAATCATGCATCAATTTGATTTGATTTGATTTTTTCTTTGATTTAAATTGAATAAAAATAAAAAATAATAAAATAAAATCCAAGCCAAGTATGAACGAAATTCCATGGTCCTCAAGGTGTTTCTTGGGCCTTCATATGATCCAAAACAAAGCCCCATAATTTATTTCATCATTTTTGGTATTTTACTTAATTTATTTTGCATTTAAACGAATAAAATTCGAATAAATAAAAATAAAAATCCCAAAAATATAAGAATGGTTTTATAGGTTCTTATTTGGGTCATATGTATGTTTGAAGTCCAAAACCTAAGCCCATTAGTTCAAAAACACAAAATTATTCAATTAGGGTTTCATGCACTTCTTGAAATTTGACCAACTTCTGACGGTCATAACTCTCTCAATCTTTGTCCTACGAAGATGTTCTAGAACTTTTTGGAAAGCCCAAGATGTCCTCTACAAGCCACTTTGGAACATACTCTCCATTTGGATATTTTATCTCGATGATATTGCTCTTGACAAAAAATAGCTTTTTGCGATCTTCTAGAAGGAGCTGTAATGTTTTGGCTTATATCTCTTTAATGAAGCATTTTTGGCCTTGGCATGTGAGACACAAAGTTGTAGAGAATTCAATTTCCTTCAAAATGAGCTTTGGATGGGAAATTTCTGATGTTCCATGTGAAAGTTATGGCTGGTCAAAGTTGGGTTGACTTTCTCCTTCAAAACCCTAATTTAGAAACTTAGTGTTTTTGATGATTCTGGAGCCTTTCTTGATGAATCATGATCAATCCTTGATCAAATGATAAATTATACCTCAAAATGAGGATGTTGACCAAAAATCAGGAATTTTGACAATACTTTGACCACAGTTAACTTTTAGGTCAATTAGTCGATTATTGATCATTTGGGTCATTGACTTTGGCCTGAGTATGCTTTGAATCATATGAGAAGCCGTGAAGTTCACTTGAGGCATCATAAGTTTATTTTCCTTTGAGTAATACAAAACCCTCGTTTAGAGGATATTGTTTAGGAGAGAGACTGCATGCTTCCTTCTTGTGTATCTTTGAGCATTTGAAAGTCAGATGGACTGAAATACGAATAAATATGATGGGCAAATTTTGGGGTATGAAAAAATGTCATGACATCAACTCATGACATCGCGCCTGCAGAATTGGAATGAAGATTCAGTTTGATTCTCAACAGATACAGAATATTCTATGAATATTATGTAATCCAATGTGGCGCAGATTTAAAGGTCAATAAAATCAAGTCAGAATATTAAAGAATCAAATCAGAATATTGAAGATTCAGTAGTTTCTAATTTAGGAGATAAATTAGGAAACTTGTGATTGAAGACCTTTCTTTTAGCAGGAGATATCTGCATATTAGTAACAGTCATGAGTGCTGCGATTTGTAAGTCCAAGTCCAATTGGGAATAGGTTATAAATAGAAACCTTTGTAACCTAGTTTTAGAAAAAAATATAGAAAACCGAATATATAAAAGATGTAGTCATTAGTGTTTCTATAGGTAGACCACCCAGGTTGTGGGATGGCTGCCATGTCCTTCTTGAAACCTGTAGGTAAGAGAAGATATTGTTCTCACTTGAAACCTGTAGGTAAGAGTTGAGTATTGTGTTCTTAATTGAAGCTGTGAAGCAAGATCAAGTTATTGTTAATTGTTTAAATAGCTGTTGTAAGGTTGTAACAATTAGGTATCACTAGAAGGTGAGCAGAGGTTCTCTTGTCTTAGATGGAGTTCTAAGATAAAAGTTGCATTGGGTAGTGACTAGGTAAACCAGAGGTTGTTTACATAAAATAGTACTACTGATAGTGAAATCTTCTTCCTGGCTTGGTAGCCCCTAGAGTAGGTATTTAAATCGAATTGGGTTAACAATTCTCAGTGTTATTTATCTTCTGCATTATATTGTCTATTCAGTCTTGGATGTTGTAACATCGTGTATAACATCAGGTTCAGGTTGATAGCTTTTCCTTTTACAGAACCAATAAATATTACAATCTGGTCATGTTGACTGAACATACATGATCCCAGTACTCATGGGCTCCTTATTAGGGGTAATTAAAATTGAGGATTTTTCTGTTCTGCCTTTTCCTAGCTAATAACAGATCAGATGTCTTGACATCGTGAATTTCATCCTGAGTCTGTCTTACCAGAATTTCAATTGGTATCAGAGCAGGCATCCTGTTTGTTTCTGGATCAGATCCATAAGGGATACTTTTTGGTTGTGCTGAAGGTAGAAGATTGTTTGAACAAGGAATGTTCATATTGTATGGTCCCTTGAAGTGGAGGATGGATCTATATGTGGAGGATTAGACCAACCTGACCTAGAAGCTATTGGTGCGGGAATAAAGGAGTGCTAAATCCAAATACTTCATGTGGGAGTGAAGAATTTGAATTGAACTAATTCAGCCGGTATATATGGACAGAGAAGAAACACATCAAAAACTTCATGCGGGAGTGAAGATATTAATAAGGTAACCTCTGTATCTATGTGAAGTTTGTCAGGTCAGGTAGTTGTTTAGGTCTAGTCTGTTGCTTGGTGCATAAGCAAGCATTGTGCAGGTGTCGCGGGGAAAAATCGTATATTTTTTCGGGATGAGACACCTGATGCCTTCTTTGGGCTCGAGTGCTCAAAAAATGATTTTTCTTTTGTTTCGACCAAACTTTTTATTGTTTCCAAAGTAGGAAAAGGAAAAAAGTTGCAATAACCTAAAAAGTGGGGGAGAGATTCCGGGTAAGAGGGTTGGTTATACGAAGGGAAGGTATTAGCACCCAACGTATCTATAGTACTCTATAGGCTTCTTTGTTGTGTTTGTTTCATTCTATGTTATGGTGGAGGTTCTGTTGTGAAATAGGTGGGACCTAGGGTGTTTGTTTGATTATGCTCGCAAAGATCATCGTGATCCTCTGCATACATATCCCTTAGAGGGAATCAGAGCATCTGTAGCTCGGGGTCTACGGGTGCTAAGGTTTGAGTGGTTTGAGTGAGAAGTTTTGCTCGCCAAGGATACAACCTTGTGCCTACGTATTCTCAAAGGGATGTTGAGAAAGTCAGAGCAATCGTAGTTCCCACTTATGCTAGTGGAAGCAAAGGAAAAGAGACAAATTTCATCTAAATGTTCGATGTATCTAATCTATATCATCACATACATCTGTTTGTTTTTGTTTGAAAAATCTTTTCATTATAAGCCCTGGGCCATGCCACTTATGGTGCTTAGAATGATAAAGATGCTTTTTAGCCAGCCTTGTGGCAAAAACTTTCAATGAAGTCAGCCTTGTGACAAAACGTTTTGATTAATCAGCCAGCCTTGTGGCAAAAGTTTCAACGAAGTCAGCCTTGTGACAAAAACTTTGATTAATCAGCCAGTATGGTGGCAAAAAGGTTTGATTGATTAGCCAGCCTTGTGGCAAAAAAGTTAAGTTGATTGATTGATTGATTGATTGATTGATTGATTGTTTGTGATGATATAGAAGAGATACTCCTATCATAGAGATGATAAATGTCTAATCTCCTAAGGTATTTGATTTGGATATTGGGGATGCTTATAAGAAGCCCGTGGGTCCTTGTACGAAGCCCAAGAGGAGGCTATCCGAGGGTCCTTGCATTGTAAGCCCAAGAGGAGGCTATGGGAGGGACAATCGAGGGTCCTTGCATTTTAAGCCCAAGAGGAGGCTATGGGAGGGTCACTCGTTTGTACAAAGCCCAAGGGGAGGCAAGGTATAGTTGGTTTGAGCTCTTAGAGCGATTTCACCGGGAAACCATACTCTATGTCCTAACCTAAACTAGGGGAGATTCTTTGCACGAAGCCCAATAGGAGGCTTATGGGGAACCTAGTGTTGTACTAAGTTGAACAAGTATATATAACACGATCACAAATATGAACAAGTACAAACAAATATGAACAAGTACATGAACAAATATGAATAAGTATGAACAGTTATATATGACAAGGTGTGTGTATACAATGGAGTTTAATAAGGAAATATACCTGTAAGCATGATCCATTTGTAAACACGGGGGCTCGGGACTTATACTCGGGGAGAGACCCACTTGAGTTTATTCAAAAGCTATGTAAACAAGTATTTACAGAAGGGCTCGGGACTTATACCTACATGGAGGCCCATGGTATCTTTTGGGAAGATTTAAAGAAAACCTTCATTTTTTGATTTGTTGTTCGAAGTTAAAAAAACAAATTTGAACGAGATATATACAAAAAGGTGTGTGTACAATGAAATACCTAATTTCATGTACAGGAATGGGACTTATACCTATGTGGAGGCCCCTTGTTTTATTTTATAAAACATGGTTGATTGTTTTATTAACAGACGCAAGGTTTCGTCGTTTTGAAAACAGTTTGAAGATTTGTTTTGAAAAAGTTTTCTGTACAAAGAAAAACTGTACAAAGAAAAGGAAAGGGACTTATACTCTCTAATATTGGAGAGGCCCTTGTTTTATTTTCATAAAACATGGTGGATGGTTTTGAAAAAGATATGAGATTTGTTGTTTAAAAAGCTGTTTGGAAGTTTTGGAAAAAGTTTCTGGTTTAAAGAAAAACTGTACAAAAAAAAAAGAAAGGGACTTATACTCTCTAATATTCGAGAGGCCCAGTTGTTTTGGAAATCAATTGATTAATCCAAAAAGATTTATTCAAAAGTTTTTGAAAGGAGAACCAAAAAAAAGAAATGGTTTTGAAAGTGATTTGTTTTTTTTAAAAACGTCGATCGTTTGTTTTAGAACAATTTGAAATTTTTGAAAGGAATCAAATTAATTAAGATAAACACAAAAATTATACTTAATTAACATCTAAATGATTAGGGTTTGATCACAAAATATTTACAAGTGATTAGATTTGAAAAATCAAGTGAAAAACAATATTTAATATGTTATTTTAAACCTAATTAAAAATGTATTAAATAAATATTTTTTGTGATTTTTTTTTATATTCATAAAATACATATATGAAATAAGAAGTGTGTAAAAAATGAATAAAAAATGAGTTAATTTGATTGGTTAAATTAATTGATGAAGTTGTTAAGAAAAATAAGGAAAAATGTGATAAAAAAATGGGTTTTGTCTCCACAAGGACTTGAACTCATGCACCCACGCTTGCCAACCAAAACAAAGACCAACTGAGCTGCGCGCGCAGCTTGTAAGTATAACGCGCTCATTTAATTATATTGAAAAATTGAAATTTGAATTTCTGAACACAAAAATGGCGCCAAGAACACACCCCATTTTTGATTTTGAAAATCTTTGAAACTGAATCATTTTGATCAAGTGAATAGCCTATCTTGCTCGATTTTTCACAAGGAACATGATGGTATCATTTAATTTTATTTATTTTCACTCTAAGATCATTAATTTTCTGATGAACACGAAGAACCCTAATCTTATGATTCAATCTAAAATCGTGTATATGCAAGTTATGATGCAATTGATTGAGGGTTAATGATCCTCATGTATGCAGAAACAAGATGGTATGTTCATATTTCATTTATGATGCGTGGAGAATAGAGTTTGAAGTTCATGAAGCTTACCTTTAAAAACGGCCAAACTGAGAATTGAATTTCGAGTTAGAGGTGTTGCAGATGCTTTGTAATGATCTGGATAACTTCAATGATGATTATGGAACATGTTTGGATGCTTGGAACCACCTGAATTCATCTGAGCATGACCATGGTACCCGATCTGCAGAAGCTTCAAGAGTGAATCGAATTTGATGATGGAGATGTTTCAGGTCATGTATGAGTGTTTGGATAGTTCACATATGGTATATGGAATGTGTTTGGATGATTAGTTTGGACAGAATTGGCCTGGATTTGATTTTGGCATGATAAGGCTAGTGTTATGCATATTTGGGGAGTGAGGTAGTGATTCTGAGTTTTTGATGTTTTTGGAAGGTTTCAAAGGTTCAAACAACTTCCATATGGTATTTGGGAAGTGTTAGAAGCATCACTTTACTTAGAACTTCAAAGGTTTAGAGGTTGAGAATTTTACCTCTTTTGAAAACCATGAAACTTGCATTCTAAGAAAGGAAGAGAAAACCTATGTTTATGAGGTTTTGGTGTGAGTTTGAAGATGATTTGAACCTCTATTTATAGGCCAAGGATTCTGAACTCAAAGCTCTTGCAAGTTGATCCAAGAATGATGATTTGGCTTAAGAGATAAAATGGAATCTTTCACATTAAATGCAAATGGTTAAAAGTGACTAAACCATGGTTAAATCTCAAGCTTCTTATCCTCTTCCATTCTGATCTTCAAATCAGAAATATCTATCAATTATTGCCTTGATGCATCATTATGTGCATTATATGTCATGTAGTATTGAAACTTAGTGAAAAAATGGTGAAAATTCAAGCATAAGGTTCACTAATGTCAAAATTCAAAACCATGGCTACACTCCATATTTTTTCATGCTCTTGGACATTTTGGAAAGCTCATGTTACACACTTCAACACCCTAGTTGAAAGTTTCTTCAAGACCTTTAAGGAAATGGGTGAAAAAGATCCATGAACTTTGAAGAAAATGAGGTTTTAAGTGAAATTTTCAAAACATACCAACTTTGAAGCTCCATATCTCTTAAATGGTTGATCTTTTGGAAAAAAATTAAATGTGACAAAGTTGTTCATTGGATCAAAATCTACAAATTTCATGTTGGAAGTTTTTTTCAGTTTGTAGGTGAAATCTTGAGTTATTCCCTTCCAAAGTTTGAAAAAAACCATTGAAAAACACTTAGAATTTTTCTAAGTATGGAAAGTCAAACTTTTGACTTTTTGATTCTTGATTGATTTTCTTGATTTTTCTTGATCAAATGACTTCATATATCATATATTGATGATTCAAAACTTCAAAAATCAAGGTTGACCAAAATTCCCCAAAAGTCAATGGTGATCTTGTACAGTTGACTTTTTCAGACGAATCGCGTTTCTGGAGATTTCAAATGAACTAGGCTATCCTTACCAAATGAATGGTATGAATGGATAATATTGAGGCATTAGAGGATATTGAGCCATGGTTTGAGTTGTGGCACCATGTACTGATTAAAAAGTCAGTTGTTCAGATGAATTAGGTCAAAAACCCTAATTGTCGACCTGATGAAATTGATGACTGGAGATCTTGAATTGAGATGTAATTTCCATTGGATGTTGTCATAGGAATTATTTGAAGATGATTGAAACCTTTGATTGACTTCCTGGGTATTTTTAGGGTTTCCCAAATGTGATCCCTGATTTTGGTCCCTGATAGTTCAAAACCCTAATCTGATGATTTGAAATTTCACTGTTGATCAGTCCCTGTGTTGGAGATGTCTTGAGTCAATAGATTAGGTCAAAATGATGTACTTGGGGCCTTGAGGTCATGTCCCAAGTCATTAGGTCAAATCCTGAGCAAAAGTCAGGAGTATACTGTCTTCAGTCAAAACCCTAATCTGGTTGATTCAAAGTCCCTGAGCTTGTTGAAATGAATCTTGGAGGACCAAATGTTGACTGTTGATAAAGATAATTCTTTTGAGATGAAGGGAGAACAAAACCCTAATTGATTGTTACTTGTACTGATGAGTGATTTCTTGATTAAACCCTGCTGAGTCACAAGTAACAAACACAAGCTATGCAATTTGTTAGAGATGCAAATGATGCATATGCTATGATATGAGGTGGTATCTTAGGTCAATAATTGGGGTATGGCAGATGCCCCTATTTAAGTTTCTTCAACCTGAGACATGAAGATTGAAAATCTTCGTTTTGATAGGGTGGAAGAGACTTAAATATCAGAAGATGCGAATTTTGGACCTAAAATACCAAAATTGCGAATGATGCAAGGACATCTTTACCGAGGGGATATCAAAAACTGACTCCACTGGGGACAAGAGATCGGGAAGGATGTCTCAATCCGTTTTAGGAAGAGAATCCGTTTTTTCGGGAAAGCAAGTGTATGCTTCACCGGGGAACGATAGCTTTGTAAGAAAAGCTTATCTATCGACATTATCGACTATCAGCATGGGGATAGACTTGTTTAATAATGCGAAGGTGAAAGGTATGAAACTGTATTACCGACTATCAGCATGGTGATAGACTTGACATGGTAAAAAGAGTTTCAAAGGTTCGGTTAATATTACCGACTATCAGCATGGTGATAGACATGTTTAATAATATAACCAGAACAAAAAGGTTACCGACTACCAGCCTCGTGATAGCGGTTTTGAAGACAAGATTAATTATCAGCCAAGTGATAAAATGATTTTGGAGACTTTGCTAGGGAAATTACTGGTTATTCAGCCTTGTGAACAGTAATAAGGCCCTGATTGTCAAATGGTCTTCATGATTGATTTCCTTAAGAGGAAAAAGCTTTTGAAAGAGACATAAGTTGCTCAGATGATGAGGCTATTGCTTATTGTCTGTTTTTCACGACTCTATTTGAGGAATTGGAATTTGAATCTCTGGTAAAGACAGGGTTCTAACCAAGAATGAATTGGAAAGAAACGGTCAAATAAGACTTTGTACCCATGAGGAATGAACTCAACGGGATTTTCTCTTTCGTTTTGAGAGGAGAAGACTGAAGCAACCTTCTTCCACGAGGAATGATCTCAGTGGGGAACTGGAGAAAGGATATGTTCTTTTCTGCTTATGGGTGACAACCTACTTGGAGAAATGACATGCCCATTCCTGTTTCTTTTCTTTCTTTTCTTTTTCTTTTCTTTTTTTTTTGGGATAGATATATCCTGAACAAGTGATTTTAGGCAGACATTTGAAAAATGCAATGATGCATAAATGATGCAAATATGTATGAATGATGAATGTCATGAATGTAGCATGCATACTGACGAAATTGACAGACAAAGAAGTATATACTGGAGACGGACCGACGTCGCAATATAACCAGATACTTGGCAAATGTTCTTCAACACGGTGCAGATAATACAGGTGATGAATGGTGCTGCATGTTTTAAACTTCTCTGAGGAAGATAAGCATCTTTTCTTATTGAGATGGAAGAACCTCTTCACTGGAGATGGAAAATCTTCGTCACTGGGCATAAAAGACCTTCTTCACTGGGGATAGAAGAGCTTTTCCTATCATAATCTTTGATTCATCCTATGGAGATAGCTGTTGATGTTCCTTCGGTTGTTCACCACTCAAAGGAAAGTTTCGCTTTTATTTTGAAAAAGAAAAGTAAATTCATTTAAAACTTTTTTTCTCTTTTTTTTTCAAAAGTGAATAACACAATTAAAGCGTCATTTTGCAAGCTAGAAGAAATCAAGAATTGCAAACAAATGGGCACAAGGCTCAAATTTATTTAATAGGATGGTAACCAGCTAAAGGCGTGATTCCATAGAGTATTTACAAAAGTTGGAAATGGTAATTATGCGGAAAAGGCTACATTGAAAGCAATAACCACTATTCCCTCTAACAACTTTGAGTTCCAACTGTGCTTGTCGCTTCAGATTGGCGATGATTTGATCGTAGATCCTTCGATGGAAAAGACGATTCAGGTGACGAAGTATGGACTGATGCAGTTACTTTGTCATAAATCCTTAATTTTTGCCTAGATTGCCCTTTCAGGTTTTCAATCTACCAGGATGAATTTTTTTCTGTTTTTGTCTCTAATTTTTGCCTGGACCGCCCTTTCGGGTTTTCAGTCCACCGAGACGCTCCTTTTTGCCTAAGTCGCCCTTTGCGGGTTTTCAACTTACCGAGCTGTTTTTTTGTTCTTTTTTAGACAAAGTATTTCTTGACTGCATCAACATTCACAGGATGTGGGAGTTCATCACCATCCATGGTTGCAAGAGTCATGGCGCCGCCAGAAAATGTTCTTTTGACAACATACGGGCCTTCGTAATTAGGAGACCATTTGCCCCTAGAATCTGGTTGAAAAGACAAGATCTTTTTAAGCACGAGGTCGCCTTCTCGAAATTCACGAGGTCGAACCTTTTTGTTGAAGGCTTGTTTCATCCTTGCTTGGTATAACTGTCCATGGCATAGAGCAGTCATACGTTTTTCTTCGATTAAGTTCAACTGATCGTATCTGTTTTGGCACCATTCAGCCTCTGATAACTTAGTCTCCATGAGGACTCTCATTGATGGTATTTCAACTTCTACGGGGAGCACAGCTTCCATGCCGTATACTAGAGAAAAGGGAGTTGCCCCTGTTGAAGTACGCACTGAAGTACGGTACCCATGTAAAGCAAATGGCAGCATTTCATGCCAGTCTTTGTAAGTGACGACCATTTTCTGGACGATCTTCTTAATGTTCTTGTTAGCGGCTTGTCATACCCCAAAATTTGTCCGTCTTATTTGATCTTCAAGGGTTCAAGGCTCAACGGTTAAAATTCAAGAAATTCAAAAAAAAAAGAAACAAAGTGATGAATTTTAAGTTTGTGATTAAATGGGTCTAAGATATGGATTTCCAACTGGACTATGAGCCTTATAATGATTTTTAAAAGGATTATCCTTATTTTTATGATATTTACTTTTATTTATTTGAATTTTAATTCAATTAAATATTAATAATTCATATAAAAATATGAGATAATTTGTTTAAAAAAATCAAGGATTGATTTTCCAATCAAATCCAATTAATCAAATATGACAAAATATATGGTACAAATTTGCAGCAAAGAGGGATTGGAAAGATATGAAGGATATTTGAACCAAACTTGGAAAGTTTCTATATCACTTCCAAATCACATCCAAATCATGCAATTTGTGAAGATTGGATGCAGTTTTTGTAAACCTAATTCGTGTTTTATAAATAGAAAACCAGACTCAGATGCGGGGGGGGTTTTTTTCGGCCTCCAAAGGCCATGGCCGGATTCTAAAAAATATAAAAAAAATTTAATTTTGATTTCGGTGTTGCAGGATGATTCAATTGGTTTTAGTGACTCTAACATGATCCCGGAAGTATTCTGGAGCAAATGACATCAACACCTTCGATGGCCGCAGGCGGAAGCACGTTCCCGGCACCATGGTTTTTTTGAAATTTAGTTTGCTTCGATTTCAATTATTCGTATGCAATTAATATAATTTGGTCGCATATATGTGTTATTGATGATGTTATGAAGCTTTTGGTATAGGTTAATCGAAGTTTGCTTATAGAATTGAGAATCCACCATTGTTAGGGTTTAGAAGCTTGAATTTGGGATTTTTCCATTAAGGCAAAATTAACACAAACTAAGGATACCAATGGATTCAAAAGGAAATTTGCAATCGATTTACATATTTAGAATTTATTTATGCATTGTATTTGGTTAGATTCGAATTTGCAGGGTCTATGGCTATATGGCAAAAACGTTGCCAAATGGTTGTTTATGTTGCAGCTCCTATGAGAGTGACGAAGCTGCTGGGCGCGGAAACTGTTGGGTTTAAAGTCCTCCGTCACGTTATGTTCATTTGGTTTCTTAGTTAATTCATTAACAGCGAATTGCAAGTGGCTCAGATGGTTAGCAGCTCTCTTTGGGAACCAGCAGCGCGTTGGTTCGATCCCCGCGTGCTGGGTGTTATTTTTTCCTTATTTTTCATGCTTTCACAAGTCTGTAGATTTCACGCATGCTGTCTGAAGGTATCCACCGTAGACTCTCACGCAATGACCATAGGATCACACCAATCCAGATCTAAACGCCCAGGAGGATGGAAGCTGTACCATGGGCATTCACAAAGCAACAACACAGGATAATTGCCAGGTTTTCTTATATATTCTTTTTATTTATTTAAGTTATTTAGGTTAAATAATAATAATTTAGTTTAATTAATTTATATAATTTAATTAGAACATTTATAAACTAGGATTAGGTTTATAATTAGGGTTAGGATGGTTTTCCCGACTCTTTCGATTATTCGATTTGATTTTTATTTAATCATTTTAGTTAATATTAAATCATAAAAAACCCTATAAGGTTTATACTATTAGGTTTGCCCAATCCCATTAGCCATTTGGCCAAAGATATTAGGATTCAATTTATTATTCGTTCCGACTGAATCTATTGGTCGCGATGGTTAATAATCGATTAATTTAATTAATCAAATCCTATAAATTAAAATACACATTATTTTGCTAAATGGTTTTAACCATCTTATTGGTTATGATGATTAGCATACTTCCCCTTATCAATTCGTTATTATTTGTAATCGAATCTATCGATTATGAGGGGTAACGATGAATTAATAATTATATTAAAATACATTAATTCATTATTAGTGATAATCGAATCAATCGATTTGAATTGGTAATGGTACAAAACCCCTAATCTTTTGACTATGGTGATCAAACCTATTGATCATTGCGGTTAATTGTGCCAAAGCAGGGTTGTACGCCCATAACATCTAAAACAACTTCAAAACACTTTTCAAACATCTTTCAAACTTCAAGTTCAAAATACAGATTTTTATCTACGACAGGCTATTCAAAGCCTTCAAACCATCAAATCAAATCTCAAACCTTAAGGGCGTACAACCCGTCCCCCGAACTACGTAGACTCTGATTCTCCATAAGGAGATACGTAAGCACTTGGCAACAAGGCGAGTCCCCCTCTCCAAAATTCTAATCATGTCATTATAATTCTGTTTGCCACATTTCTTTATGTTCTGCCATAAACCTTTATCTTTGAATATTAGCCTTTAGGAAAGGGTTGAGGGTGCCTAACACCTTCCCTCGACCTGAATATAGTATCTTACCCTGATCTCTATACTGCGTAGGGTTTCCTATTCGCCCTTCAGAATAGGTGGCGACTCTCTAAGCTTAATTTTTAGGCAGGTTGCTACACGGCTTCCACGGCGCCGTTCATTTTTGGTCTGTAAGGAGAAGAGTTATGATGCTCAATCTTGAATTCCTCACATAATTCTTTCATCATTTTGTTGTTCAAGTTTGAACCATTATCAGTAATGATCTTGCTGGGAACACCATATCGACAAATGAGGTTGTTCTTGATGAACCTCACAACCACTTGTCTTGTAACGTTGGCGTAAGATGCTGCTTCGACCCATTTGGTGAAGTAATCGATAGCCACTAAGATGAAACGATGACCGTTTGAAGCTTTCGGTTCGATCATTTCAATCATGTCGATACCCCACATGGAAAAAGGCCATGGAGATGAGAGAACGTTGAGTAGAGTCGGTGGCACATGGATCTTATCTGCATAGATCTGGCACTTGTGACATCTCTTCACGTGTTTATAACAGTCAGATTCCATTGTCAACCAATAGTATCCTGCTCTTAAGATCTTTTTGGACATTGCATGCCCATTTGAATGAGTTCCAAAGGACCCTTCATGCACTTCATGCATTAACATGTCTGCTTCGTGTCTATCCACGCATCTGAGCAAAACCATGTTGAAGTTTCTTTTGTATAGCACATCTCCGTTCAGGAAGAAACTGCCAGAAAGTCTCCTTAGAGTTTTCTTATCTTTGTTTGATGCCCCAAGTGGGTACTCTTGAATTTGAAGGAAGCGTTTGATGTCGTGAAACCACGGTTTATCATCGATGACTGCTTCGGTTGCAAACACATAGGCGGGCCTTTCAAGGCGCGTAATTCTGACTGTAGGCATATCGTTCCAATGATTGACTTTGAACATGGAAGATAGAGTAGCCAAGGCGTCTGCCATTCGATTCTGATCTCGAGGTACATGATGCAATTCAACCTTGTTGAAGAAAGTCAAGAGTCGTCTTGCATAATCTCTGTAAGGAATCAAGCCAGGGTGGTAAGTTTCCCACTTGTCTTTGATTTGGTTGATCACGAGGGCTGAATCTCCATATATGTCGAGGATCTTGATCCTTAAGTCAATGGCTTCTTCGAGACCCATGATACAAGCTTCATATTCTGCGATGTTGTTGGTATAATCAAATAGCAGTCTGGCGGAGAATGGGATATGAGTACCCTTGGGAGTGATGATGATTGCCCCAATTCCATTGCCAAAAGCGTTTACTGCTCCATCAAAAATTAGGCCCCATCTTGATCCAGGATCAGGACCTTCTTCAGGTAACGGTTCGTCACAATCTTTCATTTTCAAGTACAAGACATCTTCATCAGGAAAGTCAAACTTGAGAGATTGATATTCATTAATTAGTTGATGCGCCAAATGATCGGCGAGAATGCTTCCTTTGACCGCTTTTTGAGCACGGTACTCAATGTCATATTCGGATAGCAGCATTTGCCATCGGGCAATCCTTCCTGTTAATGCAGGCTTTTCAAAGACATACTTGATCGGATCCATTTTGGAGATTAACCAAGTTGTATTGTTGATCATGTACTGGCGGAGACGTTTTGAAGCCCAAGCCAAAGCACAACATGTTTTTTCGAGCATGGAGTAACGAGACTCACAATCTGTGAATTTCTTACTCAGGTAATAGATGGCATGCTCCTTCTTACCGGTTTCATCTTGTTGTCCAAGCATACAACCCATGGATTCTTCCAACACGGTAAGTTACATGATTAGTGGTCTTCCTTCAACTGGAGGAATCAATATTGGTGGTTCTAACAGGTATTCCTTGATGCTGTCGAACGCTTTCTGGCAATCTTCAGTCCATACAACCCCTTGATCTTTGCGGAGAAGCTTGAAAATTGGCCCACAAGTAGCAGTCATTTGAGAGATAAATCTGGAGATATAGTTTAATCGTCCGAGAAATCCTCTTACTTGCTTTTCAGTTTTTGGTGCAGGCATCTCTTGAATAGCTCTGACTTTGTCGGGATCTACTTCGATACCTCTTTGGCTGACAATGAAACCCAAGAGTTTTCCAGATCTAACCCCAAAAGTACATTTGTTAGGATTCAAGCGAAGCTGATATTTCCTTAGTCGTTGAAACAACTTCAAAAGATATTCAATATGTTCTTCTTCTGTGCTGGACTTGGCTATCATGTCGTCCACATAAACTTCAATTTCTTTATGCATCATGTCATGAAAGAGAGTAGTCATCGCCCTTTGGTAAGTTGCGCCTGCATTCTTTAATCCAAACGGCATCACTTTTTAGCAAAAGGTACCCCATGGGGTGATGAAAGATGTCTTCTCCATGTCTTCAGGAGCCATCTTGATCTGATTATAACCGGAGAACCCGTCCATGAAGGAGAAGACGTTGAACTTAGCGGTGTTATCAATCAGCATGTCAATATGTGGTAATGGAAAGTCATCTTTTGGACTGGCCTTGTTCAAGTCACGGTAGTCAACACACATTCGGACTTTGCCATCTTTCTTCGGAACTGGCACTATGTTGGCCAACCATTGAGGATATTCAGAGGTGACTAGAAAACCTGCGTCGAGTTGCTTTTGAACTTCTGTTTTGATCTTGTTAGCCATATCAGGGTGAGTCCTTCGCAATTTCTGCTTAACCGACGGACATTCTGGCTTCAATGGCAAGTAATGCCGAACAATACTGGTATCCAACCCAGGCATGTCTTGGTAGGACCAGGCAAACACGTCAACATATTCTTTGAGAAGGTCTGTCAACTTACTCTTGACATCAGTATCAAGCAGCGATCCAATGGTCACTTCTTTTTTGTCTTCTTCAGAACCCAAGTTGATCTTTTCTAAAGGCTCTTTGTGAGGCAGAATGGCTCTTTCCTCGTGCTTAAGTAATCGAGAGATCTCGTCCGGGATCTCCTCTTCTTCCTCTTCTTCGGCTTCAAACACAGGAAACTCAAAGTTGGGAGAGGGCATAGGGTTATTGCATTCAATGGGTTTATCAATAGTAAATCTGCACATGTGATTTATATTTATTTCAGAAAATTTATGAATGCAAGAGTGTATGCAGATTTTTTTTGAAAAGTTTTTCTTTTTTTTTGTTTTTTTGTTTTTTTAGGATTACCATTTCCAGAAAAAGCAAAAATAAAACATATAATGTAGGGAATTCAAAATGACGCTTTATTTATGATTCATTTTTGAAACAAAGCCCTAAACACAAACTCATTTGTCTTGGGCAGGACAAAGAGGGAAACTTTTAAAACAAAGCCCTATACACAAAGTTATTTGGGCGGAACATTTAAAAGCGAAGCCCTATAAAACATCTCTCTGCTTTGGGCAAGGCAGGAGGTCAAAATAACAGCGAGGTGATTACTTTGAGCGGCGAACAACATTCGGAACGTCGACAGCTTTCCAGTAGCAACGAACTCCTCTGTGTATTATGTATTTAGGAAAATTCTCCTCAGAATTATCTTTAGTATTGACATTGACCGCTGGTCGAGCAGGATTTGAAGGTCCTGGTTTGTCACCCTTGTTCTTTGTAGAGTTGAAACGGTCTTCTTCTATTTCTTGAAGAGCATAAGATGAGTCACAATCTTCAGAATTTTCAGGATGTATTTCCCAGTCTTCAGGATGAAGAGACTCATTGTCAGCGACACTTTCTGAGTCAACTGCGGGGCCATCTTCCCCTTCATCTTCAAAAATGGCATTTATGTGATAATAACCACCTTCAGGATTATAAACCTTGGCAGGTGCGTTGAAGCTGAAATCTTCAGTAATTTCAGGCTGCTGAGAAAATTGACAGGGCTGATAAGCCTCTTCTAGTTGACTGTTATATTCAAAGGGATCTCCCCATCCAGTTGGTTGGATGTCTTCAATTGCAATCTTTGAACTTTAAGGTGCAGTATATTTCACCATATAATCAAATTTTCCACTTGGTTGTCCCAAGGTGTCCCAAACCTCTGCAGGAATAGGCGGAATTTCTTTAGCACTTGTTTTCTCTGAAGGAGGATATGGTTCTTCCTGAGATATGTATCCCGAGTCATTGAGATAACATTTCCATTCTTCTTCAGTATCGGAGAGACCTTCTTCGATGCATTCTTCGATAAGGACATTGACCTCTTGAGGAATTGGGTTAAGGAACCCTCCACTAAGGAATGTTTCTTTGATCGGACGAAGGGTTTCATCCTTCTTGGTGCAGTTCGAGAACGTTGGTGAACATCCGAGACCTGCTTTGGTTTCAATATTGGTAGGGATCACAACTTGCCCCCAGCCGGTGGTAGTTCCATCTTTCACTACTTTTACTGCCTCTTTGTAAGAAGAGATCGATGCTTTCTTTTTGGAAGATTCATCTTCTAAAGAGAGACCTTGGAACTGCGTTCCTTCTATATCATCAGCACCGATAAAAGAGAAATTGGATAAATGGCTCACCATCAAGGCTTGTTCACCACTTATTGTTACCAATTTTCCATTTGTTACAAACTTTAACTTTTGATGGAGCGTAGAAGTTACTGCCCCTGCTTCATGGATCCATGGTCGTCCTAACAGACAGCTATAAGCAGCTTGAATGTCCATGACCTGGAAGGTGATTTGAAATGTATGTGGACCAATTGTCATGGGAAGGTTGACTTCGCCGATAACTGATTTTCGCGATCCATCAAATGCTTTGACTACCACACCACTAAACTTCATAGGCATTCCTTGGTAAGGCAAACGAGCAAGAGTCGTCTTTGGCATCACATTCAAGGAAGATCCGGTGTCCACCAATACATTAGACAAAGAATCTGACTGACAATTCATAGAAATGTGTAGAGCAAGATTGTGATTTCTGCCCTCCTCGGGGAGTTCTTCATCACAGAAGCTTAAATTGTTGCAAGCTGTTATGTTAGCTATTATCCCATCAAAGTGATCAATAGTCACATCATGATCCACAAAAGCTTGATCTAATACTCTCATCAGGGCTTCCCTGTGGGCTTCTGAGTTCAACAGCAATGAAAGTATTGAGATCTTTGAAGGAGTCTGCATAAGCTGATCCACAATCTTGTATTCACTTCTTTTGATAAGCTTCAAAATTTCATCAAAATCAGGATTGACATTGGTTCCGCTGGATTGGCCAACATCAGTGTTTGTATTACTGACAGGAGTTTCCTCAGGATTCCCCACTGGTGTATTGATAGGATTTTGTCCGGTTGCAGGAACAACAGGTTGCTTTGGAGGTAGTGGAGTATACACACGTCCACTTCTTGTTACTCGACTCACATCGGCAATATTCACGACAGATGAAAGAGTAGGTAAAGGAACTTCTTGTCCATTCTTTATCATTGTTGCATTGTAGTTGTATGGAACTGCCTTGTCAGAGTCATAAGGAACAGGTCCAGGTAGACAAATGATCAAAGGAGCAATAGGAACCTTTGGCTTGTTGTAGGTAACTTCTATGCGCTCAGGCATGTTGAAATGAGGAACGATGATGTTAACTTTAGGCATTTCCGAGTTGATATCTGAGACTAAAAGCTCATGCGGATAACATCCTATCATGTTAACTTCATCTTCATTCCTATTTCTGTAGATCTGAATAGTACCATTATCCAACAGAACTTGGAGATCTCTTCTCACAATCGAACATCCGTGAGGATCTACGCAACATATGCTACAGGAACCGTAGTGATGCTGGCGAAAATTCTGCCCTTGACAGAGAGTGGCGTGCATTTGTACCAAATCTGCTCTTGAGAAATTGATATTATAGACTCGATATGGACCAGGACATCCATACACCATGTTTACAACATGCCCTCCATGATTGGGCAGTGGATTTGCTTGCACATTAGGATTCAAATTTCTGAAAGAGAGAAGATTAGATCTAACCAACCTCTGAACTTCATATTTAAAAGCTATGTAATGCTCAAGATCATGTCCAGGTGCTCCTTGATGATAAGGGCATGAGACCTCAGCTTTGTACCACCATGGAAGTTTCTCAGGTACTGGTGGTGGTGCTTTAGTTTGAACAAGACCTCTTTCAATCAAAGCAGGTGTCATACCCCAATTTTTGACCCTAAGATCCTATATCATTCATATCCCAATCACTAATCAAGAGCTTCACTTGGAAGTTTGTTTATGGTGTTGCACTCACCTCATCAATGAGAGGGACCATCAAGCACCAATGATTGTTTATCTTTTATGCATATTATACTAACCCAAATACCAAAAATATTGCTTTGTTTCTTTGTAGGCTTTTGTTTTGTAGGTACCAAGCCAAGACATGCATTAAGCAAGGCATTTTTCACATTTTTGACTGATGAAATCGATTTCCCTACTGGGTAAATCGATTTCCCTGCAGCAATCTTCAACAAAATCACATTCTGGACAGCATGAAATCGATTTCCCTCCTGGGTAAATCGATTTCCCTAGTGTATTTTGCGCCAAATTCTCTTCTGGAACAGAGTGAAATCGATTTCACTCCTGGGGAAATCGATTTCCTTCAGGCGAAATTCAAAAAAAATAGAGAGGGAAGCTTGATTTGATTTTGGCACCTATTTTCTTTGACCATTTTTGTCATTTTACCAATTTTCCACCTCATCAAAATAATTCTCTTCATTAAACCCACTTAAACCCCATTTTACCACTTTTTACCATTTAATTGCCACTTTAATCACCAATTAAACACAAGCTAATTACCAAATGCAAAAAGACCAAACTACCACTACTCTTGCTCTCATCCTATAAATAGAGCCCACTACTCTCTCATTTCTCAAGCTTTTGAGAGCCAAAAAACCTCTTGCAATTTCTCTCCTCATTCCTACCAAATTCACCAAAGCTCTTCATTCTTTCATAAAGTTTGTGAGTTACATCTTGAACCTCACAAACTTTGAGCTAAACCACCATCCATTTCACTCTTCTTTTCTTCAATTGTTGAGAGATCAAGATTTGTGTTGGTGATTCTTGAAGTAGATCCAAGTTTTGTTCAAGATTTGGTAAATTTTCTTCATCCTTTTTGTATATCATGATGTAGATCTTTGTTGCTTGTGTGTGATGCATCTTTGATGCTATATTGGTGCTATTTGATGGTGATTTGATGGAAAATTCGTGCTCCAATTGATGTTTGATCATAAGGTGTTTGTACATTTGTTCAAGTCAAGTTTTATGCCTCTAAATGCTGTTTTTGCTGATTTTTACACTGAGGAAATCAATTTCCTTAAGGCTGAAATCGATTTCCTGCTGAGCGTGACTTGTTTTTTTTGAAAACTGCACTATGGAAATCGATTTCCCTCTGCATGAAATCGATTTCCTGCTGGCAGAATGTGGTTTTTTTGCCTTTTTTATGCTTGTTTTGGTTTCCTACTTCCTCCACTTCATTAATATCATTGGATCTAGGATGTTGATAGGTTTGAAATGACCTAATCCATAATATTAGATGAATGATATTAATGATAGTGTGAGTTGATTATCTTTTGAGAATTTTATTCTTCTTCCTCCATTTCATTAATATCATTGGATCTAGGATGTTGATAGGTTTGAAATGACCTAATCCATAATATTAGATGAATGATATTAATGATAGTGTGAGTTGATTATCTTTTGTGAATTTTATTCTTCTTCCTCCATTTCATTAATATCATTGGATCTAGGATGTTGATAGGTTTGAAAGAACCAAATCCATAATATTAGATGAATGATATTAATGATAGTGTGAGTTGATTATCTTTATGCATTTTATCTTCTTCTTCTCCTTTTTTTCTTTTGATCGATGAAAGTCTTAATACTTTGAGAATTCTTATGGATTCTTAGTGAAGACTAGATCGTTACCTATTTTCTTTTCGTGCGGTATTGCTTTCGGAAGGCGATCTACATATCGTTCTTCTCGCATGCATTAGCACATAAAGTTTTGACCGGCCTCGTTGTAGGGTGATTTCTACATAAATCACTTGGCGATCTGCTTAACATAGCGCAATATTTCGTGTCCCGAATCAAAAAGATCAAACATGGAAGAGAATTGTATGCGGTTGATTTAAGACTTGTGGAGGTTTTTATCGTGTAGTCGCTATGATTTTATCAAGCTTCTGATAAGCCCCATTGACTTTAAATCCGAGTACATCATTCACTCACCATAGATCTTCCTACTAACTTTGATAACATACTTGACAAGTTTCAAGATGGTTATCTTTAACATTTAACAACTAACTTTAATTTCCGCACCTTTTATATTACCGCTCTTTATATTTCTCGCCTTATCGCTTTACTTTATCATATTTACTTTCCGTCATTTTCTCTTTGTCCACTTGGACATATGTTTATGCTTCTGTTATTTTTCTTTTGTCCACTTGGACATATGTTTATGCTTCTGTTATTTTTCTTTTGTCCACTTGGACCATACTTTATTTTTCGCTAAAACACTAATAAATAACCAAAAATCTAAAAAAATACATAAGGCTCTCTTTGGACTATCGGTTACTATCCCTAGCGCTTTGGAGATTCGGACTTATGGACCTAGTACCTCTGGACTCATTCTATTACTATCCTGTGATTGTTCTGTCTGTCTGGCATTGTTCTGTTGTATGTTTATGTATGCAGGTATTTCCTTGAAAGCCCTTGATGGTTAATTCCAAGGCATTGATATAAGGATTTTACCCGAAAACAGCCGTTACTCTGCCCGATTTTCGTCAGAATCTTAATGTGCTTAATGCAAAGTGGTGCTAAGACAATAAGTTCATCTGGATCCTCAAGTGTTAATGTGTTGGTATTGATAAATCCAAAGGATAGGGAAATCTACCTTGACTCTTAATGTCAAGTGTTGGCTTCTTATTTCGGTTAGACCGTTCTTTTCCTTAGCTTTTATTTTACGCAATAGGATAGCCTCTTCATCTCCTCCCACTTCTTAAATTTTCAAAATCTTCTCCCTTTTTCAAAATATTCTTATGTTTGCAAATCTTTTTAAAACCTTTTTCTTAAAAAAATATCTTTCGCCCTTAGTGGCTTTTCTTCAAAAGTTTAGACACCGTTAATTGTCGAAACGAGTGGTTATACCCCACGATTTTGAAATTGATTGATAATAACGAGATCTTTTCCGCGTGAGAGAGCTAGTGGCATACTCGTTGATTTTATCCGAGTTGGAGCCCTTCTTTCATTTGCGATGCAAAGAACTTGTTTGTTCTCATGCTCAAGATCAATGGCTGAGTATTTCTCTCTAACGACAACAAAGTGTTTATTCGTTTTTTTTAAAATGTTTTTTCCCAAAAGCGGAACAACATTAGCTCTGACTTCTCCATTGCACCGAGGAGGTATGTAGGCCCAAAGCTAAACGCTTTGCCGAGCTTATTTTAAAAATAAAACAAACCCTTTTTTTTAGCACACACACACAGATTTTCAAAAAGGTTCCCGTGGAGTACCACGGATATGAGGGGTGCTTTAAACCTTCCCCTCATATAATCAACACCCGAACCTGAGTTCTCTTTCTTGTTTTAAAAAACAAAACTTTGGGTTTTACGTTCTTTTCCCTTTTCCTTTGAAAAAAAATAAAGCGCGGTGGCGATTTCAAAACGGAATATTGATTCGAGTCAATCCTATGGCTTCGATATCAGATTTTCCCCGCTACAGCAGGATACAACTCTGTGTAGGTCGTTGGAATTGGATCAAACTGTGGAGCTCTTTGTACACGATTCTGATTGTTGTTGAACTGCTGAGCCTGTTGTCGAGGCTGTATTAACGACTGGTGCGATAGTAGCGACCTGTTGTTGACGATTGACATTTCCTCTTGGCCTCCCTTGGGATACCATGTCAACACTTTGTTCTTTCTTCTTTGGGAAACCACTTCCGAACTTTTTGGTTCCGCTTGAATATCCACCTTCTTTAGTTAGACGTCCGGTTCGGACTCTTTCTTCTAGACGCACTCCCATGTTTACCATTTCGGTGAAATCACTTGGAGCACTAGCA
The DNA here is from genome assembly GCF_029867415.1 of Vicia villosa. NCBI lineage: Eukaryota > Viridiplantae > Streptophyta > Magnoliopsida > Fabales > Fabaceae > Vicia > Vicia villosa. The sequence goes on along the minus strand of NC_081181.1, from coordinate 66,789,455 downwards.
GTCATGCGTTCATAATAAAACAGACTGAGAGTATTCAAGAAGATCTTTGTCATCTCTTTCTCTTTTAACGGTGGATTAATCTGAGCAGCAGTTTCTCTCCATCGTTGGGCATATTCTTTGAAAGCTTCATGATCTTTCTGAGCCATGGATCGGAGCTGATCTCTGTCTGGAGCCATATCCGAGTTTTATTTGTATTGTCGGACAAAGGCCTCACCTAGGTCGTTGAAAGTCCGAATATTGGTGCTATCCAATCCTGTGTACCACTTCAGTGCGGCACCAGTCAAACTGTCTTGAAAGTAATGGATGAGCAACTGATGATTATCTGCATAAGTAGACATCTTTCTGGCATACATCACGAGATGACTTTGTGGACAAGAACTACCTTTGTACTTCTCAAAGTCTGGGACCTTGAATTTGGCAGGTATTTGTACACTGGGAACCAAACATAGTTCCTGGGCATTCTTTCCAAACAAATCTTTTCCACGGATAGCTTTGACTTCCAGCTGAATCTTGTTGAACTGTTCTTGGAGATCTTCCACAAGATTACGCTGATTTGTGCTATCACCTTGATCATGATAAATCTCATTGCCATCATAAGGAACAGTGTGAACCGTAGGGGTCGGAACTGTCATAGTGGGCTGAGAAAGTGCCATAGTGATTTGGGAAAAAGTTACCCCTGAATGTGGAATAAACGCCGAACCCTGTGTAGCAGGCGCTTCAGTTGTGGTTGTTTGAATCCCAGAAACATTATGGCGGAATCCTGTACCGAAGCTGAAAGGCGTGCCCCAACATTCTGGCATGGAGAAAGATGGAATGCTGAATGCAACTGTAGAAACTGGAGTAGTGACCTCAGATGTCACTGTTGCTTGACTGTTGGGTGGCGGCTGCTGATTCTGTGCGGCCATTAGGGAGTCAACCAGAGTAGTGAGACTTTCCAATTTTTTCTGAAGGGTGGTCACTGTACCACGAAGCTCAATATTCTCTTGTTCAGAGTGTTCCATTACTCTTCTTCTGCTTGAACGAGTATTGTATCTGTGATCTGATTGCGAACGCGGTCGAGAAACTTTGAGACGCGACAGCTTGACGATCTAATGGAGAAAGATCCAAAAGATGAGACTCTATACAACAGACTCGATATGCAGAATGATGTATGCAAAAAGAAGTTTATGATTTTTCCAAACATTTTAAAGATTATTTTCTTGCAAACATTTGAACACAAACTATTCTTTTATTGAAATAATGGGAAATGTTACAACATTGGAGCGTAGCTCCTTACAAAAGCAAATGATAAAATAAAAAGCTAAACAATCCTAAGCATCCTCATCGAATGAAGAACCAAATGCGTTATGTAGCTTGAGCTTCATGATTTCTTTCCCATAATAAGCTTTCAACTCGGCCTTTTCGGTCCTCAGCTTGTCAACAACATTCTTCCAATTGTCAGGTATCGGAGCGTTGCTTGTCGAGGCTTCAAGATTTCTCTTGCTTTCTTTGATGTACCTCTTGATTGCAGCATCTTTCTGACGGATCTTCTCATCTTTACTCATGAGCCAACCATCTTGATAATAAAGAGTTTCTTCGTGATCTTTCACTCTTTTCTTCAACTTTCTATTTTCCTCATCAGTTTTACGAAACTTTTCTTCCCAAGCGTCTTTTTCTAACCTCATTTTGGCTAAAATCTCTTGGTATTCTTCCGTAGTGTCAATGGGAATGTTGGGTAATTGAGACGCCGCAGGGAACATGGGTTTTTCATAATCATAAGGCATTTGAAACTCCTTTGCTCTTTTCTTTACCCAACAGGTATAGGCGTTTGTAGCAATGCAGTTTCATTCCCCACCTTTTTCTTTTCTTCGGACGTCATACCAAGCTCTTACCATTCTTGTCTTCAACCTTTGAGGATCCTCCCCTTCTTGGTAAAAGTAGCATTCCACTGCGAGACCAATGGGTTTAGCTGAATTTGCATACCCGAGTTGTCGTCGGGCCAAGACCGGATTGTAGTTAATTCCTCCTTGTGTGCCAATGAGAGGTACATTGGCGAACTCTCCACAACTATCAATGGTTTCTGTACCACAGCGAGCCAAGGTATACCAATGGATATCATTATTAGTAGGGGACATAAGTCTTTGAGGCCAACGCAAACCTTCTCGGTTTTCCGTGAAAATAGGAGACTTAGGTAAGTGTGAAATAATCCATTTGTACAAAAGAGGTGCACAACATACAATGATTCCACCGCCTTGGCGATTCCTATGATGGATAGAGAAATACGTGTCACCAAGCAAAGTCGGAACAGGATTTCCAATCAGAAAGATCTTTATGGCGTTGATATCAACAAAGTCGTTGACGTTGGGAAACAGAACCAACCCATAGATGAGCAAGGCTAGTACAGCTTCAAAAGCTATCATGCTACCAATCTCAATGAAATCAAAGGCTTTCTTTATTAGAAACTGCGAAGTTAAACCCGGAAGGTTTCCTTTGGTAGTCCAATTACTCTCTATTTCAGATTTCTTCAAGTGGATACCCGCTGCAATGGCTGGTGACTTAGGAATGGCTTCCAAACCATTGAAAGGTATTTTGTCAGACACGGGAATACCCACAAGATTGGCATATTCTTCCAAGGTTGGTACCAACTGATAGTCTGGAAAGGTGAAACACCGGTAGACGGGATCATAGAACTGAACCAGAGTTTTGAGAAGTCCTTCATCAACGTGAGTGTTCAAGATAGGCAAAAGCTTTCCATGGCTTTTCCTAAAATCAGAAGGATCTTGTACAGAAGATGCTAACTCTTTCAGCCTTTCCACATTAGGCATTTTGAAATCATACTTTTTGGTATGCCTTTTTACCCCTTCCATAACTTAATCCTATAATGTTTGCAAAGGAAATTCTCTAAAATTTTTTGGAAAAATCATGCTTTTATGGGAAAAGATGGATTTTTAATGAATGAATGAATGCATGGATGCATGAATGCCACATATTCAAACATGGTAAAGCAAACATGGTAACACAAACATGGCATTGCAAACATGGTAACACAAACATGGTACACATAGGTTCAAAGGTCCAGCGTCACGAGCATGAGGTCAGAGAACCAAACATGGGATAGTACTAGGGTTTATCACCTGCACAACATGTTCTACTGATACGTCAGAGTCTACATTTTTCTTTCGGATATTACCGGCTTGCACAACTGAACTTGTGAGCTAGCAATATTCTCAAGAAAAACTCGTCTGAGTGTGGTTCTCCGCATGACAACTAATCCAAGTCTACACCTGAATAGTTTCTGCACCACAACCTAATAAGGCCAGGATGGGTTATGGGTTCTACAGCCAACTCAGCTTCTACAGTTCAATGAAAGCAATAATGTCTTCGCAACTAACTTGCTAAACATATACTACCAACAAGGAACCTCCACTGAGCGGAAGGATTCTCATGCTGACTTTTTAAGGACTGACTCCTTGTATGCCATACATGACTATACCCTCCACCTAATTCTTATGTGTACTTAATCCGGGTTAGGATTTGTCCATAATGTATCACTTGTAATAGAACCACAGATGTAACAGAACCACAGAACCAAACATGTAACAAAAATGAAATAACAAACGCAAAAATTAGAATTAACCCTTTCTTTGGAAACAATAAAAAGATGGTCCCCAGTGAAGTCGCCATTTTTCTGTCGCGGGGAAAAATCGTATCTTTTTTCGGGATGAGACACCTGATGCCTTCTTTGGGCTCGAGTGCTCAAAAAATGATTTTTCTTTTGTTTCGACCAAACTTTTTATTGTTTCCAAAGTAGGAAAAGGAAAAAAGTTGCAATAACCTAAAAAGTGGGGGAGAGATTCAGGGTAAGAGGGTTGGTTATACGAAGGGAAGGTATTAGCACCCAACGTATCTATAGTACTCTATAGGCTTCTTTGTTGTGTTTGTTTCATTCTATGTTATGGTGGAGGTTCTGTTGTGAAATAGGTGGGACCTAGGGTGTTTGTTTGATTATGCTCGCAAAGATCATCGTGATCCTCTGCATACATATCCCTTAGAGGGAATCAGAGCATCTGTAGCTCGGGGTCTACGGGTGCTAAGGTTTGAGTGGTTTGAGTGAGAATTTTTGCTCGCCAAGGATACGACCTTGTGCCTACGTATTCTCAAAGGGATGTTGAGAAAGTCAGAGCAATCGTAGTTCCCACTTATGCTAGTGGAAGCAAAGGAAAAGAGACAAATGTCATCTAAATGTTCGATGTATCTAATCTATATCATCACATACATCTGTTTGTTTTTGTTTGAAAAATCTTTTCATTATAAGCCCTGGGCCATGCCACTTATGGTGCTTAGAATGATAAAGATGCTTTTTAGCCAGCCTTGTGGCAAAAACTTTCAATGAAGTCAGCCTTGTGACAAAAAGTTTTGATTAATCAGCCAGCCTTGTGGCAAAAGTTTCAACGAAGTCAGCCTTGTGACAAAAACTTTGATTAATCAGCCAGTATGGTGGCAAAAAGGTTTGATTGATTAGCCAGCCTTGTGGCAAAAAAGTTAAGTTGATTGATTGATTGATTGATTGATTGATTGATTGTTTGTGATGATATAGAAGAGATACTCCTATCATAGAGATGATAAATGTCTAATCTCCTAAGGTATTTGATTTGGATATTGGGGATGCTTATAAGAAGCCCGTGGGTCCTTGTACGAAGCCCAAGAGGAGGCTATCCGAGGGTCCTTGCATTGTAAGCCCAAGAGGAGGCTATGGGAGGGACAATCGAGGGTCCTTGCATTGTAAGCCCAAGAGGAGGCTATGGGAGGGTTACTCGTTTGTACAAAGCCCAAGGGGAGGCATGGTATAGTTGGTTAGAGCTCTTAGAGCGATTTCACCGGGAAACCATACTCTATGTCCTAACCTAAACTAGGGGAGATTCTTTGCACGAAGCCCAATAGGAGGCTTATGGGGAACCTAGTGTTGTACTAAGTTGAACAAGTATATATAACACGATCACAAATATGAACAAGTACGAACAAATATGAACAAGTACATGAACAAATATGAACAAGTATGAACAGTTATATATGACAAGGTGTGTGTATACAATGGAGTTTAATAAGGAAATATACCTGTAAGCATGATCCATTTGTAAACACGGGGGCTCGGGACTTATACTCGGGGAGAGACCCACTTGAGTTTATTCAAAAGCTATGTAAACAAGTATTTACAGAAGGGCTCGGGACTTATACCTACATGGAGGCCCATGGTATTTTTTGGGAAGATTTAAAGAAAACCTTCATTTTTTGATTTGTTGTTCGAAGTTAAAAAAACAAATTTGAACGAGATATATACAAAAAGGTGTGTGTACAATGAAATACCTAATTTCATGTACAGAAATGGGACTTATACCTATGTGGAGGCCCCTTGTTTTATTTTATAAAACATGGTTGATTGTTTTATTAACAGACGCAAGGTTTCGTCGTTTTGAAAACAGTTTGAAGATTTGTTTTGAAAAAGTTTTCTGTACAAAGAAAAACTGTACAAAGAAAAGGAAAGGGACTTATACTCTCTAATATTCGAGAGGCCCATGTTTTATTTTCATAAAACATGGTGGATGGTTTTGAAAAAGATATGAGATTTGTTGTTTAAAAAGCTGTTTGGAAGTTTTGGAAAAAGTTTCTGGTTTAAAGAAAAACTGTACAAAAAAAAGAAAGGGACTTATACTCTCTAATATTCGAGAGGCCCAGTTGTTTTGGAAATCAATTGATTAATCCAAAAAGATTTATTCAAAATTTTTTGAAAGGAGAACCAAAAAAAGAAATGGTTTTGAAAGTGATTTGTTTTTTTAAAAACGTCGATCGTTTGTTTTAGAACAATTTGAAATTTTTGAAAGGAATCAAATTAATTAAGATAAACACAAAAATTATACTTAATTAACATCTAAATGATTAGGGTTTGATCACAAAATATTTACAAGTGATTAGATTTGAAAAATCAAGTGAAAAACAATATTTAATATGTTATTTTAAACCTAATTAAAAATGTATTAAATAAATATTTTTTGTGATTTTTTTTTATATTCATAAAATACATATATGAAATAAGAAGTGTGTAAAAAATGAATAAAAAATGAGTTAATTTGATTGGTTAAATTAATTGATGAAGTTGTTAAGAAAAATAAGGAAAAATGTGATAAAAAATGGGTTTTGTCTCCACGAGGACTTGAACTCATGCACCCACGCTTGCCAACCAAAACAAAGACCAACTGAGTTGCGCGCGCAGCTTGTAAGTATAACGCGCTCATTTAATTATATTGAAAAATTGACATTTGAATTTCTGAACACAAAAATGGCGCCAAGAACACACCCCAATTTTGATTTTGAAAATCTTTGAAACTGAATCATTTTGATCAAGTGAATAGCCTATCTTGCTCGATTTTTCACAAGGAACATGATGGTATCATTTAATTTTATTTATTTTCACTCTAAGATCATTAATTTTCTGATGAACACGAAGAACCCTAATCTTATGATTCAATCTGAAATCGTGTATATGCAAGTTATGATGCAATTGATTGAGGGTTAATGATCCTCATGTATGCAGAAACAAGATGGTATGTTCATATTTCATTTATGATGCGTGGAGAATAGAGTTTGAAGTTCATGAAGCTTACCTTTAAAAACGGCCAAACTGAGAATTGAATTTCGAGTTAGAGGTGTTGCAGATGCTTTGTAATGATCTGGATAGCTCCAATGATGATTATGGAACATGTTTGGATGCTTGGAACCACCTGAATTCATCTGAGCATGACCATGGTACCCGATCTGCAGAAGCTTCAAGAGTGAATCGAATTTGATGATGGAGATGTTTCAGGTCATGTATGAGTGTTTGGATAGTTCACATATGGTATATGGAATGTGTTTGGATGATTAGTTTGGACAGAATTGGCCTGGATTTGATTTTGGCATGATAAGGCTAGTGTTATGCATATTTGGGGAGAAAGGTAGTGATTCTGAGTTTTTGATGTTTTTGGAAGGTTTCAAAGGTTCAAACAACTTCCATATGGTATTTGGGAAGTGTTAGAAGCATCACTTTACTTAGAACTTCAAAGGTTTAGAGGTTGAGAATTTTACCTCTTTTGAAAACCATGAAACTTGCATTCTAAGAAAGGAAGAGAAAACCTATGTTTATGAGGTTTTGGTGTGAGTTTGAAGATGATTTGAACCTCTATTTATAGGCCAAGGATTCTGAACTCAAAATTCTTGCAAGTTGATCCAAGAATGATGATTTGGCTTAAGAGATAATATGGAATCTTTCACATTAAATGCAAATGGTTAAAAGTGACTAAACCATGGTTAAATCTCAAGCTTCTTATCCTCTTCCATTATGATCTTCAAATCAGAAATATCTATCAATTATTGCCTTGATGCATCATTATGTGCATTATATGTCATGTAGTATTGAAACTTAGTGAAAAAATGGTGAAAATTCAAGCATAAGGTTCACTAATGTCAAAATTCAAAACCATGGCTACACTCCATATTTTTTCATGCTCTTAGACATTTTGGAAAGCTCATGTTACACACTTCAAAACCCTAGTTGAAAGTTTCTTCAAGACCTTTAAGGAAATGGGTGAAAAAGATCCATGAACTTTGAAGAAAATGAGGTTTTAAGTGAAATTTTCAAAAGATACAAACTTTGAAGCTCCATATCTCTTAAATGGTTGATCTTTTGGAAAAAAATTAAATGTGACAAAGTTGTTCATTGGATCAAAATCTACAACTTTCATGTTGGAAGTTTTTTTCAGTTTGTAGGTGAAATCTTGAGTTATTCCCTTCCAAAGTTTGAAAAAAACCATTGAAAAACACTTAGAATTTTTCTAAGTATGGAAAGTCAAACTTTTGACTTTTTGATTCTTGATTGATTTTCTTGATTTTTCTTGATCAAATGACTTCATATATCATATATTGATGATTCAAAACTTCAAAAATCAAGGTTGACCAAAATTCCCCAAAAGTCAATGGTGATCTTGTACAGTTGACTTTTTCAGACGAATCGCGTTTCTGGAGATTTCAAATGAACCAAGATATCCTTACCAAATGAATGGTATGAATGGATAATATTGAGGCATTAGAGGATATTGAGCCATGGTTTGAGTTGTGGCACCATGTCCTGATTAAAAAGTCAGTTGTTCAGATGAATTAGGTCAAAAACCCTAATTGTCGACCTGATGAAATTGATGACTGGAGATCTTGAATTGAGATGTAATTTCCATTGGATGTTGTCATAGGAATTATTTGAAGATGATTGAAACCTTTGATTGACTTCCTGGGGATTTTTAGGGTTTCCCAAATGTGATCCCTGATTTTGGTCCATGATAGTTCAAAACCCTAATCTGATGATTTGAAATTTCACTGTTGATCAGTCCCTGTGTTGGAGATGTCTTGAGTCAATAGATTAGGTCAAAATGATGTACTTGGGGCCTTGAGGTCATGTCCCAAGTCATTAGGTCAAATCCTGAGCGAAAGTCAGGAGTATACTGTCTTCAGTCAAAACCCTAATTTGGTTGATTCAAAGTCCCTGAGCTTGTTGAAATGAATCTTGGAGGACCAAATGTTGACTGTTGATAAAGATAATTCTTTTGAGATGAAGGGGGAACAAAACCCTAATTGATTGTTACTTGTACTGATGAGTGATTTCTTGATTAAACCCTGCTGAGTCACAAGTAACAAACACAAGCTATGCAATTTGTTAGAGATGCAAATGATGCATATGCTATGATATGAGGTGGTATATTAGGTCAAAAATTGGGGTATGACAGCAGGGTTGAGGTGTAGTCAATCCTTAGATGTCATGCTTTCAACTGATATTTGAAGTAAGCATTGTGTGAACTCTATTGAAATATGGCTATTTTCCGCTGCATATCCTTTGTGCAACCCCAATTGTATAAGAAAGATTCTAGGGTTATTTATATTCAACATAATGTATGGCAGAACCTTATAGCTATAATTAAAGTGTCAAAGATACTTGAGAAATCTCTCAAGTCCACTCATAATGGCATGGTTTATTAGAGCTGTTGAATATCAACTGATCAATGATATTCATAATCATCTGCAAGTGTGAATCTTGGAGAATTTCAAGGCTGGAGTGTTCCTAGAAGGAGGAACAGGTGTCCTACCGGATGTTAGGACGTTAAGTACTGGTATGCAGCTACTAGCTGAAGAAAAGATGCTCTGGTGCTAAACTAATGTAGTGTGAGAACATTGGTTTGGAACCTACTCCCGATCTAAAAGTGGAGACATCTGTCTATAAGTTGATCAGGACACGATTAACATATGTTTCTACTCCAATTCTGTTAAAAGTAAACGTTCAATGCCAAAGAAAACTCATGAAGGTATTCCTTTATGATCCTTTATGTTTAAAACAAGATGAGATTACATCTGGTATTCTCCTCTGATCAATGGAACCAGATATGTGTATTTTCATTCATAACCATAGAGTAGTTGTTGGAGTTGAATACTGTGTCTCAACCACAGTGAAATATGGTCAAGAATGTTTACTGCCCTAGTTGTTATCCAGAAAGGGTAGTGTTGTTTGGAATCAAGGAAGTCAGATGGCTCTGAAGAATCTGACTAATTCAGTGTTATTCTATAACTAAGTCTGTTCCAGGAACCTAAATGAGGAAATCTCCTCTATAGGTACAGACTATGGCATCCATCATCTCAAAATCAGAATGAAAGTCTGAAGAAAACCTTATTGAGATGCTGGCTATTGTATTCCTTGATATGTCTGGATATTGCTGATAATTGCATTATTCTGTTTCCACCCCAAGTGTTATGAATTAGGTGTTAGAGATGTTAACCAAGAACCATGAAGGATGATGTCATATCAGATGTTACAACATCATCTCAAGGTCTTCAGTTTCTTTGTAGTATATTTGCCAAGAAAGGAAAGTACAAATGTGAAGAGGTAATCAGTCAGAATGAACTAGTGTGAGTAGAAAATTCTAACTGAATAACTGGTAAGTACTTTGATGGGAGACGTAGTACTTATTGGGTGTAGAACATAGATGCAAGACTGAGAAGAAGAAACCAGTCAGGATGAACTAGTGTGAGTAGTAAATCTTATTGAGTAACTAATAAGTACTTTGATGGGAGACTTAGTACCTATTAGATGAGAAGTATTTCTAGTTATGTATTCAAGGACTAGTGTGAACCAAAGGTCAGTGTTCACTATTTTCTTCACAAATTAAGGAAGTGTGACAAGAGTATCTGGTGAAGCATACTGATTCTGTTAAATATCTTGATGAGAGCTGGATATTTACAATGTCTGTATGAAAAAGCTCAGAGTTGTATGCTGAAGATTGATTTATGGTTATACCATCATAGTTTCTTCTACTTCAAGTTGCAGAGTGTGGCAATCTGAATCTTGTGTAGCAAGTAAATTGAGGTTTTTAAACTTGGAAACTGTGGCAAATTCCAAATGAAGGGAGCTTCAAGGACGAACATCAAAGATGTCCTAAATTTGTATATCTCAGGGGGAGTAAGAAAGTACGAAGATTAGCAAAGACAATGTTATTCTGCTTTTAATCAAATGGAAAGTCCTTCAAAGACTAATCCTTAAGCCAGAAAAACAATGTCACACAAGATGTTAGAACATAAATCAAGTCATAATTATTCTTAAAAGACCAGCAAGGATTATTCTTTGCATTATTATCTGAAGATATGTATTGATGGTGTGTATCACTTTTTATGACTTAGTGCATGTTCCAACCTATGCACAAGTTCACCCGATGCAGTTCTTCTTTAAATAACATTTCTTGATGAAGACTTGTTCTGACTTTTGTTGATTCAATCTTGTAACTTATAAGAAACTTGTATGACCAGAAACTTTGTGTCCAATAACTTGTAAAGTGATGTAATTTCGTTGATTTGCATTGAAGCTGAATGAAAGTTCCCCTTATTTTTTGAGGTGATGTAGGCCTTAAGGATGGATCTAGAAATTTCTTGTGATTGTAATGGATTTTGAAATATAATTTCTTGTTATTCATTTTTCCTTGTAATTCTCCTTTTAGTTTTGTAATGACCTTGGTAAAGTTGCAGGATGTTGTTTGTAATGAAACACTTTTGCAAATGGTTTTTCTTGAATGAGATTGTGATGACGTGAACCTTGGGGATGTATAAGTCAATTTAAATCTTTCCTCCAATGCTTCAATTTTGAATTTCAATCTTCTTTCACTGAAAGGAGCCGTGCCATATGATTCTCTGAACGCAACCTTCTAAACATGAAATGATCCACCAAGCCCCAAATGAATAGTGCATAAATTTAAATGAAACCACTTGATTGCCTTTAATGAACTCCACAATATTCACAATACTTCTGCCAAAGTCTTTCACTGAGAAACCCAAGCAAACATTAATTGAACTCAAATAGCTTGTACCACAAGTGAACACAATAAAACCCTAACTTATGAAGATAATGAGATCCTGGCTCAATAGCATCCAATTGAGAAGAGGAAAACCCAACATCTTGTATTATAAGTAGATAGAGAGTCGTTTTGTCAAAAAAAAAAGTAGATAGAGAGTCGTTAATCAACAAGACCCTTGATCCCAAGCAAAATTTATTGATTAATGATGCATGATATGTTGATGTCCTAATGGAGAGTATGCAGATGAAATGCAAAACCTAAGCTAGTTAGAAGTTAAAGGGGTAGGAAAAATTTGGGGTATGACACCTATACATCAATTTTTAGAATTCAAATGAATACATAAATAAGACGATTACATAATTAAATAAACACACATACAAAAATCACAGAGTTTAGGATGAAAAGAGAAGATCGCGATGAAGAAATTAGGGTTAAGGAGAAATTAAGGTTACCGATTAATTAAAAACTAATTGTTAAATTAATTAATGGTGTACAAGTTATAACCTAATTAATCTAATTTCTAAATTACCCTTAAAATCATTAGTTAAATCCTAATTAAAAAAACTAGGTCAAAACTAGTCTAGTTAAAACCTAATGTTTTTGATTAAATAAATAGCCTAATTAATAAATTTAATCAAAGTCCTAATTAAAATTAAATTAAAATTAACAAGAACCTAAAAAAATAATCCTAATTATAAGTAAGTTGGTTGATTTAATAAAAAAGATTTAATTGGAAAAGGGTTAGTAAAAAACAAACAAACAACAAAAAAAAACAAATAAAATGAAGGGGAAGGGCGTGTGATCCGGTGAGCGGACCATGTGAAGGATAATGGTGTGGACGCGCCTCAAAGCCTCCTGATCTAGCTTGATATGGATCCGTTGGCTGGTAGGCGAGGGTGCATCGTGAGCTTGCTTTGAGCGTATCCACTGGATCTACAAAGTATTTAGGTGGTAAAAATAATTGTCACAGGCCAGGTTCGAACCCAAGCCTTGGAGAATGCACACGGAGCCCCTTTTCCAGCTGTGCTACAAATAGCAGTTGTTAGTAACACCGAACCATAAAGATAAATATTAAATATTAGCCAACCAATGAATCTTCAAACGTAGTCAAACTGGGCCCCTGTGTGGCTATGCGTGTCCAATGGGAATGGAGAGAGAGTTTGGATTTCTTTGACCCACGAACTGGGAAGGCAAAACGCACACAGTCAAATAGTCAGCTTCACTGTTCATTATCTCCTTCCTTCAGACCTGCAAAAATACATGTGGATTCAGGTGTGGCTTTACCTGCGGTTTTTTCCCGAGTTCATAGCCAACCATTGTAACGGTTTAAAACCTGCAAAATGACAATCAAACGAAGCAAGAAATAACCCAGATCCCCTAAACAAGGTCTCCTGAATTGATTAGTGGCATTAGTTTGGCCTAAAACTGCATGTAGGTGTGAACCCGAAGAGAGTCTTAAGTTTTCCCTAACCATGGCAAACTTCGCTCTATGCGCTATGGCTTTGTTCCACCAATCCAGATCTGTTCTAAATCACACAAGAAACTTAAATATGTGATTAGATTCGAGTTAAACACGTGAGATCATAAAAAACGAAATTCAAACATGTATGGGATGGTATGAACGTGATACCAATGTTCCACACATCATGAGATCTTATCCATAGCTTGTGCTTCCTCTATACTACCTTGGGGAGAACCTGGAATGATTATTTGGTCTTGAGAAGAGCTTCAAAGATGGATACGAGTTTTTCAATTTTTTTGTAAGTTGGAACCTTAGTCTCCCATGGCCAATTTTTCGTCCCTTTGATGTTGGATAGCTTGTGTATATATAGAGGATTATTTTGAGGTCAAGAATTTTGGAAAGAATCAATGAGATTGGTAACTTGGAAATATGAGAATATTTGATAGCAAATTTCTCCAAATCTTTCCATTTTTGAACCAATTCTATTTCTTGCACATTTTCTTTTTAATTCTAGCCATTAGATGAGATTAAATCAGATTTAATTAAGATAAAAATTTGATTTATTAATTATATTATTATTTGATTTTATTTGAAATTAAATGATTAAAATCAAATATAAATAAAATAATATCATGAGAATAATAATATTTAATCATTAGAATCCCTTTGGGCTTAAAAGTTCGTGGATTGCTCAGTTTTATAAGCCCATCACTTAAAAGTCTCCATTTCATCAACTAGGATTTTATGGTTTTCTTGAAATTTCCTCAACTTGCACCAATCATAACTCACTCAATATTTATCCCATGAAGGTGTTCTAGGACTTTTTGGAAAGCTCAAGTTGTCCTCTACAAGCCAATTTGGAACCTTTTTTGTATTTGGAGATTTTATCTTGATGATATTGATCCTGACAAAAGATAGCTTTTTATGAACTTCTAGAAGGACCTGTAATATTTTGGCTCTTATCTCTCAAATTGTGCATTTCCTGGATTTGGGCCCAACATCAAAGTTGTTGATAATTTAATTTCCTTGAGAATGAGATTTGGCTCGACAATCTCTGATGAACCATGTGAGAGTTATGGCTGGTCAAAGTTCAGTTGACTTTTACTTTGAAACCCAAATTTAGAAACTTTGAGTTTTGTTGATTTCTGAACTTTCGTTGATGAATCATGATCAACCCTTGATCAAATGATGAATATCACCTCAAAATGTTGATGTTGACAAAAAATCAGGAGTTTTCACTGTAGGTTGACCATATGTGACTTATAGGTCGACGTAATCGACTATTGATCATTTGAGCATTTGACTGAGAAATCTTGAGCCATGAGGCTTGAATCTTGACATGATGATGCTTTGAAGCATATGAGGAAGTATGAAGACCACCTGATTTTACCTTGAGAGGAGCAAAACCCTAGTTGTGGGTTTGTTGCTTAGGAGATAGATAAGTGTTCCCAATTCTTGTGTAGTTTTGAGCAGTTGAAGAAGTGTTGAAATATAATGGGCAAATTTTGGGGTATGACATATACCAATTCTAATTAAAATAACACACTATATTAAAATTTTAAGGATGCCATAATCTTAAGAATATTTTTAAAATATAACTTTTTAATGTTTATATTTGTTATCAATATTAATTTACACATAATTATACTATACTTGATCTAATGATTATGAGAATGGATAAGAAAATGGATGAGAGATATTTTCACATTTTGCAATTTAAATTTTTTCTATTATTGTTTATTAATTAAAAGACTTCATTATTAACTTGCGTCGATCGTTCAGTGAACTACTTTCCTTTACCAAATGATAATAATTTCTCTAAAACCAAGGAACTTCAAATAAAAAAAATACAAAAATCTTATATAAATAAATTGAGTTTTATTTGAAATATTTATACATTATTTATTTTTTTATTTTTTAATGTTATTTATAATTTTAATAAAATATAATTTTTTTATTTACATTTTTTATTAGGGCCAATTTTTAAAATTAGATCAGGACCTCCAAATAGTTTTGGACGGCCCTGCTCGCTGGGCCTTGGAACTGCCCCTGCTTATTCATGAGTCTGTTTATAGAGTCTAAAATATGACTGCAAGTGCCCAGCCTATCGAAGTAATATAAAAGATTATCAATCCGACAGAGACCAATCGTCAATCTATCAACTCTATTGCTAAAGTGCTTATCTAACGCATATTGATATAGTTGAGATGTGTACAGTGCAGAAAAATAAAGGAAAAATTAAATTGGAGATAAAAAGCACAGGTTCGAATGAAATTCACATAAATCAGACAATGTTCCAGTTGTATATGGATAGAACTACTTGTGGGGGAATATTTTCTACTTATAGAAAGGACCAATTTAACGGGAACTTGTCGCTTTCGCGTACTAAGAACCGAGTTTACTCTTTAATCTTATCCTTTTATTGTCACTTATAAAAGGTGCCTCAAACCTTGAAGTAGCAAACCTATTTTTAAGAAATTAGTTACTTAACTTAGTAAAAAGGTGATTTTAACTTGAAAAAGTTAAGTTAAAGAGATTCCTGGCTTTGGGTCAAGAATCAGATTTCAAACCCATAAACGCGTCCGAAAATAGTTTCAAAATATTTTTCTAAAAATGTGTTAAAGATTCCTAATTAACTGAACAAACTGCTGTCGCGCTTTTTGTTTGGTTAAAACCTAATCAAGTTCAATCTTAAGTATGGATGGCTTTAGATCTTACCCATAAACATTTAAGTACATCAAACTTGAATTAAAAGTTAAAATATCCTCAATAGCCTTTCTATTAATACAACATTTGGAATACTGTCGTGACAATGATCCTTACATTCTAACCTTTAAAGATTTAGCCAGACATAAAAATAAAGTTAAACATATAAAAGCAGTTGGACATGGTAATAAAAGTGAGTGTCGTAAATAAAATAATGTAAAGCAAGACAATTAAATAGAGTAAAGCATGTAAAGAAAATAAAGGCAAGCAAAGTAATAAATCAAGTAAAGCGAGTGTAGGAAATAAAGTAAATAAAGTAATGTAAAGTAAAGTGATTAAAATAAAGCGTGTAAATAAAAAAACCTGCTCCAATCGGAGTCTTTAAATCTAGTACAAGCGGAAAGTAAATTGCAACTAGAATGTAAATGACGATAGGATTAACTTCTGCCAAAATTCTCCAAACTCGATTACACACTCAATCAATAGCGTGATAACTCTTTGATGTGAATGAATTATCACTTACAAGATCTGGCAGTATATGGCTTAAGTATGTAACTAAGTTTGGATTGAAAACGAAAATTAAATGAACTTCCTATTTATAAAGGTCCTTGGAGCTGCGTAAAGACAAGAGTGCCCCTTAACTCCTTCTGAGCGGGAAACAAAAACCAAAGATCGTGCCCGCAGAAGGGGGTCGGCGGCCGCAGAGCATGCTGGGGGGGGGGGAGATCGTGGGGACGTGGCAGTTACCCCTATAGACACAGTGGGACACATCACCGCGCTCTCTAAACCGGTGGCTGAGCTGGATGCCATGTGTGCAAATTCACTAGAAATCCAGATTTTTTTGGCTTTTTCACTTGTTTTCTTCAAAGGAGTGATGAAAAGAAACAATACCTGCAAGCGAGCCAAGAACAAACATAACACGGGAAAATAACCTAAAAAGTAATGAAAAACATGTGCAAATCGAGTCGATTATGTAGTGCAATTTAGTGTGATCAATTTCTCCCATACTTTAACCTTTGCTTGTCCTCAAGCAAAAACTCTCGGAAGTAGATGAAAGAAAAGAAGTGTTTACAATATTTTGGGCTAAAAGGCCTTCTAATTCGAGTAAGGGTGCGCTGAAAGGTACTTACTACCTGAACTAAGGATATTGTAATGACACCTTCAGCGAAAATGCGGACATAAACCTCAAGCTTATATAAAATAATCTCTATTATCCCACTATGCTAATACTTCTTCTTTTGGTAAGGTCCCTTTTCATTATGGTGCAATCACATTAAGCTCGTTACCCATACATACTCATGGTATTGTGATCGGTTAGTGATTCTGATCTCAGGCAATGGGGCTCTAGTATAAGAATTGGTGTAACCCCTTCTATTTACCCGATTGCAGCTGTAGGGGATCTGACCGTAATCCGCCCTACTGAGTCCAGCACCAGATATCTCTTAACCAACAACAACGGGCATGCCTTTTATTTTTCTTTTCTTTTTGTTTTTGTTTTTCGGAATGTTTACAACGAGTTGTTTTCGGAATGTTTTTAGAATTTTTACAACGGGAATGTTTACACCTAGCGCAAGGTCGCAATCATACATTTTTAACATTTAAGGAAAAAATCATTCACTTATATTCATCGATCCTATACTTAGAGCATTCTTAGTACGGAGCCGACTGCAAGGATAAACTACTTAAGGACCTATTTTGTACAATTCTTAAGGTTACAACATAATGGGTAATGGAATTAATTTTAATATTTACAAGGCTATGGTGCTAAAACAGTATCAATTTTTCAAAAAGAATACCCAAGACAAACACACCCTATCTTGAACCTGTCTTATAGCTCAAATCTTTAAGACACACAATTTTTTTTGTAAGGCTAAAAAGTGGGGAAAATAAAGGTACACTATGCAAAAAGACTAGCTAAGCACCTGTATTTTATTTGAAACAAAACAACAAAAACAACTATGGTACTAAAAAGCGGTAAATACTGAAAATTAAAGAAAGAGATAAAAAGAGAATGCAATAAAAGTCTCTTCCCACACCTATATCAGACATTGTCCCCATTGTTCCAATAAAAGAGCGGGAAGGAGTAACCTGGGAGGTGCTAGTATAGACCGCTGGTACCCTTGCTGTCCTTAGTGAGAAGATTGGAACGACTACTCCTACTACGATGCCTGTCCTGGGAGATCTCAAGTCGACTGACTCTTTCAGAAAGAGCGGCGTTTGCTTCCTACAACTGCCGAGTTTTACCTATTAGGGTTCCTTGAGAGGCCTCCATCAAAGAGAAGTGTCTCGCGAAACCAGTTTGATGTTGGTGGGAAGGCTAGCTGAGTCTCCATGATGGTACGCAATGAAGCATAACTTTGTGTCTGAAATTTGTTGTTGCATGGACAAAAGGAGGGCATCTCGTCTGTACTCTCGGGCCATGTGCTCTCTCCATATATCCTCAATAATATAAAAGTTAGGAGATATACCTGCATGTGGGTTAGAGGAAGAGGGTGTGGTGTGTGGTGGTGTAAAGTGGAGTGGTGACTGCGTACGGAAGCCGTACTCGTCACCAGTGTTGTTACCCTCCTCCATAGAAATATTTGGCGGTAACAGACCAATGAAAGATTGAGCGCTCAAGTTATAGATCCAGTTACGCTCAAAACGCACATCAGTGCACTGAGTGTAAGGGAGAACAACACTGGGTACATCAATACCACTAACCATAAGGTGTAAACCTCCTTCCTTCCTCGCCTTGCAAAGGCGCATGTGTAGCAACCTGCCCTAAAAATAAAGATTTAGAGTCGCCACCTATTCTGAATAGCGAATAGGAAACCCTACGCAGTTTAGAGATCGGGGTAAGTTATTATAATCAGGTTGAGGGAAGGTGTTAGGCACCCTCAACCCTTTCCTATGGTTTGCATTAAAGAGTCAAGGTTTATGGCAGAAGATAAAGAAAGATGACAGACAGGGTCAAGACAAACAATTATCATAATTAAAGGTTTATAATTTAAATCGGGAAAAATGAGATTTATGGAGGAGGGGACTCGCCTTGTTGCCAAGTGCCTACGTATCTCCTTAGGGAGAATCAGAGTCAACGTAGTTCGGGCACAGGGTTGTACGCCTTAGGATTGAATTTGATTTGTTATGGTTGTAAAGGCTTTTGAGTGGCCTATCGTAGTTTTTTTTTTAAATTGATTTGAATGATGACAGTGTTTTGAGGTTTGGCATACAACCCTGATATGGCACCATTAGATGCGGTGACCAATAGATTTGGTTAGTATAGCTAACGGATTGAGGGGCATTGCTGGTTACTCAGATCGATAGATTGATCGTCGCGGGCAGCAAATTAAAATGTATTTTAATTTTTATGTATTTTTCATCTCTCGTCTAATGCGACTAATAGATTTAGTCGGGTCGAAGAGAGAATTAATTTAGAATTAATAAATTAAATTGATCCAAATTATTTCTCGCCTA
The DNA here is from genome assembly GCF_029867415.1 of Vicia villosa. Taxonomy (NCBI): domain Eukaryota; kingdom Viridiplantae; phylum Streptophyta; class Magnoliopsida; order Fabales; family Fabaceae; genus Vicia; species Vicia villosa. Next base: position 66,770,438 of record NC_081181.1, on the reverse strand, counting down.
ATGCGACTAATAGGTTTAGTCGGTTCGGGGAGAAAATTATATTGAATTATCAAAAAAACATTTAAACAATAAAAAAAACAAATAGAAATTAATTAGTTTTTTATTAATTAAATTTTTATTATTTATAACGTAGGGGGGTGTATTTTATTTAGGGTAAGCAGATTTGGGGTGTGTGAACAGTAAGGGCTTAAGCCCAATATTGTTATTGCTCTCATTCGCAGGGGGGTGTATGGTAAGGGAATTGCACTGAATCATGTTCAGTGGCAGAGCCAGGCGACCATGAGAGGCCACGTGGCGAAAATCTGACGGACCACAAACGGAAGTTATCTCCAAAACTCACCAAACTCATTTCATTTTCCTCATCCTTTCTCTCTCTACTCTTTCCATTTCTCTCTTCTATCTCGTTCTCTCCTCACTCTCAAACCAACAAACCCAGCAGAACTATGAATCCCACCGCAAACCACCCACCCCTCCGCCGTAAACAACCCTCAGACCACCATAAGAAACCCAGTTCCCGGTTGATCTTCAACCGAAGAACTCGAACCTTCGAACTCCATAAACCCAGACTCCACAGAAGCATAAACCCAGATCAAGATCCTTAAGATCTTCATCTTCCCCATCACCATCTTCATGTCAAAACCCAGAAAACAACATGAAACAAAACCCTAACCCCCAAATCGACCCGGATTCACAAACACACAACATACAAACATACAATCGATGAAACCTAAGCTAAGTTCAAGAGTTAGTTACCTTGATTTCTCGAATTTCTGGAACGTGTAAGCTCCACTCCTTCTCTAATCTCTCCCTCTGTGTGTGTGTTTTGCAGGTAATCGATATGAAGAGGTGTTCGTGTTCGCGGCGCTCTCCTCAGAATTTTTCCGTCCCATTCTTCTGATTTAGATTCTTGTTTATATAGCTCTAGGGTTAGATCTCAGATTAGAAAAATTAGATTAGATTTTAAGTTTATTTGATTCCCAAATCTGATTCTGATTGTAATAGAATTATATGTGATTCGAATAAAATCTTTATTTCGTTTATGTTATTTCGTTAAGATTTGATTGAGTTGCAGATTCTGGGCCTGGGCATGAACGAAAAGATTAGGGTTAGTGTGGTGGTGTTGATGCAGCGGCGGCCGTTGAGATTGGGGCTAGGGTTTCGCGTGATGGAAGGGAAGGTGAACAGTGGACCTGGGTCGGTTCTGACCCGGTCCATCACGTGACCCATGTCTGACCCAATTACCAAGTCCAATAACCATATTTTTTTGCTGTTGCTCTGTGGCCCAAAAACGACAAAAAACCCAATAACTTTAATTCACTTATTTAATTAACTAACAACAACTAATTAGTTAATAAAGCTTTAATAATACTATTAATTAGTAATAACTTTTAATGACCCAAAATACTAATTAAAAATATATTCTAATAATAATCCAATTAACAATATATTAGTACTGACAATATTAATCATTAAAAAAATATATTAACCGATACTCCCACCATAAAAATTAACCCTTTAACTAATTAATAATAATCCGAATAATAAACATAATAGCCATAGTTATGTTATTTCAAATAAAGTTTATGTTTACCTAAAATCCTATTATTAATAAATAATAATACATTTAGTAACAAGGATAATAGAATGGTTAAATGGGATAAATGGGCCAAAATAAATTGGACCTCAAATATTTGCTATTCACACTTCCACCAATTTATACGAGAATTTTATAAAAGAGCGAGTTTAATAATAAGTGTATTAAACCCTATGGCTCTTAATTTTTAACACCCTTAATAAATTAAAATTTGAATTGCACCGGGTAAATTTTGGGGTATGACAGATGCCCCTATTTAATTACCTTGGATTGAATGGCGTGAGAATACGCAGGTCTCACGCTTTTCGGATTGAAGAGTTATTAAATAATGGAAGACCCCTAAATTTACCTTGTACTTGAGTGTGAGGAAAGAATCGTCCTACTAAAGCCTGAGTCTTACATAGCGAGGACTTGTATGATGGATTACTTGTTATAATTCTAACGAGCATACCTGTACCAAAATGGGAATTGTTTGCTATAATTCTAGCAACATTACCCGCACCAAGATAGGAGTCGTTTGCTAGAGTTATAGCAAACTCACCTGCACCAATAGGATCATCTGCTATGCTTATAGCAACTTCACCTGCACCATTTAGGATAATTTGCTATGCTTATAGCAACTTCACCTGCACCATTTAGGCTAATTTTCTATGCTTATAGCAACTTCACCTGCACCATTTAGGATAATTTGCTATGCTTATAGCAACTTCACCTGCACCATTTAGGCTAATCTGCTATGCTTATAGCAAATTCACCTGCACCATTTAGGGTAATTTGCTATGCTTATAGCAAATTCACCTGCACCATTTAGGGTAATTTGCTATGCTTATAGCAAACTCACCTGCACCAATAGGGTCATTTGCTATGCTTATAGCAAATTCACCTGCACCATTTAGGGTAATTTGCTATGCTTATAGCAAATTCACCTGCACCAATAGGGTCATTTGTTATGCTTATAGCAAATTCACCTGCACCATTTAGGGTAATTTGCTATGCTTATAGCAAATTCACCTGCACCATTTAGGGTAACTTGCTATGCTTATAGCAAATTCACCTGCACCATTTAGGATAGCTCGCCATAGTTCTGACGAGTTCACCTGCACCAATAGTATTGTTTTGTCCTTGTTCGGACAAGTTTTTCCTGCATAGAAATTTGTTCTGCGAATGCGTGTGCACCATGTGTATGCATTATGTGCATGCATATGCCCCTGTTGTTTGTATAATGTATGAATGTTCACTCATGTGAATGTTGCATGTATGCGCATGAGTATGTATGATATTTCCAACGCCTTATCTCCTTATCACCTGTTGCCTTTTGTTTAACCCCTTTTGGGATGTTCATGAACCCTAGTTCGAATTGTATTTGAATGATCCATTGATATTATCCTTTGTGAAAAAGTTATATTAGATCAGAATGATCGCAGCGTAGGGCGTGTGTAGCCTTCCCGAGATTTTCGTAGTTTTATCCTATTGCTTTTGTATTTAAAGTTTGTAAGTTTCTCATATTAAATCCAAGTTAAAGCTTATGAAAATAGTTTATCCTTTGCACATGGTATTGAAATAAGAGAAAAAGCGCAGTATGCAAGAAAAGAAACTTTTATTGATATTGCCTTGAATTGGCGAGTGTACAAAAATGCAAGAAAAGAAAATGACAAATAGAAATGATATTAATACTGCCGTTGCTCCTTTGTTATCAAGGGTCCTAGTAATCCTTCGACCTTGGAAGTAGATGACTGCACGAATCCTTATCCTTCGTAGTTTGTCTTTGGCTTATAGCCGGTAATCCTGCCTTTAATAGGCATAAAACTTCTTGACCGCATCAGAGTTGATTGGGTGCGGTAGCTCGTCCCCATCCATTGTAGTGAGAACTAACGCTCCTCCTGAGAACACCGTTTTTACAACATATGGACCTTCGTAGTTAGGTGTCCATTTTCCACGGGCGTCGAGTCGAGGTCATAGTATTTTCTTGAGAACAATATCACCTTCTTTGTAAGTTCGAGGACGGACCTTTTTATCGAACGCCTTCTTCATCCTTTTCTGATAGAGTTGCCCATGACACAAAGCCGTCAGTCGCTTTTCTTCAACGAGATTAAGCTGATCAAAACGGGTTTTTACCCGTTCTGATTCTTCTAACTTTGTGTCAGCTAGGACTCTTAATGAAGGAATCTCCACTTCGATAGGGAGGACTGCTTCCATACCGTAAACCAAGGAGAATGGTGTTGCTCCTGTAGATGTGCGCACCGAGGTTCTGTAATCGTGTAGGGCGAAGGGAAGCATTTCATGCCAATCCTTGTATGTTTTCACCATCTTTTGTATTATCTTTTTGATATTTTTATTTGCAGCTTCGACAGCGCCGTTCATCTTAGGCCTGTATGGTGAAGAATTGTGGTGTTCAATCTTGAACTCCTCGCACAGCTCCCTCATCATGTTGTTCTTTAGATTCGACCCATTGTCGGTGATAATTCTGTTTGGAACCCCATACCGACAGATGATGTTATGCTTGATAAACCGAGTGACTACTTGTCTCGTCACGTTGGTGTAAGAGGCAGCTTCGACCCATTTGGTGAAATAGTCTATGGCAACCAATATGAATCGGTGTCCATTTGAAGCTTTTGGTTCAATCATCCCTATCATGTCAATCCCCCACATTGCGAACGGCCATGGTGAACTCAGAACGTTCAACGGATTTGGCGGTACATGTACTTTGTCGGCATAAATCTGGCATTTGTGACATGTTCTTGCATATTGGAAACAGTCAGCTTCCATTGTTAACCAGTAGTACCTTGCTCGCAGTATTTTTCTTGCCATTGAGTGTCCATTTGCATGGGTTCCGAAGGTCCCTTCATGCACTTCTCTGATAATCTCCCTGGCCTCATTTTTATCCACACACCTTAATAACACCGAGTCGTAGTTCCGTTTGTATAGGATATTTTCGCTCAGGAAGAACTTAGCTGCCAGCCTCCTTAGTGTCTTTTTATCAATCGTAGAGGCGTTCTCCGGGTATTCTTGTTTCTCCAAGTACCTTTTGATATCGTGGTACCATGGTTTGTTTTCAGACTGCTCCTCGATTGTGAGACAATAAGCAGGCTCATCGAAGTGTCTAACCGTTATTCGCGGTTCGTGATTTGGCCAGGTCACTTTGAACATAGAGGAAAGTGTTGCCAACGCATCAGCTATTTGATTTTCCTCCCTCGGGATGGGAGTAAAAGTGATTGTATCAAACTCAGCCATTAACTCCAATATGAGGTGTCGATATGGGATTAGCTTTACATCTCGAGTATCCCATTCTTTATTGACTTGGTGGATTACCAGCGCTGAATCCCCATACACCTCGAGTAGTTTAATCCTTAGATCGATTGCAGCTTCTAACCCTAATATGCATGCTTCATATTCTGCAATGTTGTTGGTGCAGTCAAAGTATAGTCTTGCAGTGAAGGGTAGGTGCCGATTGTCAGGAGATGTCAAGACTGCCCCTATACCATGCCCTAGTGCATTTGATGCGCCATCGAACGTAAGTGTCCATATTGCCCCTAGTTCAGGTCCTTCGTCGGGGACTGGTATTTCGTAATCCCTTACCACCATGATATCTTCATCAGGAAAGTCGAACTTCATAGATTGGTATTCTTCGAGTGGTTGATGAGCAAGATGTTCTGCCAATACACTCCCTTTTATTGCCTTTTGGGTGACGTATTGTATGTCGTATTCTGACAGCAACATTTTCCATCTTGCAATTCTACCTGTGAGAGCCTGCTTTTCGAACACGTATTTCAAACGATCCATCCTCGATATCAGCCATGTGGAATGGTTCAGCATATATTGCCTTAGACGTTTGGAGGCCCATGCTAGGGCACAACATGTCTTTTCCAATGGTGAATATCGAGACTCGCAGTCTGTGAATTTCTTGCTTAGATAGTAGATAGCGTGTTCTTTCCTGCCTGTCTTCATCATGTTGCCCCAGTACACACCCCATAGATCTCTCAAGAACTGTGAGGTGCATGATCAGTGGTTTCCCTGGTACAGGAGGTAAGAGTATCGGTGCCTCTTGTAAGTAGTTCTTTATAGTTTCGAAGGCTACCTGACAATCGTCATTCCTCTTGATAGGTTGATCTTTCCTGAGCAGCTTGAATATAGGCTCACATGTAGCCGTCAGATGTGAAATAAACCTTGAGATGTAATTCAATTGACCCAAGAACCCACGAACCTCTTTTTCTGTCTTTGGAATAGGCATTGCTTGTATTACTTTTACTTTGTCGGGGTCAACCTCTATGCCTCGTTGGCTCACAATGAATCCCAATAGCTTTCCTGACCTCATGCCAAATGTACACTTGTTCGGGTTTAACCTTAGCTTGAACTTCTTTGAACGCTCGAACAACTTGTGTAGGTGTGTGATATGTTCTTCTTCTGTGCTTTTGCCCGACATGTGCACATCCTTCTTTGAGTGGTAACCTATGTACAACAATATCAGTATCCAACCCCGGCATGTCACGGTATGACCAAGCAAATATTTCTACATACTTATGGAGGAGCTTGATTAGCGTCGCTTTCACGTCCTCCTTCAGTGTTGCCCCAATCTTGATGTTCTTGGGTTTTTTGTCTGTACCCAGATTTATGGGTTCGATGGCCTATTGAGGAGGGAGCATGCTTTTGGATTCCTTATCCATTAACCTTGACAACTCCTCCGAAAGTTCATCGTCTTCCTCATCCCCTTCTTCGAACTGATTAGCGAGAGCCTCGAGTTTGTACAGAGTTTCAGCAGTATTATTATCGGTAGTGTTAGAAGATGATTTGCACACGTTTTATGTTTTGTTTTTAGTATGCATATATGAACTTGCTTTTTATGCAAGAAATTTATTTGTCATTTTGAAAAGGAAAAGAAATAAATGCGGGAAAAGACAATGTTTTCAATACCAAATGCAAAGACAACTTTATTAATAAACTTTTGAACTTGGAAATAGATGGGGCCCTTACAAACCAACTCTATGCTTCGGGAGAGGCATGAGCGTCATTGTTTTTCTTTATTTGAAAGGGAAATAAAACACACAAAAGCAAATTACTTTGGAATAAAAACTATCTCCGGTATCTCCAGACTTGTCCAATTCTGAAGCTGCTCTCCTGGTCTGACCTCTCGGATGAAGTTGGACGTCCCCTCCTTAGAATCCTTGTTGGGTACCATGGCCACATGTTCATATCCACCTGTTGCAAAAGTCTGCGTAATCGGAGGGAATTGCTGCTCCTCTTTCATAGAGCTTGTGACCTCTGATGGTTGGTACCCCTGCCCTAGGCGATCCTTCTTCTCCAAGATCTCCGATATTCTGCCCCAGTCTTCTACATTCAAGTCTTGTAGGTCTCTCCAGGATGTTAACGCCCTCTTTGTTTCCTCCGCGGGGTGTTCCCTTAACTGGATTAAACCTTGGCTCATGAGTCTCTGCAAAGTGTCTTTAAAAGCCTCGTTATGTTCTAGGATAAACCCCTTTATAAGAAGATACCTCTTAAGTGCATCTATGGGGGAGTTCCTTTGTCGAACCAACTCTTGCTCACTGACGACTTCTATTGCATTGACTGCACCATCATGGTGTGGTATAGGATTTGTTTTCATATTGGGTTTGTCAAAGGCGATTGCCCCTGACTCTATCAAATCCTGGACCTTGTGTCCAAAGGCCCAACATTTTTCCAGCGTGTGTCCAGGGGAATTAGCATGGTACTCGCACCTTTCATTGGCGTTGTATCTGGATAGCACTTTTCCTTTGGGAGGAGGAAGGAGTGGCTTAATTTCCACAAGCGACATGCTAACTAGATATTGCAATAGCTGATGGCGTGTCGTGGGAAGTGGGTCAAACTTCCTTGTAGGTCCTGTATTTAACCCTTGCAGTTTCACCACCGGTTGCCTTACCCTTTGGTGCACCCCAGTATTGATTTCTCCTTTTTTCCTACTTGGGAAATTGGGATTAGATTCCCTTGAATTAAAGGAGTTATCATGTGCTCCTTGGACCTTGGCATTTTCGATACTGACCTCAGCCCCTTCTTCTATGATCCTTGAGTCGGAGAATCCTGGAACAGTGTCATCTGTCCTTTGGTTGCGGTATTGCTCGCGTAAAGCATCCACGAACCTATCCATGAGTCCTTTTAGTGGAGGTTACACTGCCATCTTAGGAGGACTAATGCCTGGGATAAGTATTGTACTGGATGCCCCATCCTTCTGTGGAGTCTCCCCTTCATCAGAGGATTGTGTGGCTCTATCAGAAGGTGGTACGTATGCCCTTGAACAAAAAGGCGTGTTTTTAGGCGGGCCAAAACCAGGGAGATATCCTTGTAGGGGGTTGTCATCATTTGGCCAATTGTTAATTCGAGCCTGAAGTTCTTTGGCCAAGATCTCAATGGTTCTTTCTTGTCTTTCCAAGAGATCCTTCATGAGGCTTATCACTTGTGTCATCCCTCCCTTAATCTCACCCACAGTCCCTTTCAGTTGAGTCACTTCCTCGCGGAGGGCGGCTTGATTCTGCTCTAGTTGTTCCATTGCTTTCTTCTTCTGAGCTCTTGTCTGGATGAGTGATCGGGTTGCAATGGCGTGACTGGAGATGAAGACCGTTTTCCCTTTAATGTTTCCCCTTTTTTTTAAAAAAAAAATGCAATGATATGCGTGCTATGAATGATATGCAAATGCTATGCTCATGTCTTATCCATATTGTTATTATAATATATTTATATATATATATATATATATATATATACTTATATATAAACATATATGTCTACATATATATATATATATATATATATATATATATATATATATATATATATATATATATATATTTGTTTTTTTTTGTAGTAAGATCCTCTTTTTTTGAATAATCCTTTTTGGTGAAGAATTGCGAAGAAATCGAATAATGCGGAAATAAACACACTTCATTAATTCAAAATTTAAATGAAAGTACAATTTAACTTGTCCATGTTGCGAAAGGAAATAAACAAACAAAGAAATTAAACTTTCAAATAAAATAAAACTATAAATGACTAAGAACGCCTGTGAATGTCCTCCTTGAATTTGTCCACCATGTCTCTACAAAGCTCCATGAACTCCTTGACTTCTTTAGGAAGGATAATAGGAGATGATTCCGCTTTTGCCAAACTCTTTGGAGTGTCCAGGATTAAATCATTGCACAAATAGACCAACTTGTCATAATTCTCACGACACTTCTCATATTCTTCAAGCATCTTGGGAACCATGCTCACATGCTCATATGCCGTAGAAACAATTGTGTATTGTCTTTTCCAATAAACCCCTTCATCCCTTGCAGCCTCACACATCTCCTTTTGCCTTATAAGTAATTGCCTAAGCAAAGCCATAGCCTGAAGTGCTCTGTGACGCTCATTGTTGCGCTGTAAAAGTGCTTCTTCCGCGGTCAACCTCCTTGTGCGTTCCTCTTGTCCAAAATTGCGGGCTTCTTGAAGGTCAAATTTGAGATCTCTTATTTCTACCTCTTGATCTTTAGTCCTATCCGTTAATTCAAAGACCACAGCTTCTATATTTTTCTCGGATTCTGCTTTGTCATGAGAAGCCTTTTCATAACGCCTCGTCCACCTTGTAATTTCTATATTTGCTTGTTCCAACCTTTCATTATGTGCAATTAAATCAAAGTTGGCACTTAGTACTCCTTCGGTTGCACGCTTTCTTTTACTCCTTTGTCTATCATTCTCTTCCTTAGCGGCTTGAAGCTCTTGGCTCTTCTCCTTAAGATCGAAGCGTAGTTGGCTTTTTTCGTTGGAAAGTCGATGTATGTGAAGCTCTAATTTTTCCTTTTCCTTATGAGACGCCTCTAGGGCAGCCTTGATTCCTTCTATCTCTTCGATAGATAGAGAAATAGGATTAGGAGAATCGGGCTTGTACGCGGGATCCACAACAAAAGGTAGCAAAATCTTTCCAACTCTCTCTTGAACCCATCTAGTGTAAGGTTCCTTAGCAACAATATTCTTCGGCCCATAGTTCTTTGTTTGAACATGCTTCCAAGCTTGAATTATTTTCTTTAATGTTCTTGGATCTCCTTTCCCATTGTCAAGCAAAATCAATCCTTCCACTTGTTGATCGGAAGGCTCACAATCCATAGAATGACCCAATTGGCGCAATGCAAGCACGGGATTATAATTAATACAACCCAAGGTTCCCATTAAAGGCACATTATTAAATTCTCCACATTTATAAATAATTCTTTCAGAATTTAATTTCCTTGCAAACCAAAAAATAGAATCGGCATTGAGAGCTCTTAGCTTTTGAGACCATTCATGCCTAGTCAAATCTTTGATTAAATAGCTAGCCTTGTAAAGATGAGAAGTCAACCAAGAGTACAATAAATGAAGACAACAATGTAACACCCCATATTTTCTAAGTTTAATTTAATTGTAAATTAAATTATTAATTAGAATTATTTTGGTATTTGGTTGAATTATATGGAAAATGATGAGATATTGGCATTTGGGCCTAGAGTGGTGATTAGAAGAAGAGGGGGTGTTGACTAAGCAAGCCCATTATAATATTTTATTTTATTTTTCATAAAATAAGGAATTTGGGAAAAAGAGGAAGCAGAAGCAGGAACTGAGTCTGAAGAAAGGAGAACACGTGAAAGTGAGAAGAGCCAAAGGGGAAGAGAACCTTCGAAGTTTCGACTCTGAGGTAAGGGGGGATTCTTCGGGTTAGTATTCCTTATGTGATTGTAGGTAGTATGATTGATTAGGATTGTTATCTAGTTCAATCGTACGTGTCGGGTTTGGGATTTATGTTAGGTTTTGATGAATTGTATGAATTACATGGTTTTGTTGATATTCATATTATATGTGTTAATACTTGTATAAAACTTGTCTGAAATATGTTATGATGTGCAAACTGATGGTAATTGTGTGCTATGTTCGTATGTACCTGAAATTGGGGTTATGGGATAGGGTAAAAGCTGTCAAAATGGTGATTTTGCTGTGCAGGTACGTAGGAACCGGTTCCCATGTGGGACGAACCGGTTCCCCCTTGTAAAAACAGAGAAATATGGATTCTGGGCAGCTGGGAACCGGTTCCCATGTAGGGACAACCCGGTTCCCCATAGTAAAAAACAGAGACGAGACTTTTGAAGCTGCCAGGAACCGGTTCCCACGTAGGGACAACCCCGTTCCTGCAGCATTTTTCTAAAAATGTTTTATCTTTGAAAACTCATAACTTTTGATCTGAGTATCCGATTTATGTGCCGTTTTGGCGTTGCGAAGCTAATGAGATGCTTTATCTGATGAATTGATAAAATGGGCAATAGCCAAATTTACTTTTTAAACTCGATTTAATGATTAATGAATTGAAAGATAGTATATGTATATGTGCTTATATATATGACTATTGATGCATGTATTTGTGTTGGTGATGAGATTGTGATATCCATTGAGTGATGTTAGTATATAACACGTCGTAGATGATATATGTTTTGTGATTATGCTGTCGGGTTGTTTGATAATTTAGTACATTGTGTGCAATGATGATAAATGTAACGATGTATAATCGTGGTGATGATTGATGATTTATGAATGTTAATATGCTGTTAATATTAACATGTGGATTATGGTGAATGTATGCGTGTGATATATTTGTATGAATGCTAAACTTATGCATGCTTATCGGTGATGATTTGGTGATGATAATGAGACGATGTGTTACATCGGATTTGGTGATGTTGTAAGCATGTTATATGTTGCATTCATTGGCATACATTTTCGGTGATGGATCCCGGTGATGAAATGGATCAAATTGGTGGGCATAATTCCCATTGTGTGGAATTTGTGCTGGTTAAAACTGTATCTCGGTGATGAAAAGATCAGTTGGATGGGTTTATCCCATGGATTGGTACCACATGCATAGTGTCAGTTGAATCATATGCATTGGTTATAACATGATTGGATGAAATCCAGTGTTATGCCTTGGTGTGTTTATGTGATTGATGTATTGTGGAGTTGTTGTTAATATAACTTGATCATTGATGAAATTGATGAGTTGTGGGCTGATGGCCAATATTGTCGAATTGATGCTTGCTTGTGTAATAATTCCGATTATATGTATGATTGAGTGGATGATAATTGCTATGAGATTTTATTGCTTATGATTGCATAATGCTTATTAATTCGAATGAAACTCACCCTTACTTTAATGATTACAGATTAAGGAGTAGCGGCATCAGAATGGGTGAGGATAGCTCATAGGCTAGTCCGTAGTCGTGTCGTGTCATGCTCTGATTGTAACACTGGGAGACGCTAGTTTAGGGACGAATTATCTTATTGGTTTTGTTGTTTTATAATTGTGTTGTAGTAACTTGCATAGATGATGAATACGCAATGTCATGAGTTGTGATCCGCTGCGTTGAACATGAATTGTGTTTTATATTAAATGGTTTCCTGTGTGGCATGACAATTGACTAAGATATTTTATATTAAAGAAATTGTGATACCCTTGTATTTCATGTTTACTCTGATGATTATGATTATTATTATTATTATTATTATTATTATTATTATATTTTCCGTGGGGGTTTAGAAGGGTGTTACAATAGTGGTATCAGAGCATAGTCGGTCCTTGCGACCAGAGTCTTATTGTTAATTCCTGTCGGTATGCGACATGTGTGAGAAACACTGTCGGTACTCAGTGTGTTCTGACGGTTTGCTTGCAGAAGTAGGATTGAAACTAGTGGGGGAGAAGTCATGCTTCTCGGATATGTCTCAGATGCAAGATGTTAGAGAGATGCGTGGGGCAGTAGTACAAGAGTGTGGAGTTATTGTTTTCTGAAGCGAAGGTGACATGGACTGAAGACCGTGGTTGTTGTTCAGTCGGGGTGTCTCGGAGTAGATGATGGTTATTTCTGAGAAATGGAATTTGGAAGTTGTGATGCTTCAAGTGCTACTGACGTACTGCGATGTTGTTGTATGAGTAGCCCTATGTAAAAGGTTGCTGTTGAAGCAGTGATTAAAAGAAGTATTGTCGTAGACCTTGTCGTAGGATTACTAGTAAGTAATTGAGATGATGGTGGAGGTTATCGATGTTGTTGAGAAAGTTTCGAAGTGCGAGTGATGCAAAGAGACGAATATGATCTCAAGGATAAGAAGGTTGATGATGGCGTACATGAATTTGGTTTCAGGATGTTACAGAAATCGAACTTCAGCGATGAAATGTGTTGTTTAAGTTATAAGAAGTTTGGAAGCGAAGAGATGTGATAAGATGATGTTAATAATGAGATTAATTCGAAGAGGATGAGTTTTGGAGCAGAATTTTCGTGAGCAAATCGCAGGAAGATTGCTGAATCGTTATGAAACTTCGAAAATTCATAACTGGAGTTCTAGACACCCGATTTGAGTTCCGTTTGAAGCGTCGGAAAGCTAACGAGATGAAATTTGTTATAAAAATGGTTGCAGCAGCTGTACCATATTTAATTGTGTCAGGATGATGTTAGAAAGAGGTGAAGTTACGGTTACACTTGTCCTTAGAACTAGATTGTTCGTTGGTGCGGTATGGGATGTCAGTGTCAGAGTTAAACAGAATAAAGGAATAATGAGGAGGCTTGTTGAGAAGCAATCTTAGAGTTTAAATGTGCCAATTGAGAAGTTTTGGAGATGTCGTATAGAGTTTCGTTGCATGGTATCGGTATTTTATCTTGGGTAACGGTTGGAAACATACATGTCTTGAGCTCTGAGTGTCGGATTAATGTACCGTTTGAACCCATGAAGAGGAGAGATTATGTTATACCTTATGGAAGAGTTATAAATACCATAGAGTGGTCCTATGAGGAGATATTATGATGTTGGATAAAGAGGCCTAGACCAGTGTTGAAATAAGAATGCTTATTACCGCGATTGTTCGGAACGAAGTCGAGTAGAATATGTCGTTGATGAATAAGATGATAAAGATGATTTAAGTATTAATGGAATTGAGTGATGAGGGAATCAGTAGAAAAAGTAAAATAGACTTTGGAACCATTTGTGGTATATTGTGATGCGTCGTTGATGGGTTTGGATGGTGTATTGATGTAAAATCAGTAAGTAGTAACTTATGCGTCGGGATGATTGAAAGCGCCGGAAAGGAATTATCTGACTCATGATTTAGAATTGGCAGCCATGGTTTGTTTGAAGTTGCGGTGACGTTATTTGTATGGTTCGAGGTTCGAAGTGTTTAGTGATCATAAGAGTCTGGAGTACCCCTTTGATCAGCAAGGACTTAATGTGAAGCAATAGACATGGTTAGATTTTGCTTGGATTATTATCTTGGTGAGGAAGATGTTGTGTCAATGCACTGAGTAGGGAACCTCTAAAAAGATCGATGCTGATGGAGAAAGAGTTGGATTAAATTGAACAATTCAGAGAATTAAGTTTGGTATGTGAAAGTGCTCCTGATAATGTTAGATTGGGTATACTGAAACTGACTAATGGTATTCCTGACGGGAATAGAGAAAGTCAGAAAGCTGATGCTGAGTTGATCGATAAGTCGACTTTGGATTACCAAGGTAAAGATGACGGACTCAGAATTGACGAGGATGGTATAATGAGGTTGGTGGTCGCTGTTGTGTTCCGCGTGTTACCGGGTTGAGAAAGAATATTCTAGAAGAAGGACACCATAGAGAATTATTAGACTATGACAATGTTAATGAGTTTGGGTGCAAACTCGGAAAAGACGCTATTATGTAGTAACAACGGTTTATGCTTAAATATGATTGTCGGCTATCTATTGACAAATTGAGGACTTGATCACCCTTAATCTCTTGTTGATAATAGGCGGAATTATATAGATGGTATAAGATTGCTTGTTACCTTAATGGTATAAGATGTGATGAATGCTGAGATGTGAGAACAACCACTCACCATATTGTGGGAACCTATGAGGGATTGAATATGAAGGAGTGCAAAGCATTGGACGGTGACTTAAGACGAGTAGTCGTAGTCGTACAGCGAAAGTATGATGTAAAGTGGTGTTATGAGTGCTACTCGTGAGTAGTGAGAATTAATATGTCGGGGTTCTACATGGAGAATATGTGTTTATCTATATGTTGGGTTTAGAATCTCGTGGACGTAAGGATGTCGTGCCAAAGGATTATGACCTTTTGAATAATTGCCGAAGTGATGGATATCCTATTACGGTTGTACGTAGTTAACGAGTAGGCATTCGGAGAAGTTAAGAAGAAGAATTGATATTACATGATGCTATAATAATCTTATGATGTTGTAAGGTATTGTGTGGATTTCTAATTGAAATGAAGGGTTATACTCTACGAAGGACGAAGTTGACTTCATTCTTAGTGAAGAGTGGGACTCTGTTGAGCTATCTTGTAAGAAATGGTATATTGAGGATGATGAGCTATGTAATTATAACTACTGATGTGCACTCATTTCCATAGTTGGAATGTTTAATAGATGAAGTAAATCAGGAATTGTTTTTGAGTGCGAGTAAGTATTGACGAGTGGTGAGTTAGAACCATGGATGGTAAAGAATGATTCTTGAACGAATGAGTAAAGAGGGCCAGAGTTGGGTATAACCTAGAAGTCTAATTGATAATGATGGTTGCAGTGACAGAATGTAGCGTATTGAGTAATTCTGGTGTGACCTAAGAGGGGCCAGACAATTGGAATTCAATGGTATAGAAATATGAGTATTGGGTTCTTGAAGGAAGCAGTTGGTAAAGAATGTAAGTATTACTTTATCGCTCAATTGGAAGAGTGTGCCTAAGGTTAGTACATGGGTAAATGGAATCCATTACTACAGTGTTGATCAGTTGTGAACATACCATGGATTGTGTAATTGTATTATTCAGTTATTGAGTGTATTGTATGGATCACACCTCGAAGTTTCATTGCTGTTAACCGTTGGAGCTATAGCGAGTGGTATACCTTGGAAATGGTCAAATGCAACGTAAGAACTGAATTGAATGCATGAGACATGCTTATGTTGGTTACGTCAGATGAACTTGGAGGTTCGACTAAGAAAGTGTTAATTGAGAATAGGAGAGTCAGATGGAGGACTTCTATTTGGAACTATTCACTGGAAGTATGTTTTCGAGGACGAAAACTATTTTAGTGGGGGAGAGTTGTAACACCCCATATTTTCTAAGTTTAATTTAATTGTAAATTAAATTATTAATTAGAATTATTTTGGTATTTGGTTGAATTATATGGAAAATGATGAGATATTGGCATTTGGGCCTAGAGTGGTGATTAGAAGAAGAGGGGGTGTTGACTAAGCAAGCCCATTATAATATTTTATTTTATTTTTCATAAAATAAGGAATTTGGGAAAAAGAGGAAGCAGAAGCAGGAACTGAGTCTGAAGAAAGGAGAACACGTGAAAGTGAGAAGAGCCAAAGGGGAAGAGAACCTTCGAAGTTTCGACTCTGAGGTAAGGGGGGATTCTTCGGGTTAGTATTCCTTATGTGATTGTAGGTAGTATGATTGATTAGGATTGTTATCTAGTTCAATCGTACGTGTCGGGTTTGGGATTTATGTTAGGTTTTGATGAATTGTATGAATTACATGGTTTTGTTGATATTCATATTATATGTGCTAATACTTGTATAAAACTTGTCTGAAATATGTTATGATGTGCAAACTGATGGTAATTGTGTGCTATGTTCGTATGTACCTGAAATTGGGGTTATGGGATAGGGTAAAAGCTGTCAAAATGGTGATTTTGCTGTGCAGGTACGTAGGAACCGGTTCCCATGTGGGACGAACCGGTTCCCCCTTGTAAAAACAGAGAAATATGGATTCTGGGCAGCTGGGAACCGGTTCCCATGTAGGGACAACCCGGTTCCCCATAGTAAAAAACAGAGACGAGACTTTTGAAGCTGCCAGGAACCGGTTCCCACGTAGGGACAACCCCGTTCCTGCAGCATTTTTCTAAAAATGTTTTATCTTTGAAAACTCATAACTTTTGATCTGAGTATCCGATTTATGTGCCGTTTTGGCGTTGCGAAGCTAATGAGATGCTTTATCTGATGAATTGATAAAATGGGCAATAGCCAAATTTACTTTTTAAACTCGATTTAATGATTAATGAATTGAAAGATAGTATATGTATATGTGCTTATATATATGACTATTGATGCATGTATTTGTGTTGGTGATGAGATTGTGATATCCATTGAGTGATGTTAGTATATAACACGTCGTAGATGATATATGTTTTGTGATTATGCTGTCGGGTTGTTTGATAATTTAGTACATTGTGTGCAATGATGATAAATGTAACGATGTATAATCGTGGTGATGATTGATGATTTATGAATGTTAATATGCTGTTAATATTAACATGTGGATTATGGTGAATGTATGCGTGTGATATATTTGTATGAATGCTAAACCTATGCATGCTTACCGGTGATGATTTGGTGATGATAATGAGACGATGTGTTACATCGGATTTGGTGATGTTGTAAGCATGTTATATGTTGCATTCATTGGCATACATTTTCGGTGATGGATCCCGGTGATGAAATGGATCAAATTGGTGGGCATAATTCCCATTGTGTGGAATTTGTGCTGGTTAAAACTGTATCTCGGTGATGAAAAGATCAGTTGGATGGGTTTATCCCATGGATTGGTACCACATGCATAGTGTCAGTTGAATCATATGCATTGGTTATAACATGATTGGATGAAATCCAGTGTTATGCCTTGGTGTGTTTATGTGATTGATGTATTGTGGAGTTGTTGTTAATATAACTTGATCATTGATGAAATTGATGAGTTGTGGGCTGATGGCCAATATTGTCGAATTGATGCTTGCTTGTGTAATAATTCCGATTATATGTATGATTGAGTGGATGATAATTGCTATGAGATTTTATTGCTTATGATTGCATAATGCTTATTAATTCGAATGAAACTCACCCTTACTTTAATGATTACAGATTAAGGAGTAGCGGCATCAGAATGGGTGAGGATAGCTCATAGGCTAGTCCGTAGTCGTGTCGTGTCATGCTCTGATTGTAACACTGGGAGACGCTAGTTTAGGGATGAATTATCTTATTGGTTTTGTTGTTTTATAATTGTGTTGTAGTAACTTGCATAGATGATGAATACGCAATGTCATGAGTTGTGATCCGCTGCGTTGAACATGAATTGTGTTTTATATTAAATGGTTTCCTGTGTGGCATGACAATTGACTAAGATATTTTATATTAAAGAAATTGTGATACCCTTGTATTTCATGTTTACTCTGATGATTAAGATTATTATTATTATTATTATATTTTCCGTGGGGGTTTAGAAGGGTGTTACAATAGTGGTATCAGAGCATAGTCGGTCCTTGTGACCAGAGTCTTATTGTTAATTCCTGTCGGTATGCGACATGTGTGAGAAACACTGTCGGTACTCAGTGTGTTCTGACGGTTTGCTTGCAGAAGTAGGATTGAAACTAGTGGGGGAGAAGTCATGCTTCTCGGATATGTCTCAGATGCAAGATGTTAGAGAGATGCGTGGGGCAGTAGTACAAGAGTGTGGAGTTATTGTTTTCTGAAGCGAAGGTGACATGGACTGAAGACCGTGGTTGTTGTTCAGTCGGGGTGTCTCGGAGTAGATGATGGTTATTTCTGAGAAATGGAATTTGGAAGTTGTGATGCTTCAAGTGCTACTGACGTACTGCGATGTTGTTGTATGAGTAGCCCTATGTAAAAGGTTGCTGTTGAAGCAGTGATTAAAAGAAGTATTGTCGTAGACCTTGTCGTAGGATTACTAGTAAGTAATTGAGATGATGGTGGAGGTTATCGATGTTGTTGAGAAAGTTTCGAAGTGCGAGTGATGCAAAGAGACGAATATGATCTCAAGGATAAGAAGGTTGATGATGGCGTACATGAATTTGGTTTCAGGATGTTACAGAAATCGAACTTCAGCGATGAAATGTGTTGTTTAAGTTATAAGAAGTTTGGAAGCGAAGAGATGTGATAAGATGATGTTAATAATGAGATTAATTCGAAGAGGATGAGTTTTGGAGCAGAATTTTCGTGAGCAAATCGCAGGAAGATTGCTGAATCGTTATGAAACTTCGAAAATTCATAACTGGAGTTCTAGACACCCGATTTGAGTTCCGTTTGAAGCGTCGGAAAGCTAACGAGATGAACTTTGTTATAAAAATGGTTGCAGCAGCTGTAACATATTTAATTGTGTCAGGATGATGTTAGAAAGAGGTGAAGTTACGGTTACACTTGTCCTTAGAACTAGATTGTTCGTTGGTGCGGTATGGGATGTTAGTGTCAGAGTTAAACAGAATAAAGGAATAATGAGGAGGCTTGTTGAGAAGCAATCTTAGAGTTTAAATGTGCCAATTGAGAAGTTTTGGAGATGTCGTATAGAGTTTCGTTGCATGGTATCGGTATTGTATCTTGGGTAACGGTTGGAAACATACATGTCTTGAGCTCTGAGTGTCGGATTAATGTACCGTTTGAACCCATGAAGAGGAGAGATTATGTTATACCTTATGGAAGAGTTATAAATACCATAGAGTGGTCCTATGAGGAGATATTATGATGTTGGATAAAGAGGCCTAGACCAGTGTTGAAATAAGAATGCTTATTACCGCGATTGTTCGGAACGAAGTCGAGTAGAATATGTCGTTGATGAATAAGATGATAAAGATGATTTAAGTATTAATGGGATTGAGTGATGAGGGAATCAGTAGAAAAAGTAAAATAGACTTTGCCGCCGAGACTTTTTGTCTCTTTGGATTTTAGAACAACTCATTGGTCCATGAGGTTCGAATTTTAGGGGTTGGTTCCCAGAGAGATCAGCTAAATACCCAGTCCAGCCCTCAACAAGGTCGAGCCTCGTATCAGACCTTTCCGAATATTTAACCCACTCTGAGTGGAATTATAATAAGACTCGTAGGCGATGTAATTCCCCTCTGGTCATTATTATAATTCCCACGCTTAGGCTTAACAACAGTAATACATAACCCAACAGTGCAAATTATATAACAATTAAACATTTAATGCAAATATGGCAAATAAACATTTAATAAAAATATATAAATAAATAAATAAAGAATTAAAAATTTATTATTAAAAGATAAACCTTCCCCCAAACCCTAAAAGTGGCAAGTTTGCCAAACCCTAAAATGCGCCAAACCCTAAACCATAAACCTAAACCCTCTCAAACCTTAGGAGCATAATAATTAACCTATAGTGTTGTCCCCAGCAGAGTCGCCAGCTGTAGCAACCTGCCCTAAAAATAAAGATTTAGAGTCGCCACCTATTCTGAAGGGCGAATAGGAAACCCTACGCAGTTTAGAGATCAGGGTAAGTTATTATAATCAGGTTGAGGGAAGGTGTTAGGCACCCTCAACCCTTTCCTATGGTTTGCATTAAAGAGTCAAGGTTTATGGCAGAAGATAAAGAAAGATGACAGACAGGGTCAAGACAAACAGTTATCATAATTAAAGGTTTATAATTTAAATCGGGGAAAATGAGATTTATGGAGGAGGGGACTCGCCTTGTTGCCAAGTGCCTACGTATCTCCTTAGGGAGAATCAGAGTCAACGTAGTTCGGGCACAGGGTTGTACGCCTTAGGATTGAATTTGATTTGTTATGGTTGTAAAGGCTTTTGAGTGGCCTATCGTAGTTTTTTTTGAAATTGATTTGAATGATGACAGTGTTTTGAGGTTTGGCATACAACCCTGATATGGCACCGTTAGATGCGGTGACCAATAGATTTGGTCAGTATAGCTAACGGATTGAGGGGCATTGCTGGTTACTCAGATCAATAGATTGATCGTGGCGGGCAGCAAATTAAAATGTATTTTAATTTTTATGTATTTTTCATCTCTCGTCTAATGCGACTAATAGATTTAGTCGGGTCGAGGAGAGAATTAATTTAGAATTAATAAATTAAATTGATCCAAATTATTTCTCGCCTAATGTGACTAATAGGTTTAGTCGGTTCGGGGAGAAAATTATATTGAATTATCAAAAAAAACATTTAAACAATAAAAAAAACAAATAGAAACTAATTAGTTTTTTATTAATTAAACTTTTATTATTTATAACGTAGGGGGGTGTATTTTACTTAGGGTAAGCAGATTTGGGGTGTGTGAACAGTAAGGGCTTAAGCCCAATATTGTTATTGCTCTCATTCGCAGGGGGGGTGTATGGTAAGGGAATTGCACTGAATCATGTTTAGTGGCAGAGCCAGGCGACCATGAGAGGCCACGTGGCGAAAATCTGACGGACCACAAAGGGAAGTTATCTCCAAAACTCACCAAACTCATTTCATTTTCCTCATCCTTTCTCTCTCTACTCTTTCCGTTTCTCTCTTCTATCTCGTTCTCTCCTCACTCTCAAACCAACAAACCCAGCAGAACTATGAATCCCACCGCAAACCACCCACCCCTCCGCCGTAAACAACCCTTAGACCACCATAATAAACCCAGTTCCCGGTTGATCTTCAACCGGAGAACTCGAACCTTCGAACCCCATAAACCCAGACTCCACAGAAGCATAAACCCAGATGAAGATCCTTAAGATCTTCATCTTCCCCATCACCATCTTCATGTCAAAACCCAGAAAACAACATGAAACAAAACCCTAACCCCCAAATCGACCCGGATTCACAAACACACAACATACAAACATACAATCGATGAAACCTAAGCTAAGTTCAAGAGTTAGTTACCTTGATTTCTTGAATTTCTGGAACGTGTAAGCTCCACTCCTTCTCTAATCTCTCCCTCTGTGTGTGTGTTTTGCAGGTAATCGATATGAAGAGGTGTTCGTGTTCTCGGCGCTCTCCTCAGAATTTTTCCGTCCCCTTCTTCTGATTTAGATTCTTGTTTATATAGCTCTAGGGTTAGATCTCAGATTAGAAAAATTAGATTAGATTTTAAGTTTATTTGATTCCCAAATCTAATTCTGATTGTAATAGAATTATATGTGATTCGAATAAAATCTTTATTTCGTTTATGTTATTTCGTTAAGATTTGATTGAGTTGCAGATTCTGGGCCTGGGCATGAACGAAAAGATTAGGGTTAGTGTGGTGGCGTTGATGCAGCGGCGGCCGTTGAGATTGGGGCTAGGGTTTCGCGTGATGGAAGGGAAGGTGAACAGTGGACCTGGGTCGGTTCTGACCCGGTCCATCACGTGACCCATGTCTGACCCAATTACCAAGTCCAATAACCATATTTTTTTGATGTTGCTCTGTGGCCCAAAAACGACAAAAACCCAATAACTTTAATTCACTTATTTAATTAACTAACAACAACTAATTAGTTAATAAAGCTTTAATAATACTATTAATTAGTAATAACTTTTAATGACCCAAAATACTAATTAAAAATATATTCTAATAATAATCCAATTAACTATATATTAGTACTGACAATATTAATCATTAAAAAAATATATTAACCGATACTCCCACCATAAAAATTAACCCTTTAACTAACTAATAATAATTCGAATAATAAACATAATAGCCATAGTTATGTTATTTCAAATAAAGTTTATGTTTACCTAAAATCCTACTATTAATAAATAATAATACATTTAGTTACAAGGATAATAGAATGGTTAAATGAGATAAATGGGCCAAAATAAATTGGACCTC
The DNA here is from genome assembly GCF_029867415.1 of Vicia villosa. Taxonomy (NCBI): domain Eukaryota; kingdom Viridiplantae; phylum Streptophyta; class Magnoliopsida; order Fabales; family Fabaceae; genus Vicia; species Vicia villosa. Next base: position 66,748,251 of record NC_081181.1, on the reverse strand, counting down.
AAATATTTGCTATTCACACTTCCACCAATTTATACGGGAGTTTTATAAGAGAGCGAATTTAATAATAAGTGTATTAAACCCTATGGCTCTTAATTTTTAACACCCTTAATAAATTAAAATTTGAATTGCACCGGGTAAATTTTGGGGTATGACAGCATGTATTTGAAAAAAAATTAAGTTTACAATGTGGGGAGGAAGTGGCTCAAGAGTAGCAAGCTCGGTGTCCAATCCTCGGGCACGAGCAATGGAAGTAAGCAGGCCACCAAAAGAAATCGGTCCCCCCTTTTCAAAACAAAACTCATATGAGCGATCATAAAGGGGACGAGATTAATCCTGGTGTTTGTGAGACATCCCTGCATAAATATTAATTCTTTGGCATTTACTTTATTTGGATTCTCCCGGCCAAAAATAGTGCATGCCAACAGATAGCGAAAAACACGTATGGTCGTGTTATGGATACTCAAATCTATGAGGCTGTCAAAAGAACTAACAATTTTTAGTTAGTTTAGACCAAAAAGCATAGCCTTCGTGTGTCCAATCGTAATCTAAAGGGGCCTCACAAACGACACCGTCCCCGTAAGGCATCCCTAACAACTTTGCTAACCCGTCGGTGGAGTATGTATATTCAACATTAAAAAGTCTAAATTTCACTCCACCTACGGTGCTAGTAGTGTTGGGGCTGACATTATAAATTAAAGAACTCAAAAATTCGTGTCAGCCTTGGGTAAGTTGGTGATTTTACAGAAAAATATCATGCATGTCAATTTTGTCTAACAGACTGAAATACTATGATACATTCTTAAAGTATATTGACTGAGATTATGTGTGAATCTTTTTTCTCTCTCTCCTACATCATTTATTTTAATAATGGAGGAGAGAGAAAAAAGATTCACACAAAATCTCCTCCATTTATTTTAAAATCCAATGGTTCAGATTCATTCTCACATTCTCATATAAAAAAGACATTCTCATATGATATGCCCTATATATATATATATATATATATAGAGAGAGAGAGAGAGAGAGAGAGAGACGTATGCAGAATCAAAGGTAAAGTAAATGTGCTATTCGGAAATAACAACAACATAGAGAATCATCAAAAATAGGAAATAAGTCTTAGAAGGAAATAAACAACATAATAATAATAATATTAATGATAATAATAGATGGGATATCTCGATCAATAGGAACCATATCACCAATCGGGTGGAGGTTCGGCAATGTGTCCATGGCCTCGTATCTCTGCAAGCTAGCGTCGAAGGTCAGACACCTCATGAGCTAACTCTTCAGCCTCACTCACATAAGTGGCGTCATTAAGCTAGATCTGTAGAGTAAGGTTAACTACCTTCTGGAAAAGTGTAGCCAACTCGGTGCGCATGGCAACTAGTTATGATCGAACATCTGGTTCCCGCAAATCAAAATTATTAGTGTAGACAGTGGTGCGTGGAGCTTCTGGTCTAGGGGTGTACTCATGAATTGAATCCACTTGTGCCAGAGTATACTCAGGAACTGGCGAGTCGCTAGGTACCTCAACAGTCTCACCCAACCCTCTAAGAAATAGTTCCAATTAGCTAGATTGGAGACACATGTCATCTAGGGGTCAAGTAAGGTGAAGTAGTAGATGGCTTGATCATTGATGAGAAATCTATACTAGTATGGGTGAAATGAAGCAGGTCTCATCAGGCCATGATCCACGCAGAAATCTAGACCAATCAAAGTGTTGTCACAATGGGGGGTCAACTGAAATAGCTTATTATGCAGACCCAAAGCGGATGCTATCTGTGTCACATTCCCACCTGCATGCGGAATTCCTTTAGTAGATCTAGGAGTCTGGTCGAGACTCTCTATAAAGAAATTCCCACTAGCAATGGGACACGTCTTACTGGTGTAGTATAAGAACATGATCTCCTCAGCAGTAACAAGGTAATAATAGTAGATCCTCTTAAAGAAGGTGTGGCATAAGATCATCTCAAAATATATGAGAGCAGGGTTTTAGATCTTCTTTAATAGCTGGGTGGATGGGTCAAGAATGCCTCCTTTAGTGATATCTCTCCAGAACTTTTCGATGTCCATGTTCATGAAGTAACTCAATGCAAGCTTAAGATTAGCATCAGGGCTAGTCTGAAAACCTAGAAAGTCCACAAACTATTTCATGGTGAAGCTATACTTAGTGCCAAACATCCTAAAGTTGATGCGTCCTTTATCATTTCCACTGCTCACATATGGCTCATAATCCATAGAGCTGAGAACTCCAGAGTGAGGTTCCTATAAGTCACGTGGATATCGTCAATATACTCATCCCAACTAAGCTGGTGGCACACCTATCTGACACTCGCCTCAATCCCGAGTGCCTCCATACAGCTCTGGTTGGGGTACCTAGTAGGAAACATAGGTCGAGCAGACAAAGCAGTAAAATGCAACCTCTGTGCATCATCTCTGAAGATCACATCCATGTCGTTGAAGTGAGCCATCCTGAAAAAGTAACACAAGAATATCTGGACCTGAAAAACATAAACAAAAAGATCAGTTCAGATAAAAAATTAAATTATGATAAAAATAAAATCAAAAACTAAATTAAAGAAGAAACCATGGGTTGCCTCCCATGTAGCGCTTGTTTAACGTAGTTAGCTTGACGATTAGATCTCACTTTTTATGTAGGTACCGGTGGGTCTATCAAAATTTTACTAGATTAGTCAACTGGCAAGTCACCTCCTTTATAGAGCTACAATCTCTGTCCATTCACCAAGAAAGAAGCGCATGAATCATTCCTGATTTCCACTGCTCCCGATCTAAAAACTTTTGATACTTCATATGGGCCTGTCCATCTTGAGCGTAGCGTATCAGGGAAAAGACATAATCTGGAATTAAACAGGAGAACAAGGTCGCCTATATTGAAATCTTTCCTTATAATTTTCTTGCCATGCCACATTTTTTTCTTTCTTTATATATGATGGCATTCTCATAAGCATTCAGGCGAAGTTCTTTTAACTTGTGAATCTCCAACATACGTTTCTCTCCAGCTGTTAAGTAGTCTAAGTTTAAAGATTTAATAGCCCAATAGGATTTACGTTCTAGTTCGAACGGTAAATGGAAAGATTTTCCATAAACCAACTGGTAGGGGTAGTCCCAATAGTGGTTTTATAGGCTATTCTATAAGCCAATAATGCATCCTTCACTTTCCATACCAATCTTTTCGGGATATCAAAACGGTTTTTTCAAGGATCTTTTTGATTTTCGTATTTGATACTTCCACTTGATCACTGGTTTGTGAGGGATATGGTGTTGCTAATCTATGTTTCACTCCGTACTTACTCAATAACTTGTTAAAGATTCTAGATATGAAATGCGATCCTCCATCGCTTATGACAAGACGAGGTGTTCCAAACCTAGAGAAATAATACTTTTAAAGAACTTGATCACTACTCTAGTGTCGTTTGTGGGTGATTCAATAGCTTCAATCCATTTGGATGCATAGTCAAAAGCTACTAGTATGTAATTATTTCCCATTGAGGATGGAAAATGTCCCATAAAATCTATACCTCATACATCGAAAAGTTCTACCTCTTAGATATTACTTAAGGGAATTCCATCACGCCTTATGATGTTTCCAGTGCGTTGATACCGGTCACATTTGACAATGTAAGCATGGACATCACACCACAAAGTAGGCTAGTAAAGACCTGCTTGAAATATTTTGGCACTTGTCTTGGACGTGCTAGCATGTCCACCGTATGGTGCGGCATGAAAATGTCTGATGATGTTTATCACTTCCTCTTCTAGAACACAAAGTCTAAAGATGTTATCTATAGCTCTTTTGAAAAGGAGTGGTTCATACCAATAAAAGTGTTTTACATCACTGAAGAACTTCTTTTTCTGTTGGTAACTTAAATCAGGGGGTATGATATTGGCAGCTAGATAATTCAGAATGTCGGTGTACCAAGGTACGTTTCTCATCATTGAGATTTCTTCAAGGTTTTCTTCTCCATAGGTCTCAAAGTTATCTTCTCCAATTGCGTCTATCTTAGCTATAAGTATGTCATAGGTGAAGTAATCATCTATAGGTATTAAGTCAGGTTTTAGGTGTTCTAGCCTAGAGAGATGGTCAGCAACCGAATTCTCAGTTCCTTTCTTATCTTTAATGTCCAGGTCAAACTCTTGGAGCAGAAGAACCCATCTGAGTAACCTAGACTTATCATCCTTTTTGTTTAACAAGTATCGAATTGATGCGTGATCTGTGTATACTACAATCTTAGCTCCCACCAAATAGGATCGAAACTTATCAATTGCAAACACCACAACTAGCAATTCATTTTATGTGGATGTTTAATTAAGTTGGGCAACATCTAGGGTTATGCTTGCTTAAAAGCTTCCTCCTCTAAGAATAATACTCAACTCATTACCTAAAGGCTTCTGAGTGTGAACACGATGACCATCCCACAATCCGGGTGGTTCATCGATCAACATAACCCTTATAATTTACATGGTGGCTGGCTCTTTAAACCAAGTTTACAAGGCTTCTATTTATAAACTATTCCTAACTGGACTTGGGCTTCTAATCACAGCATATTTGCTGTTACAAATCTCCAAAAGATTCTCCTACAAAATAGGTCTTCAATCAAATCTTCCTAATTAATCTCCAAAATTAGAAAGTCTTCATTCAAACTTATTCTGACTTGATTCTTCCAGATCTTTCTTGTGTCATGAATGATTCCACAATATTGGTTAGTAATATTCTGTAGTTGTCAATTACTTGAGTCTGAAGTAACTGAAAGATAAGCCCCGGCGCGATGTCGAATGGAACATGTTTTGACATTTTCTTTGACATGTTGCTTCCAGATGTTGAAATATTTCAACACAACATGTTCTTCTGTCAAATAGATCTTCAACATGTTTTCTCTTACAAGTATAATTCCTACTCAACTAATCACTGCTATATTGGTTTTACCAAACATAATGCCAATTCAAATTATAGAGAAACAACAATCTCCCCCTTTGGCTTATTTTGGTTAAAACTAATGTATACAACCTTTGTATTACAGAAGCTAAACAAATGAAATGGTCTTTAATAATTAAGTATAACAACATCAATTTAGAAGTCTTCATATAATCGCTGTTTATGATCTTCAATCTTTGTATGAGACACTCTTCAGTCTTCGTATATGATATCTCAATACCATACTAGGACTTATTTGTGGGAGTCCCACTTCCCAATGTTCTCTCTCTTTTAAAGTTCCCACGGATAACACATAGTTTCTCCCCCTAAAAACATGCTCTCCAGAGATAACATAAATAACCACTTCTCCCCCTTTTTAGCCAGAAAAAGACAAAGGCTATTAAGAAAAAGAACGCACTATAGCACGGTAACCATAACACCACAAACAACAACTTCACATAGAAGGAGAAAAAACTGAAGTCATGGTGCACATGAGGAAGAAAATATATGATACTCCCTGTTAAACTGAGAGCTATGCTACGACTCAAAGAGACACGATATCCTCTTTTAGAGCACAAAAGGAAACAAACCAACAAAAACAAACACTTGAATTATCGATCCACATACATAGAGAAACTAGACCTCTATATTGGATAACTCAGAACACAAGACACAATTTGTATTCAAGACTCAACTAAGACTAAAAACAAAACCTTACAAAAATGTAAGACAAACATACTCAGAATAGAATGTGATATTTGACACCTTTTCAAAACAACTGCAAAGATTAATCTCAGACTAAGCAATGTCGGAATACTACCCTTTTCCCTATGTTTGCCACTAGATGACAAACATAACCTTCACAGACTCTAAACTTACTCATATCCGAACGAAGGAAATGAGAACAAACAAACAAAGACAACAAAATGTGAAGTGAAGAAAAAGAAACAAAATACTCTCTAAATACCTGAGCAACCAAAATAACGCACCTAGACTGTAACAAATGTCTTGGTCAAGAAATGCTACTTCAACAAAAACCGCATATTGTGCACCGGCTAGAAGAAGTAAATTCATCATAACTAATTTTTCTGAAAATGACAGTTTCCAAAATATGCACAGAAGTCAGAACACGTGATACACACCATCAATACACGTCTTAGATAAAACATTTAAGAATGATCCCTGCTAGTCTTCAAGGATAAAACATGTCTTGAGATATTTCCTGACTTGTTGTTCGACATTGTCCCACTAGCTTGAAAAGATTAGTCTTTGAAATACTTTCCATAAGTTTGGAAGCAGAAGTACACTGTCTTTGCTGATCTCTATCGCCTTGAGATTCTGTATAGAAAAATAAATCCCCCCAGACTTCTTGTAATCTCTCAAAATCCAACTTGAGAGACCTAAGACCATATGATTAAACCAATCACCTTCATATGATTCAACCATCTATGCTCTGTCAAGCATACTAAAATGTCACTGCATGTTTGTCTAACATTTTACTTTCTCAACTGCATTACTGCAACCTCTATCCATATACAGGTCCATTATCCCTCCTGTTACAGACTTCAATGCTTTAGTTGAAGATGAACCTTGAAGCACAGGATGAAGTAACAAAGGGAATTCACCTTCCCATAGTGTAGGATAAAAACTATTACATACTCCTGGTTGGACGTACCAACTGAGTATGACTTCATACTGTACAATCAGTCTTAACTTTTATAGTTCCAGAACCAACAGCTCCTTGAGAGAGATATCAAGTACCCTGAGTTGTCCACATAAGCAAGGACACACTTGACTTGGAACTTTTCACATATTCCAAAGAAAATGTATTTAGCTTCTTTGTTATACAAGCTTCAGACTGTCACTTTGTCCTTTGTTGAAGAAGAAACTTTCCTTGAAAGGCATGTTGATCAGATCCCTTGTCTGATTTATAACCCCTAGCAATTTCTGGATTTAATTGTTGTCTTTAGGAGTAATGGATTCACCATACACCCTTGTGGATAGGGCCAGAAGCTCCATATACTGCTTTTGTCATATTCAGAAACACCAATCTGAATATAGTGACGAGCTTGTCAACAACCAGTAATCAAGATGTTCCAACATCATTTAGTACATCAGCTTTGAAGGCTGAATCTGGTTATTATATACCACCACTAAGCGAAATAAACTCTCAGTAGTTAGTAGCTCTTTTGATTAAGTTACTCAGCCACATAGAAAAATAAATTCTCTATATTCTTCCTGAACCTTGAGAGTTTAGAGTGCAGAATTGCATAAACCTTTAGATAAACACTTCATCTCCCATCAAAGTATTCACCATTAATCTTATGCACAACCTTCTTCAAGGCTACTTCTTCTCCGCACCTGTGGCTCAGGCTGTTCATTCTCCATGAAAAAGTCATGACAACCTCCTTTTTCACCAGTATATCCAGAATTAGTCAGTGGCTTAACCTTGTCCTTCATTCTGGACAAACTAGACTTACTTTGCTAAAGAGATAAATACCTTAGATAAATACCGTAGTCTTAATCAATAGTGAGAATTTTAAAGGAGGACTTTTAAATGACATATTTAATAAAGATTTTTTATTTGATAAGAACCTGGCCAATGAAACTTCAGATGACCTAAGTTAGACGAATTACATACTGATATCCGCGCATTTATATTTTATCTAGATTTAAGATTTTAGTTTCCCCTTATAAACAATTCAAATATCATTAGCCTTAGCTTACATAGTAACTTTAGATAACGGTAGATCGATTTATAGTCCCTGTGGATTCGATATATTTTAAAACTACACGTCACAACTGTAACATCCCGATTTTATTAGCTATTTATTTAATTAGTTCTATTTGGTGTTTTACTAATTATTCATGTTATTTAATTATTTAGTATGATATTATTTAATTTGAGTTTTGTGCTAATTGGATTAATTGAATTATTAGTAATATTATGAGATATTAGTTAATGGGCCTAATTAACTAGAATGAGAGTTAGGTGGGTTAAGCCCAATATAACAAGAATAGAATTAGTAAGGGGTTGTGTTAGAAAACCCTAGAATTAGAGAGAAAGATAGAAAGATGGAAAGAAGAGAAAATAGGCTAAAGAGAAGAGAAGAGGAAGAGAAGAAGGGAAGTAGATTCTTGAAGATAGGAGGAGATTAATTCAAGGTAAGGGTTTGAATCCAAGTTCTTATAGACTATATGATTGGGTAATGTGTTTTGTTGTGATTATCTCTTCATCTTTGCAATTTCATGAACACATAGAAAAGTTAGGGTTTATGCTATTTTATATGGATTTACATGATTAAACATGATTTTGATGATATATGTTGTTCAATAATGATGAATACTGGTTGTATTTGATGTTTATTGATGTTTGGAAGTGATTCAGGGTGGTGGGTGTGTGATTTCGCAGTTCTGAATGTTGCTGTGTTTTTTTGCATAATCGCACGGCCGCCAAGCGGGCCCCGGCCGCTAGCGGAGCTGCGAAGATTGAAAGTCACTGTGAAGCCCGCTAGATGGCCGCTGAGCGGACCCTGCTGTAAAAAATATTTTCCAAACTTTGAAATGTCATAACTTTTGATCCGTAACTCCTTTTTAGGTTCCGTTTGAAGCATATTGAAGCTTAAATAATTGTCTATATGATAGAGTAGGTTTATTTAGCAATTGTTTAATTTAATTATAATGTTAATTGGGAATAACATGTAATTATATGTGTATGTTATGGATGAATTGTGCATGATTAATGTTCGTGGATGTATTATGTGATATGATAACCGTGAATTATGTGACTGGTTGCTAAAGGCTAGTTAATGTGGAATGGTGTAAATTTGATGTTAATATATGAATAACATGTGATTACTTATGTGTGCATTATGAATTAATGACTTGTGATTAATATTCATAGTTGTATTAAGTGATGTGACATCCATGATATGTTGGAACGAATATATATATATATATATATATATATATATATATATATATATATATATATATATATATATATATATTTATATGTACTTTTTGAATGTATCTTGTTGATAATGATCATTTAAATATGTATGTATCGAGATGTGGATTGAATAATTGATAATGCTAGGCTTGAGTACATGTGATTGATTGATGTGTGTTAGTTGATGCATTATTTTGAAGTGGAGTCATGTTGTGTAATGTTGTGCAAAGTTGTAAAGATGTGATTGTGTAGTTTAAGAGATAGAGAGATCGTCTTAAATGCATGAGTCTTGTTTTGTTGCACACGTACATAAGCATGAGTCTTTGAAAGTGGCAATGTTGGGTAATCTTGTGAAGGTTATTTACTTGTCCCAACCCTAACGAGTATGAGGTTTGAAATCTTAACGAGTATGGGGCTTTGAGGTGGTTATCTAGTCTAGAGAGAATGGTAATCGACATGACCGGAAATGATAACATAGGGATCCACATGCATATCGCATTGAGTTACACTTGAGTCGCACGTATCGGTGTGAAGTGTCATTGTTGGTGTGATTTATGTGATATGAATTATGTGGAATAATGTTCATGGATATGCATATATGTGGGATTTGTGATTCATTTGATATGAATAGTTGTTGTGTTATGAATGTGATATATCTGAATCAAACATATGTGATGTAGATGTGTATTTATATGCACTAATGATATATGTATATATATATATATATGTGGATATGTGAATCATGTTTTGTTGATGATGATACATGGGGTAAAAGAGGTGATTATATGTATACTTGTGATATTAATGACGCGATTCCAATGATGTAAATATATTCTATGATGTTTGTGAAATGGGATAGAGATGAATATATGCATTTGGTGATATATGTTCATACTTGCAATACATCGGTGAATCTTATACATGTCTATATATTTGGAAAAACATGTATATGTGATTATGTGATGATAACTTATACATTTAGAATATGATTATGTACATTGTTTAGAAATCATGTATGAGTATGTGGAATTGAATGAGCTAGGTTGTATGACATGAATATGTGAATCTTGATTAATTTCATATGATGCATGTTTATGAGAAGAGTCATGAATTCTTGGGATGTGTTTTACATTTCCCATTATTATGTTTTCTATAAGAAGTTGAATTCCCACCCTTCTGTTTGAATGTTATCCTTTGTTGGTAACGTGCAGGTTTCGTGGATAGCGATGCTTCGAAGGAGGCTTAGCTTAGAGATTTAGATCTCTTGTAAGGTGTCGTGACTAAGTAGTCACTTGTGCTCTGGTCATATGTGACACATAGGATTTGGGTTTTATGTTTTTTTTGACTCGATGTTATGAGATATTTGTTTACTCATACTGTATTCGTATATGAATATGCTATTTTGTTAATGTGTGGCCTTGAGCCAAGATATTGAGACATGGTGGATGATGTATGGGAATCATCCGATTTTACCATTTATTTGATGAGATGATTATTCCGCTGTGGTTTTGCATGTTGTTTTAAATCCCGTGTTATTTGGAAATGACCATTGCATGTTTAAATATAAAATGTTTGTTCTATTTCGAAATGTGTGTAACGCCCTCGTAAGATGCATGCTTCTTTACTTTGATTTATGCAAATATATGCCTTATTTGTTTAGTATAGAATTGGGGGTGTTACAACGACTGTGCACTTGCAGCCATTAGATTAATAGACACGTAATGTCGCAATCAAGTTTTTGGCGCCGTTGTCGGGGACTATTTAAGTCGATATCGTAACTCTTTTAGTTACACAGTAGAGACTAAGGCACTTTTTCATTACTTACCATGTATCACCCTAATTTTCTCTATAATCCCCGTTCCCAGTATTTCGAGGAACCACCTGGATCCTCTAAATCCGATCTCAAAATACTATTGGAGAATTTCAATGCTGCACCACCAATTCATTCTCACCTAAATTACCTCTGCAACCCCCAATCTCAACATTTCGAGGAACCACAAGAATTTTATAATTCCAACCAAACCTATCATCAACCAAATTTCCTCTACGATCACTGTAATACGGTGAACTGACTTTATAGAAATGTTGCGGATAGCAAGAGTCGCCACCGACTTTTATTTTATCCAATTAGGAAAGGCTTAAAGAACAATAAAAGACCTTTTCAAAAAGATTTTGAGTTCGGGGGGTAGGTTATACAAAGGGAAGGTGTAAGGTACCCTTTGCATCCATGGTTATCCATGGGCTCTTAATTGCTTAGCTCACTTTGTTTTCAAAATGTTTGAATTGTTTGCAAAGTAGGGTGTGAATAGAAAAACCTTTGAAGAAGAACTTTAGCTTGTAAATAAGCGTAGTCTTTTTGAATTTGATTTTGAAAAGAAGTGGGAAAAGATTTTGAATTTTGAATTTGAAAAAGAGCAAGCAATTAAAAAGCAATTACCCTTATGTTTAGAATTTTTGTTATTTTAGCTTTTCGGTTTGAAAAGGCTATCCATACCATAAGAGGGTAAGAAGTCCTTTCATTGGATGTTGAAGGGTCGTCGAGAAATATCGTTCTCCATAAGACTGTCCCTTGCCATAAAGAGGGCAGGTAGTCTAAGGGAAGGATATAATAGTCGTTATCTTTTTAGGCATCATGCGAGGATACCTTAGCAATTGGGATAATCGTTTTTTTTTCCGAGGCAGCATCGAGGGACTAGATGATTTTTATTCTTTAAGGCAACCTTGCTTTAGGTATCCTCGGAATCGAGGGACGTGACTATTTAATATAATTAGAAGCAACAAAATCATTAAGGCAACAAAGGCAACAAGGCAACAAGAGGAATTACCCTAAAGGTGTGTGTGTGGGACAATCAGGTGGTTAACTTCGATGATATTTATCTTGTAATTTAGTGATCTAGATTCAGTTAATAGTCTTGCACTCCCTAGGATTACTAACCATGGCAGAAAATAAAACAATTAAAATCCTACGCTATTACAATAAACACCTGCGGGGATGGGGGGAATTAAAAGGCGAAAAATAAAACCTAACCTATTACAATAAAATCCTTATAGGGTAACAGAAAAATAAAGGCAGAAAACAAGAAAGAACAACAATTAATTTACACATCTCCAGCCTTGATCTTCCTTGAACCTTCGATTGACTCTGAACATCTAAGAATTAAACCGACAATAATATGGGTGAGTGCAAGAGGCATTCCTTGGTATTGAAAATAAACCTTAATTTAACCTATAATGAAAAAATTAAAAGATAAAATAACATTTAAATAAGAAAAGGATTAGAACTTAGCTTTTTGATTAGCATGGCGCGCAGCTGACGGATCTTTGATTAACCCTGAAAATTGGGCATAAAGAAGAAGAATGCGTTAGTGCATCAAAGTTCTCAACAATTATAACGTGGCAGATCAAAAATTAAAATAGTAATAATTGAGGCAAACAAAAAAGGGATAACGCAAAAACAAACCCTGACAGGGGACAGAAGTGAATCATGGTTTAATAGAAAAAATATGTAAAAAAACCTAGACTAAGGTTAATGAACAACACCTACCAATAAAAGTGATTAGTGATCATGATAAAATTAGGGTTTTAAGGCATAAAAACATTTAATTAACCCCAAAAATAATTATTAACTAAAACCCTTAATTAAATTATTATTGTAAAAGAAATTTTGATATTATGAGAAAAAATCGAGTTTTCGATTAAATAAATAAATACAAAATTATTATAAAAACTAATTTATTAAATAAGTACAGATAAATAAAGGAATAAAAAGAATTATACTAGAAGAAAAAAAAAGAAATAAGCAAAATTATTTATGTAATTAATTAAAAATAAAATAAAAGATTTAGAAAACTTAGCTCTGAATCCTGTGTGGCGTGTTCCTGAAGGACTATGATGGACTAGCACCCTCAGGTGCGTTGGATCTAGTTGGTGAGAGATCTGATGGCTCAGGGTTGAGGCTGTATGGTGTGCCGGCGTGAGGTAGAAGCATTGGATCTGATTGATGCAAAGGAGAGAAAACAACAAAAGAAATTACCATAGCCTGGGTTCGAACTCGTGAACCCCATGCCTTATCCCTCCCGTTTTACCAACAAAGCTGCATGTATGTGGCCTTAATAAATCAACTCGTAACAATTAAATAGGAAAATAAAACCTGGTTGGTGAATTCAACCAAATGAGCCAACTGGGCCCCAGGTACTTCGTTCCAGCCAATCAAACATGGAGAGAGAGGACGGGGTGGTCAACTAGCCAATCACACGGAATAGAACTGCCACGCCTGCAGGTCAAATGGTCAAAGAAGAGCACCGGCCACCGCAACAGAGAAACCGGTCGTCTTCTCCGATTGATTGAAACCGAGGACCTGCGAAATTAAGGAAAAACGAAAACAAGGATAACCTAGATCGTATAAATCGGACCTTGCGAGTTTGTTGGTGACCTCCTTTTGACCTGAAAATTCCTGTAAACACCGGTACGAAGCTCTACATACTTTGAACCCTAAACATGGCAAATCCTCATTCCGGCGTCAAAACTCATAAACGATGGATGCAAATGATTTCTAACATTATTAAAAACATGAATACACTCATAGAATTAACCTAAATATCATGTATGAATAACTTGAAATTTCAAAACATGAGCAAACCGGAGCCACTTGGTTATCACGTTCTGGAGTGCCTCAAGCTTGCATGAGGGCTCAGCTCGGTTGATGGATGCCTCAAGGTGAAGAATGAACGCTTGGAATTTGTAGACAACGGCTACAACCTACGTTTTTGATTTGCCCTAGTTTTAAGATTTTTGTACGTGAAACCTTGATGTCCTTTCACCCAAAAAAATTCCTTCCCTTGTTATCAATGAGCTCATGTATATATAAGGGTTAGGATTAGGTCAAATATTCTTGGAAAAAATCGTGTGATTGATGGCTTAAAAATATGAAAATATTTGATTGAATTTTGATTGGAAACTTTCTATTTTTGCTTCATTCCCTTTCCAATCATTCTTGCACGAAATTTGATTGATTTTTGGAGTTAATGTTGATTGGATTTGATTAAAATTATGAGCCAAATTAAATCTTTGATTTTTCCTTTGATCTATTTGAATTTAATCATTTTTTAAATGAATAAAAATTCATAATAAATCAAATAAATCAACCAATTTCGTGGCAATTGAATTTTGAGGCCTTGGATAACTTGAGAGTGAAGATTGGGCCAAGAAAGATTGGGTCCCTTTGCAAAAAGATTAATTTTGGGGCCTTTTATTTCACCTTTTTCTTCTCAAAATTGTCCAACTTTGACAAGGCATATCTCCCTCAATTTTTAAGATATGGAGGAGTTCTAGGACTTTTTTGGAAACCTCAAGATGTCTTCTACAAGCCAATTTGGAAGCTTTTTTCCATTTGAGGCTTTTATCTTGATGATATTGGCTTTGACAAAAAACTGCTTTTGGTTGGCTTTCCAAAAGGACCTGTAATATTTTGATCCATATCTCTCAAATGAAGCATTTTTGGACATGGCATGTGAGAGACAAAGTTGTAGAGAATTGAATTTCCTTCAAATTGAGCTTTGGATGTAAAATTTATGATGTTCCATGTGAAAGTTATGGCTGGTCAAAGTTCAATAGACTTTAGGTCCAAAAAACCCTAATTTAGAAAGTTTGAGTTTTGATGATTTTAGAGCTTTCCTTGATGAATCATGATCAATCCTTGATCAAATGATGAATGATACTGCAAAATGAGGATGTTGACAAAAAATTAGGAGTTTTGACTGTACTTTGACCACATTTGACTTTTAGGTTAAATCAGTCGACTGTTGACTTTCTGAACAATTGACTGAGCAATCCTTTGAATCAGAGCTTGAAACTTGGCATGAGGACCTTTTGAAGCATATGAGAGGCCATGGGATCCATTTGAGGTCTTAGAACTCGATTTTACTTTGAGAAATACAAAACCCTAGTTTAGAGGTTGTTGTTTAGGAGAGAGACTGCATGCTTCCTTCTTGTGTATCTTTGGGTACTTGAAAGTCAAAATGGACTGAAATATGAGTAAATATGATGGGAAAATTTTGGGGGTATGACAATCACCACAACCAATATTTTGAGGAGTCAAAGATTATCGTAATTCCAACCTCGAAATCTTAATGGAGGATTTCATTGAAGCACAAACTCTCTCTAGGCTAGAATCTATGATGACGAAGCACTTTGAGGAAACACAAAGTGTAACACCAACTCCCTTTGAAGAACCTCAAGAATCCCATGATTTTAAATTTGAAACATCAATGGAGGATTCTGACGAGACGCTAACTCACTCTAGATTAGAATCCATGATGGAGCACCTTGTAGAGACACAACACGTCCAAAACCAAGAGTTTATCAAACAAAGTCATCAAAACAACTGTAATACGGTGATCTGACTTTATTGAAATGTCACGGTAAGCAAGAGTCGCACCGACTTTTATTTTATCCAAATTAATGAAAGGCTAAAAGAACAGAAAAAAACCTTTTAAAAGAAAACTGAGTTCGGGGGGTAATTTATACAAAGGGAAGGTGTAAGGCACCCTTTGCATCCATGGTTTTCCATGGGCTCTTAATTGCTTTGCTCTTTTGAAACCAAAAGTTTAGAAATGTAGAAGAAGAGATAAGGACTTTAGCTCGTAAATGAGCGTAGCCTTTTTGCAGGTTTAGGAAAAAGTGTAAGAAAAAGATTTAAGCCAGAGCAAGCAATTAAGGGAAAATTACCTTGACATTGTAAGAAAAGTTCTTTTAGCCTTTCAGGGCTATCCATACCATAAGAGGGTAGGAAGTCCTTTTATTTGGAAGTTGAACGGTCGTCGAAATTATCGTTCTCCATAAGACTGTCCCTGCCATAGGGGGGCAGGTAGTCTAAGGGAAGGATCAGAATAGTCATCATTATTAGGCAACCAGGAGGACACCTCAGCATATTGTAGGCAACTTCGAGGGACGAGATCATATAACCGAACCGAAGGCAGCATCATTGGGACTTATGATCCTTTTGTGACAAGAATGAACTGAGGGGAACAATGCTGAGGCGTCCTCGTATTCAAGGGACTTGACTATTCTGCACTGAAAAAAGGCAACAAGGTAACAGGCAACAAGCAACAAAAGAGGATACAATAAAAGGTGTGTGAGTGCACAATCACGTGGTTCAATTCGAGTAATTATCTTATAGTTAGTTATTCTACATTCAATTCGAGGTTACACTCCCTAGAATTACTAACCACGCAGTTATAATAGAAATTTAAGTGCCTTCAAGGCCACACAATACAACCAGGAGCAGTTACAAAATAAGCCATGGGGAAGGGGAAGAAAAGCAATAAATCCCGACAGAGCAATAAGTTTGACATAAGTTATAATTAAGGAAGAAATTAAAAGGAACAAGTTTTAGGGTTACCGAGCATTTGAGCTTTGACCGATTGGTTAACCTTGAAAATTGGCAAAGGAAGAATAAAAAAAGAGTGAGTGCATTACCAATTCATTGGCGATTGAAGCTAACCCTATTTTAATCAAAAGAGGCAAAATAAAATGGTATTAAATAAATGATAAAATCAGAAACTTAGCTTTTGATCTGATATGGCGCGTAGTTGGAGGATCTTGAGATAACCCTGAAAAAATTGCACAAAGAAAAGAATTTTTAGTGCATGAATGATCTAGCGACAAACCTCGCGAACCCTGATTTAGGGCATAAGTTAACCATGGTTAATAAAATAAAATAAATAATGCCCAAAAGTCAAAAGTTCGATTTAATATACCGATTAAATAATTATTGGATCAAGTCCTAATTATTTAATCGATTAAAAGTATTTAAAAAAAAGAATTGAATTCTAAATAAATAAATAATAATAATAAAAACCGATTATTAATAATATTGTAAAAGTCGAACTTTCGATAAAATAAATAATTATAATTTGCTATAATAAAATTTAATTAGATAAATAAAAGAATAAATAATAATACTAAAAAAAGAAAGAAATAAGAAAATAAAAATAAAAGCATTGGTGTAATTATATATATTTTTTTTAAAATTAAGAAGAAAAAAAAAAGACTTAGCTGGATCCTGTGTGGTTGCCTCCTGAAGACTCATGGTGGAATAGCGCATCCTGAATTCTTGGATCTACGTTGATGGAGATCCTGTGGTGGGAGACTGATGGTGCATCGTAGGCCAGCAGAGAATGGGTGCGCTGAATCCAAGAAGTAATTGTGGCAAGCAAACTAACAAAAATAAAGAGAGGCACGCGCACCTGGGGATCGAACCCCTGCCTCCTCGGTAGCACTCCCTACACCTTAGCCAACTGTGCTATTTTTCTACGTTGTAAATAAGACGAACAACAAAAATAATATATGGAAATTAGTTACCCAGAAACTCAAAAAGAAACACGCGCGCCTTGCTCTTCTTCTTCATTTTGAATTTCCCGAAAAACAAAAAAACCTTCAGCCACGGTTTCTATACGTTGCTATAGCCTGCATATTTTAAAAATCCATGAATCGAAACATAAATCAAGACTTAAGCCATGAATCAACTAGAAATCGACTCGTGAATCCAATGGTGTCTCTAATTTTGGCCAATTTTGCCTAGAACGAGAGGTCCCAATTGAAGGTTTTGAAACCCTAACATTGGTGAAATCCTATTCTCGCATCAAAACTCCAATCAAACTACTCATACATCATCAGAATATCAACACAAGCAAAAATATACGGTCAAAATCAATGGAAATCACATGTATGTATGAAACCGAAAATAAAAAAATAAAGAAGAGAAAACTGTGAAACCAGAGTCGGGATTCTGCAATTCAGGCGCCTTGCTCACTTGTGAGTGGTTGGAATGAATCAGAACACACCCAGGAACGTATAGGATTACTTTATGTGGCCTGAAATGATCTAAAACCTTGACTGTAAGTCCTCTTTTGCTTCACGTATTTTTGCTTCTGTTAGGGGTTCATTAGGCTGCCGAATCTCCCAAAAATCCCCTCTTGCATCAGAATGAATCATGTACTTATAATAAGTGAATTTAGGTTAACAAATTTGTGAAGAATCCTCCTTGAATCAAATATTGGATATTGATTGAAATTTGTTTTGAAAACCTTCTAATTTGGTCTCAATCTTAATCTTCTCTCACCAATCTCACTTAGCATGAAATTATATTGAATATATGGTATAAATGGTGATTGAATGAAATTGGAATACGATCCTTATTTGAATATTTGAATTTTACATGATTTTTATAAATTAATCATCACTTTTAAATGATTAAGAATTCATATAAAATCAAATAATATTCAAAAATTCGTGGCAATTAAATTTGAAGTCTTGGATAACTTGAGGATCAAGATTGGGCCAAAAATGATTGGGTCTCTTTGCAAGAAAATTCAATTTGAAGCCTTTTGTTTCACATTTTTCCCCTTGAAATTGCCAAACTTTAACAAGGCATATCTCCCTCAATTTTTAAGATATGGAGGAGTTCTAGGAGTTTTTGGAAACCTCAAAATGTCCTCTACAAGCAACTTTGGAAGCTTTTTTTCATTTGAAGAATTTATCTTGATGATATGGGCTTTGACAAAAAACTGCTTTCGATTGACTTTCAAAAAGGACCTATAATCTTTTGATCCATATCTCTCAAATGAAGCATTTTTAGACTTGGCATGTAAGAGAAAAAGTTGTAGAAAGTTCAATTTCCTTCAAGTTTAGCTTTGGATGGGAAATTTCCGATGTTCCCTGTAGAAGTTATGGCTGGTCAAAGTTCTGTTGACTTTCTCCTATGAAACCCTAATTTAGAAACTTTAGGTTTTGTTGATTTCTAAGAGTTACTTGATGAATCATGATCAACCCTTGATCAAATGATGAATGATACCTCAAAATAAGGATTTTGACAAAAAATTAGGAGTTTTGATTGTGATTTGACCATAGTTGACTTTTAGGTCAAACTAGTCGACTGTTGACCATTTGAGCTGTTGATTGAGCAATCTTAGGAAACGTAGCTTGAAACTTGAGGTGAGGATCCTTTGAAGCATATGAGAGACCAAGGGTTCCATTTGAGGTCTTAGAACTTGATTTTACTTTGAAAAGATCAAAACCCTAGTTTGAGGGTTGTTGTTTAGGAGAGAGACTGCATGCTTCCTTCTTGTGTATCTTCGAGCATTTGAAAGCCAGATGGACTAAAATATGAAATAATATGATGGGCAAATTTTGGGTTATGACAACAACGAAACACTTAGCCAACTGACCAATATGGTTGAGTCCCTCGCGACTCACAACATGGCCTTAGAGACTCAAATCTCCCAACTTGAACAAAACCCTCTAGGACCCTTCCGTGAGGAGCATGTGGATGTTTAAACAACCATTAGTGAAAAACAAATTGAAATTCCTAAGGAGAGTGATAATGAGATTGAGGACAGTGATAATGTGTTTGAGGATATTTCTAGTGAGAAAAGAGTGGAGATGGAGAAAAATCCACCAACACTAACTGAAAGGGAGGTTGTAGAAGAGGTAGAGAAGAAGCCCCTATTGTTATTCCTTCTCCCTATACCCCACCGATTCCTTTCCCGCAAATTTTTATGGAAGCTCAAGTAGAATCCAATTCCAAAACATATGTGGAGGTATTGGAAAATATCCATACTAAAGCACCCTTGTTTGAAGTCTTGCATAAAAAGAGAAATTTAGAGGACCAAGAAACTAGGGGGATCATTAATGTTAAGAGGGTAAGATTAACCTTTGAGGCGGTGGATAATATCACTAAGCCCAAACTTGAAAAGCTGATACTTAGGATAGATCCAGAACCACCACCATAAGTTCAAAAGAATGAACCACCCCACAGAAGAAAGAAAAGAAAAGGTGAGGGATATTGATATGACTTGATAAGTGGCCATGGAAAACGACGATTACTAAAAGTTCAATCGAGTAGTCATTCTCGAGATAACCACCTTGAGTGCTTGCACTCTAAAGCCGTTGAGCTATCAACGTTAAACAAAGTGCTGCGTGGGAGGAAACCCACGAGTTTTCAGTTTAATGTTTTCCTTTTATTGTTTGAACTTGCAGAAAATAAAGATATGGATCGCTTGTCACGTCTCGACCATATCTAGGGAAAAAATCTATAGATGATCATCTAAAAAATGCGGCGGTGCCCACACACATTTCTACAAATGTTGCTGCTGGTGGTGACACCGCTGATGAGCGTGATAGGAGAAGGTATTTCCTCAGGACACGGAGCAGATTTGTTCGTGATAGCCCGCCTGTAGCATCCATATAGGTTTTGTCTTTCCTTTTCCACCTTTGATCAAAACATTGAGGATAATATTCGGTTTAAGTTTGGGGGAGGAAATTTACCGCTTTCATTTGTTACTTTCTTGTTTTCTAATGTTGCCAAGTATTTATATATGATTTTCGATTGCTATTGAATTTCCCCAAAATTTGAATAATTTTGAAAACTGTAACGTCCAACAAAAATTTGAATTTTGACGCATGGTATACACACTCTGAAAGTATAGAGATTGTCACACTTTAGGCATTGTTCGAAAGACTTGGGGATATTTCGACAATATCGATACCGTCCTGACAACCTAAACCCCCTCATTATGTGATATTAATTTTGATACCCATTATGTCGAGACCTTAGGCTCAAGTTTTCAAAGTAGCTCTTAAGTAGTTTATATTAGCAGTCGGCACCATCTTAAGCATAAACTACGTAGGGAGTCGATGAATATAAGTGAATGATATCCATGGTGTCATTATGAAACATTGTGGTATCCATGGTGTTGATATATGTTACCTATCCATGTAACATTTGTCTAACACATTTATGATTAGGAGTCGTGTTGTGCCCTTATTTAAAATCACGTTTAATTATTTCTTTTTACCGTGTTGGTTAATTTCTTGAGGACAAGCAATGGTTTAAGTGTGGGGTTTTTGATAACACGAAATTATATATTATATTTGATTTGATTTAGACAAATAATGTTTGTATTTTATTTTAATTATTTTATTTTATTTTAGTATTATGCTGGTATTTTCATTGTTTCAGATTAATTAGGTTATTCAAAGATCGATTGAGAAAAGGAAAGAAATCAAGAAGAAATCGTACAAAAACCCAAAGAAATGAAAGGATGTATAAATAGAAAAAGAGGGGTGTTGAAGAAGTAGACCAAACTACAAGATGAAGGCCCAAGAACGAAGCGGAGCCCACCTCACAAGTGGAGGCGCCCGCCTCCAAGGCTCTGTGAAGTCCACTGCCACATCTCCAATAGTGGAGACTC
This sequence comes from Vicia villosa, assembly GCF_029867415.1. NCBI lineage: Eukaryota > Viridiplantae > Streptophyta > Magnoliopsida > Fabales > Fabaceae > Vicia > Vicia villosa. Next base: position 66,727,115 of record NC_081181.1, on the reverse strand, counting down.
CCGTCTCCAGTCCACTGCCACGTCTCCAATAGTGGAGACGCCCGTCTCCAAGCTCCAAACCCACTAAGAGACGTGAAGGATAGAAAAACACTTAGAAAGGGGGGATTAAATAAGTGTAACTCAAAAACTTGGAAGATAAAAATAATCAACACAATGATTTTTATCCTAGTTCATTGTTAACCAAACTACTCCATCCACCCCTTTAGAGTGATTTACCTCAACTGAGGATTTAATCCACTAATCCAACTGATTACAATGGTTTTCCACTTAGATACCCTTTAAGTCTTCTAGATTCTACAGATCACAACTTGATCACTCTAGGAATCCTTTTACAATCAATGTAAAATAAATGTTTACAAGAGATTAGATTGCTTCTAATAAAGTTGTAATCACAAAGTGATATTTCTTTTAAGTTCTAGTTCTTAACACTCACTAAGATATTACAAAGTTGTGAGGTTGAAGATGAAGTTCTTTTTGCTTTTCAGTTTGACAGTGTTTCTGTATGTTTGCGCAAGAGTATTGTTTGCTGCTTCTGAATGGAATTTCTATATATAGGCGTTGAGAGGAAATGACTGTAGGGAGCATTTAATGCTTTGCATGAATAGTACAACGCTGCATTTAATGTTTCACACTTTTGTCAACTACCTCGAGCCATGCTTTGCCTGCTTTTACTGACTTTTCCTTTTGTAGCTTCTAACGTTCCTTTTGTCAGTCAGCTATTTGACGTTATAGCCTTTCATCTTGTACTTTCTTCTGGACTCAGATTTTGTAGATAATAACGTTTGAATACCAGAGTCTTCAGCTTTGGTGCAAATGCAACTTTTGTCTTCAGACTTTGAAGTGCTTTGAGCGTGATACCATCAGAGCTTCAGAGCTTCTACTTCTGACTGCCATCTTCTGATGTTGTCCAGATCATGTTCTGATTCTGCGGGACCATCTTTTGATGTCTTGCCAAACCATGTTCTGATGAAGCCATCCAGAGCTTCTAGGTCAGTGCTTCTGAACGCTGATTTGTGCATACTCTTTATATATTTCCTGAAATGGAAAACGTAAAGGATTAGAGTACCACATTGCCTTATACAAAATTCATACATAATGTTATCATCAAAACTAAGAATATTGATCAGAACATTTCTTGTTCTAACAATCTCCCCCTTTTTAATGAGGACAAAAACATATATAATTGATATGAATTTGTATCCAGAATATCAGATGAACACAGACAATACACAGATATAGCATATAAGCATATAATTCAGAGTGTGTTAATATGTCTCCCCCTGAGATTAACAATCTCCCCCAGAAAGTCAGCCTGTATTTCCCTACCAAAAACTCTCCAGAGCTTTCTAGCAGCTACATGATCCAGCTTGGAGTCATGAGCAACCTTCAGAGCATCTAACCCTGTCCGTACCTTATACTTCAACAATTCAAAACGGATATCAACAGAGGGTTTAAGAGGGTTGATTTTGAGATGAGTGAATCGAGAGTCTGGGTTAAGAACGAATAATGGTTCAGGTTCTCTTGAAAGCAAAACAGAGGTGGTTGAAGAGGATAGAGAGGATGAAGATTCTGCTGTGGATATGGATGAAGGGTCATTTAATGGTGAGATTGGTTTAGGAATGGATATGGTTGAATGAGGTTGATTAGTGGAAAAGATATTTTTAGATGGAATATGTGGGAAGATAACAGTTAGAGGTTGGGGGTCCAGAGTCGGTTCAGAAGGAAGTGGACGGTTGATGGTGGAAAAAGATGGAATTTTAGAAGATGATGGTCTTTTCTAAGGGGGAAGGTCAGAGGAAGAATGTAAACTAGAGGTGTCTACATTATCAATATCTTCTATGAGCTTCTGAAGTTGTTTAGAAGTTTTAGGCACTTTGAGGGACTCTGTTGATACGTGTTTAGAACTGTTAATAGGTACAGAGTCAGGGATAACAATACCTGAAGGTTTCTTCTGCTTCTTGGCTTTCTTTGCAGTAAGACCTTCATCAGTGACCTTTATCTCCAGCTTCTTCTGTTTCTTATTTCTTCTTTTCCTTCTTCTCTTCCTTCTTCTCTACCTTCTTCTCTTCCTTCTTCTCTACCTTCTCTTCCTTCTTCTCTTCCTTCTTCTCTTCTTTCTTCTCCTTCTTATCTTTCCTTATTTCTGGTTGGTCAAACGTTCTTTTCGTCCTTCTTTCTTTCTCTTTCACTAATTCTGGAACTTGATCAGCTGTGGTAAGAAGCTTTTGTTTGCTTATCCATATAGGATCATAGCTAGAGCCTTCTTCTTTACACATAGAAATATAGCGGACAACGACATCAGGACTTTCATTTCTGAAGAACAACTCAAAGTCAGCCTGAGCCTTTCTGGTCTGAACTTCAGTGTTCACACTGGGAGTAGCACCAATGGAATCAATTAAGCCTATCTTCTTCAAAGTATGAGTGTTCATGGTGCTTCCAATTGTTGTATAAGGATCTTTGATAATGCCAGCTTTCTCCAGATCCTCAACTATTTTTGTTTGAACCAGAAGATCTGTGATGATTCTTCCAAAAGGAATAATGTTTCTCTTGTACTTGGGATTCTTCTTTCTGAATTCATCTCTAGAGTCCTTCACATGATTCAACATGTGGTTGAAAATGATGAAAGGAAGATCAAACTTCTCTTGTTTACCAATACAATACAGAATGTATTGTTGGTCCTTGTTGACATAGTTTGGAGAAACTGCTGCCTTTCTGTGGTAGATGCAACCCAGAAGAATCTTAGCCCATATTCTGTAAGGAGACTTCAGTTCCTTGATTTCTGTAGATTCTTTTCCATTCTTGAAGATTTCTTCATTCATGGCATTCCAATATGTTCTTCCTATTATTGCTTCAGAAACACCTTCAACGGTTTCCAACCCAAACAATTTCCTTAGAAGATTTTCTGTAATGGAGAAAAGTTCACCATGAATAATTGATCGATCACAATTCTCACTATGTTTTTGTCACTTTCCTGATGATAATCCAGGTATTTTGCACTGCTTAATGTCATAGGATAGTCTTTTTAAGTCAGTTTAAGTATTTATGAGTGCGTTTGCATTTTTTATCCTTTAATTAGTTTTCGAGTTTTTTTTCCCATTTTATGCTTTGGTTTGTTTATTTTATGATGCTTCAGATCCAGGAGATGGTTTACTATTTACAGTGCAAGAAGTGTCGGAAGTAAGGAACTAGAAGAAAGAAGAAGGAAAAGAATCAGTGGTGCAACACGGGCGACCGTGTTGGGCAACACGACCCGTGTTGCTGGGCAGGCGAAGGAAGAAGATAAAAGTTGAAAAACAGTGGCGCAACACGGGCACCCGTGTTACCCAACACGACCCGTGTTGCTGCTACTGAGTGATGAAAAATAAATTACAGGTTCCAGAGGACCAACACGGGTACCCGTGTTGCCTAACACGGCCCGCGTTGGCTTGTTACGCTGATTTTCATGTTTTTGTGATTTTTACTCAAAAAGTGATCCAGAAGGGCATTTTGGTATTTTCCGACTTAAAAAGAAGGGTTTGCAATATATAGTGAATGATTGAGAAGAAAAGGGGTATATTTTACACAAGGAAGAAATTGACACTGATTGAGAGGAAGTAACGTATGAGATTGTTGAAGAACGGAGATCATTCATGAGCAAGAGCAATTGAAGATAAAAAATTCCTCTATTATCTGTAATGTTTAACTTTTATATCTTTGAATTTCTTTTTAACAATATGAGTAGCTAAACCCCCCAATGCTAGAGGGTGTCCCTGATTTGGTTTGTAATGACTTTGATATTATGATTCGATAAATTCCATGTTCATGTTATATAATTCAATTGTATACTGTTTTTAATGTTTTCTTTATCGGACAAATAAAGATTGTTATGTGGTTAATAATTTGTCGGATTGCAATTGTTAAGGTTTGTATCCAATTGGACCATAGTAGATATCACCTAGGACTAGGGATACCCTATGGCCACTAAGAAACTTTTGATAGTAAAAAGCTTGGTTTTATCTTATTTCTCTAAGGACTTAGGTTTTATGGGAAAACAATCTAAAGATTTAGTAATTGAATATAATGAACTTGTTGAAGAGATCTCAAATAAGGATTCAGGGTTGTTACAGCGCAAATCATACACCTTGCCTTGGCATGTGCTCATATTAGTGAAAAAGCATCAATTTACTTTCCGCTATTTTTATTTTACTCTTAAAGATTATAATTCAATCAAAAATCCTCGATGTCCTTTTATTTAATTGAATAATTATAATAACTTATATTCCAACGCAGTCCTCGAGATCGATACTTGGATTTTACCCTTTTATTATTACATCGTAAAAATAGTACACTTGATATTTTACCGATCAAGTTTTTGGCGCTGTTGTCGGGGACTGTCAAATATAAGTTAAATAATAATTCAATTGAATTTTTGTTGCTCTGCAACCAAAATTTTAAATTTCTGTTATTGAAACTGCTCGTACTAATATTCGTCTAATCTTTGTATGCGAGGTAAGGCCTCAGCTGAGCTTCTTTTTGACGCAAAACCAGAAAGATTATTTCGAGCAAGACGCCGAGAAGCCAAACAAAAAGAACTGGAAGCAAAAGAAGAAACGCTGATAGTTTCGGATCCTGAAATAGAGGAGACTAATTCAATCCATTATGAGCATTCAGATTTTGAGCCTGAAACTATGGCAGCTGACCCACCTCATGTGGAAAGACTTTTAGGTGATTATGGGGGAGAAAATGCACCTCTTGGCCGGATGACAGTATTGAACCAACCGGTCAACGTTGCCCACTTTCAGTTACACCCGACAACAATACGACAACTAGAATAGAAACCATTCTCTAGAAGAATCAATGAAGATGCAAATAAGCACTTACAAATGTTTCTTACTATGACAACGTCACTAAAGATAGAGGGGCATTCTGAAGAAGCCAAGAAATTGGTGATGTTTCCGTTTACATTGTCAGACGATGCTGAAGAGTGGTTTTACTCTTTACCTGCTGGAAGTATCACAACTTGGCAACAAATGGAGACAACATTTCTAAATGAATATTTTCCAGCTTCTGTGTATATCCGCAAGAGATATGATATAGTTAACTTCAAACAAAAGGAAGGAGAAACACTTGGAGATGCATATAAAAGGTTCAAGCGGTTGTTGGTTTCATGTCCTACTCATAACATGGATGTAACCGAACAAATGCAGAATTTTGTGAATGGTCTTAAGCTTAAGACTAAGCAACTAATTGAAACAGCTGCAGGTGGTTCAAAAAAATTTAAAACAGCCACGAAAATAAAGAAGATCATTGATGCTATTGCAGCAAACGAACATTTAGAGCTGTATGACCGCAGTGTAAATCAACCAGAAGGGCTAGTTGATTTGAAGTTGTCAAATATAGTTGTTAAGATGGAAGATCAGATCGCAGCTGAAGTTGAGCGCAGATTAAAACAGATGGCTCTTGAGAAACAAACGGTGGCTCGGGTTCAGCCGGCTCAACCGATTGAACCGGTGAATTGTGAAATATGTGGAAGACCTCACATTGCCGTGCATTGTATGGTAACAACTCAGCAGGTGGAAGAAATCAACTTCTTGAAATAGAACAACCCTTACTCCAATACTTACAATCCGGGGTGGAAAATCATCCGAATTTCTCCTGGAAAGATCAACAATGTAATGTTCCAAAACAAGGGGTTGTTCCTTATCAAAGTCTTCCACAACAACAGCAATATCAGCCATCACAACAACAACCCTATCAACAACCTTATCAGCGAGCTTATCAGCAACCTCAACAACAATTCCAGCAACAAGGGCCAAGAAAAGCATATTGGGAGATCGCCATTGAAAAAATGGCTGCTCAAAGCTCCCAGTTTCAAGAGGAAACAAGAAGTAATTTTCAAAATACGGGAGCATCAATTAAAAATCTTGAAATTCAGATGAGTCAAATAGCACAATAATTGGCAAGTCCTCAGCAACCTGGTGCTCTACCTAGTGCCACAGTTACGATTCCCAAAGACCATAATAATGTGAGCTCTATAGTAACTAGAAGTGGTAAAGCTAAAGAAGTTGTGGAGGAGAGTGCTGAAAAAGAAGAGCCATTGCTTGACCTGGATGTGGAAATAAAAGAGAATGAGGTAGAAGCTGAAGACTTAGGTGTGTTGGAACCAACAACTAAAGGGAAGACTAGTGAATAAAAACTGGCCATTAAACTCCCTTTTCCGACAAGAAATAAGAAGAAGGGGCAGCATGAGAATTTTTTTGAAAGATTCTTGGAGATGTTTAAGAAACTTGAGTTAAACATTCCATTCCTGGAGGCATTGGAACAAATGCCTACATATTCCAAGTTCATGAAAGACATCATCTCCAAGAAAAGGACCACCGATCGTGACCCGATTATTCTAACTGAAACTTGTAGTGCTATTTTGCAGGGTATGAAGATTCCGGTGAAAAAGAAGGACCGAGGCTCTGTGACTATTCCTTGTACCATTGGGGATAGATCATTTAAAAAAGCTCTTATTGATTTAGGAGCAAGTGTAAGCCTTATGCCGATGTCCATCTACAAGAGATTGGGAATTGGTAAAGTACAAGATACAAGAATGACACTCCAATTTGCAGATCATTCCGTAAAGAGACCTTACGGGAAAGTAGAAGATGTGCTCGTCAAAATTGACACGTTTGTGTTCCCGGTGGATTTTGTAATTTTAGAGATGCCAGAGGATGAAGAAATTCCAATCATTTTGGGGAGACCATTCTTAGAGACGGGGAGATGTTTGATAGACATATAAGAAGGCACAATGACTTTGAAGGTGTATGATGAAGAGTTAAAAATTGATGTGCGAAACACCATGAAATACAAGGATGATGTTGCTACTAGTCAAAATATTGAGGTGATTGATCAAATTGTTAGTTATGAGAATGCTTTGAAGTCACAACAATTACCTTTAGAAAGAGTGTTAAGTTTATCAATTTTTAACGAAGCGGAAGTGGTTGACGAAAAAGAGATAGAAGTGTTGAATATGATGGAAGCAAGACCATTCTTTAAAAGTTCTCAACAAAATCGGTGGGAAGATTTAAGGCAACCGTTAGTAGAGGAAAAGAAGGAAGAACCAAAGAAGGGAGTTGAATTGAAACAACTATCGGAGAACCTCAAATATGTCTTCCTAGACACAGAGAGCAAATGCCCGGCTATCCTAAGTTCACACCTTGAAGTTCTCCAAGAGAACAAGCTTATTGAAGTTCTGAAAAAGCACAAAAGTGCCATGGGATGGTCGATTAACGATTTGAAGGGTATTAGTTCTACGGTTTGCATGCACAAAATTCTCATGGAGGATGATCATAAACCGGTAGTCCAACCTCAACGGCGGTTGAATCCTGCGATGAAAGAAGTTGTCAGAAAAGAAGTGGTGAAACTATTAGATGCTGGGATGATCTACCCTATATCTGATAGTGCTTGGGTGAGCCCTGTTCATGTAGTGCCGAAAAAGGGAGGAACTACGGTGATAAAGAATGAGAAAAATGAGTTAATCCCTACAAGGACAGTAACAGGGTGGAGAATTTCCATTGATTACAGAAGGTTAAATCTGGCGATAAGAAAGGATCACTTCCCGTTACCTTTCATAGACCAAATGCTGGAAAGGTTAGCGGGTCATAACTAATATTGTTTCCTTGATGGGTATTCAGGGTATAATCAGATAGCGGTCGCACCAGAAGATCAAGAAAAGACGGCCTTCATTTGCCCGTTTGGTATTTTTGCTTATAAAAGGATGCCATTCGGGTTATGTAATGCTCCAGCTACTTTTCAAAGATGCATGCAAGCCATCTTTGATGATATGCTTGAAAAGCATATGGAAGTATTCATGGACGACTTCTCGGTTTTTGGTAAGTCTTTTGATAATTGCTTAACTAATCTTGCTCTTGCGTTAGAAAGATGTCAACAGACCAACTTGATCCTCAACTGGGAGAAGTGTCACTTCATGGTGCGTGAAGGTATAGTTTTGGGTCACAAAATTTCCCACAAAGGAATAGAAGTTGACCAAGCAAAGATCGAAGTCATATCAAAGCTACCTCCACCAATGAATGAGAAAGGTATTCAAAGTTTCGTAGGGCATGCGGGTTTCTACCGCAGGTTCATAAGAGACTTTTCTAAGATAACCAAACCCTTAACTACTCTTTTGGTTAAGGATAAGGTTTTTACTTTTGATAATGAATGTGTCGTAGCATTTGAAACAATTAAGAAAAAACTAGTGTCAGCACCAATTGTTGTGGCCCCGGATTGGTCTCTTCCTTTCGAGATCATGTGTGATGCAAGTGATATTGCAGTAGGGGCGGTTCTAGGACTGCGTAGAAACAAATTGTTACATGTTATTTACTATGCTAGTCATGTTTTGAACCCTGCACAGATGAATTACGCAACCATTGAAAAAGAGTTGCTAGGTGTTATTTATGCCTTCGATAAATTCAGGCAATATCTGTTGGGTTCCAGAGTCATTGTTTACACTGACCATGCTTCTTTGAAGTATCTTTTTGCTAAACAGGACTCTAAGCCAAGGCTTCTGAGATGGATCTTACTCCTTCAGGAGTTTGATATGGAGATTCGTGACAAGAAAGGGTGTGAAAACACAGTAGCAGACCACCTTTCTCGAATGTCACCTATCGAGGAAACAGAAGAAAAAAGCCCAATAAAGGATGAATTCGCAGATGAACACATCCTTGCTGTTATTGGTGTGCCTTGGTTTGCCGACTATGCAAACTATCTGGTAGGTGGGGTAATCCCAGAGGATTTTGATTCTAACCGCAAGAAAAAGTTTTTACATGATTGCAGGTTCTACTTATGGGATGACCCATTCCTATACAAGAGAGGAATAGATGGTTTGGTCAGAAGATGCGTACCAAAGGAGGAACAAAGGGATATGCTAAAAGCATGCCATGACTCAGACTATGGGGGACACTTTTGTGGTGATAGAACTGCTGCGAAAGTATTACAATCTGGGTTATACTGGCCGACCTTATTCAAGGATGCTCATCATGTCATTCGAGAATGCGACAGATGTCAAAGAACAGGTAACATCTCAAAGAGAAATCAGATGCCCCAGAATGCTATGTTGGAAGTATAACTGTTCGATTTATGGGGGATTGATATTATGGGACCTTTTCCACCGTCCTTTGGGAAGAATTATATCTTTGTGGCAGTTGACTACGTATCAAAGTGGGTAGAAGCTGTGGCCTTGCCCACCAATGATGTGAAAGTGGTGGTGAATTTCCTCAAGCATAACATCTTCTCTAGGTTTAGAGTACCCCGAGCACTAATCAGTGATGAAGGTATCATTTCTTAAATAAATTAATGGAGAATATATTGAGAAAATACAATGTGAAATACAAGATCGCCACCCCATATCACCCTCAAACAAGTGGGCAAGTTGAGGTTTCTAACAGGCAAATAAAACAAATTATGGAAAAAATTGTTAGTGCCTCTCGAAAAGATTGGTCGGTCAAGTTAGACGATGCTCTATGGACGTACAGAACAACGTACAAGACACCAATATGTATGTCTCCGTATCAATTGGTGTATGGGAAGGCATGTCAGCTACCGCTCGAACTCGAGCACAAAGCCTTTTGGGCCACTAAATTCCTAAACTGTGATTTTCTAAAAGCCGGTGAAGCTCGAACAACTCATCTTCATGAGTTAGAATAGTTTCGAAATCAAGCCTACGAGAATGCCAAAATCTATAAAGAACAAACAAAGAAATGGCATGTTCAGAAGATTCAGAAAAAGGGACTGTGGGAAGGTCAGTTGGTGTTGCTGTTTAATTCCAAGTTGAAACTATTCCCTGGAAAGTTAAAGCCATGGTGGTCAGACCATTCTTGGTTCACAAAGTATTCCCCCATGAAGCAATAGAATTAAAAAATCAAACCAACAGGGATACACTTAAAGTGAATGGACAGAGGGTGAAGCCTTACTATCAAGGACAAGAGCGTGGTCTGACTGATAATGTTCGTCTTACAGGATAAGATGAACGACCGTCGAGCCATGCGACGTTAAACGAAGCGCTTCGTGGGAGGCAACCCACGGATTTTTCCCTAATTTATTCTGTTTGTTTTCTTTTGTTGTGTGGTTTTAGTTTTTCAGGTAAAGCAAGTTCCTGTGGTTGATACAAGGTCAGGAAAAATAAGGAACAAGTGGAAAGGAATTTTTTTTGAAGGGGAAACAGGGAAGCAACACGGGTGGCCGTGTTGCCCGAACGAGAAAAACGAAGAAAAAAATGGGGAGGAAACAGTGGAGCAACACGGGTGGCTGTGTTGCGTCCACTGGGAACATCAACACTTTTGAGAATTTGGGCAGTGAGGCAACACGGGTGGCCGTGTTAGGTAACACGGGCCGTGTTTCCTGAACGAGAAATTTTTTTCTAATTTTTTTAAATGGGCCCGTGGACCCCACCCGTCCCACTTCACCTCCATCCAATCAAATCCGATTCTCTCTCCAAATCCCTCTATTTTCTTTTTTTTTATTTTCTCTTTCTCTCATAAACTCTCTTCTTCAACCTCTATCTCTCTAACAAAAACCTAAAACTCCATTAAAACCCTTCCCTAAAGCTTCAAAATTCTCCCTCCACACTGTCATACCCCAATTTTTGACCTAAGATACCACCTCATATCATTGCATATGCATCATTTGCATCTCTAACAAATTGCATAGCTTGTGTTTGTTATTTGTGACTCAACAGGATTTAATCAGGAAATCACTCATCAGTACAAGTAACAAATCAATTAGGGTTTTGTTCTCCCTTCATCTCAAATGAATCATCTTCATCAACAATCAACATTTGGTCCTCAGAGATTCATTTCAACAAGCTCAACAGCTCTGAATCAACCAGATTAGGGTTTTGACTGAAGATAGCATACTCCTGACTTTTGCTCAGAATTTGACCTAATAGCTTGGGACATGATATCAAGACTTCAAGTGCATCATTTTGACCTAATCCATTGGCTCATAACATCTCCTACACAAAGATTGATCAGACAAATCCTCAGATTAGGGTTTTGAACTATCAGGGACTGAAATCAGGGATCACATTTGGGAAACCCTAAAAACCCCCAGGGAGTCAATCAAAAGTTTCAATCATCTTCAAATAATCCCTATGACAACATCCAATGGAAATTACATCTCAATTCAAGATCCACAGTCATCAATTTCATCAGGTCGACAATTAGGGTTTTTGACCTAATTCACTGAACAACTGACTTTTTAATCAGGACATGGTGTCACAACTCAAACCATGGCTTAATATCCTCTAATGCTTCAATATGATCCATTCATACCATTCATATGGTGAGGATAGCCTGTTTCATTTGAAAACTCCAGAAACACGATTCGTCTGAAAAAGTCAACTGTACAAGATCACCATTGACTTTTGGGGAAATTGGGTCAACCATGACTTTTGAAGTTTTAAATCATCAATATATGATATATGAAGTCATTTGATCAAGAGAAATCAAGAAAATCAATCAAGAATCAAAAAGTCAAAGTTTGACTTTCCATACTTAGAAAAATTTCTAAGTGTTTTTCATGGTTTTTTCCAAACTTTGAAAGGGAATTTCTCAAAATTTCACCTACAAACTGAAAAAAACTTCCAACATGAAAGTTGTAGATTTTGATCCAATAAACAACTTTGACACATATAATTTTTTTCCATAAGATCAACCATTTAAGAGATATGGAGCTTCAAAGTTGGTACTTTTTGAAAACTTCACTTAAAACATCATTTTTCTCAAAGTTCATGGATCTTTTTCACCCATTTCCTTAAAGAGTTTGAAGAAACTTTCAACTAGGGTTTTGAAGTGTGTAATATGAGCTTTCCAAAATGTCAAAGAGCATGAAAAAATATGAAGTGTAGCCATGGTTTTGAATTTTGATATTAGTGAACTTTTCACTTGAAATTTCAAGTCATTTTGCCAAAGTTATGAACCATTTTGCCAAATGATCCAAGTAATGATGCATAGATGCAATAATTGGTAGATATTTGCTGATTTGAGATCAGAATGGAAGAGGATAAGAAGTTTGAGAAATAACCATGGTTAAGTCACTTTTAACCATTTGCATTTAATGTGAAAGATTCCATTTTATCTCTTAAGCCAAATCATCACTTCTTTGATCAACTTGCAAAGCTCTTCATTCAGAATCCTTGGCCTATAAATAGAGGTTCAAATCACTCTTCAAATCACACCAAAACCTCATAAACATAGGTTTTCTCTTCCTTTCTTAGAATGCAAGTTTCATGGTTTTCAAAAGAGGTAAAATTCTCAACCTCTAAACCTTTGAAGTTCTAAGCAAATTGATGCTTCTAACACTTCCCAAATACCATATGGAAGTTGTTTGAACCTTTGAAACCTTCCAAAAACACCTCAAACTCAGAATCATCATCTCACCTCCATATATGTATATAAAGAACCTTATCATGCCAAAATCCACACAAGCTCATTTCTGTCCAAACTAATGCTTCTAACACATCCTATATACCATATGTGAGCTATCCCAATCATCATCCCTGACCTGTAACTCCAAAATCACTAAGCTTGATCCTCACTTGAACCATACTGCAGATCGAGTACCATGGATTGATCAAGAGGTTTTCAAATTGTTCCAGACATCCAAACATGTTCCATAAGGTCCACTGAAGGTGTTCAGATCAAGAAACAACATCTGGAATCCCTCATTTGCAGAATTCGATTTCCAGTTTTGCCATTTTTAAGGTAAGCTCTCTTGAACTTCAAACTCATACATACATGCATCATAAACTAAATATTGATATACCATCTTGTTTCTGCACCTATGAGGATCATTAACCCTCAATCAATTGCATCATAACTTGCACCTACACGATTTCAGATTGAATCATAAGATTAGGGTTCTTCACGATTTCCAGAAAATTAATGATCTTAGAGTGAAAATAAATGAAATTAAATGCTATCATCATGTTCCTCGTTCAAAACCGAGCAAGATAGACCCTTCACTTGATCAATTTGGTTCAATTTCAAGAATTTTCAAAATCAAATGGGGATGGTGTTCTTGGCGCCATTTTCTGTTCATAAATTTCAAATATCAGTTTTCAAATATAATTAAACGAAGTTGTTATAATAACAAGCTGCGCGCGCAGCTGGGTTGGCAAGTGTTTTGGCTGGTAAACACAAGGGCGTGGGTTCAACACCTCTAGGGACCAAAACCATTTTTTTTACAACTATTTTTCTTTCATTTTTTAACAAACTTCAATTAATTATTTAACTAACCAAATCAATTCATTTTTCATTCATTTTTTACACACCTCTCATTTAATATATATATTTTAAGAATATCAAAAAAAATCATCAAAAAATATTTATTTGATACATTTTTAAATAGGTTTAAAATGACTTATTTTTAAGTATTTTTAATACTTTAAATATTGTTTTTTTTCATTTAATTTTTAACCTAATCACTTGTAAATATTTTTGAATAAACCCTAATCATCTAAGTGTTAATTGAAGACAATCTTTTTGTTTATCTTGATTAATTTGACTCCTTTCAAAATTCAAATCATTTTAAAACAAGCGATCACGATTCATTTCAAAAACGATAAACCATTTTCTTTTGATTTTCAAAGAAAACTATTGATTAAATCTTTTTAATTGATCAATTGATTTTCAAAACGATGTGGGGCCTCTCGAATATTAGAGAGTGTAAGTCCCATTTCTTTTCTTTTTGTACAGTTTTCAAAACATTCTTCAAAAACAATAAAACTTCTTCAAAATAAACAATTTTCAAACAGTTTTCAAATCATTTTCAAAGCAACAAAACTCCAAAGAAACTTCAAACTTTTCAATATACCATGGGCCTCCATGTAGGTATAAGCCCCAAGCCCTTTTGTACATACCCACTCAAGTACATGAAATTAGGTATTTCATTGTACGCCTTTTGTACATATCTCGATCAGTTGATTTTTAACTTTGAAATACAAACCAAAAATGAAGGTTTTCTTTAAATCTTCCCAAAAATATCATGGGCCTCCATGTAGGTATAAGTCCCAAGCCCTTTTGTGAATACCTGTTTACATAGCTTTGAATAAACTCAAGTGGACCTCTCCCCGAGTATAAGTCCCGAGCCCTGTGTATACAAATGGATCATGCTTACAGGTATATTTCCTTCATAAACTCCATTATATACACACACTTTGTCATATATGTATAACTATTCATATTTGTTCATGTACTTGTTCATGTTTGTTCGTACTTGTTCATACTTGTGATTGTGTTATATGCTTGTTCAACTTAGTACAACACTAGGTTCCCCATAGCCTCCTATTGGGCTTCGTGCAAAGAATCTCCACTAGTTTAGGTTAGGACATAGAGTATGGTTTCCCGGTGAAATCGCTCTAAGAGCTCAAACCAACTATACCATGCCTCCCCTTGGGCTTTGTACAAACGAGTGACCCTCCCATAGCCTCCTCTTGGGCTTACAATGCAAGGACCCTGGATTGTCCCTCCCATAGCCTCCTCTTGGGCTTACAATGCAAGGACCCTCGGATAGCCTCCTCTTGGGCTTCGTACAAGGACCCACGGGCTTCTTATAAGCATCCCCCAATATCCAAATCAAATACCCTAGGAGATTAGACATTTTTCATCTCTATGCTAGGAGTATCTCTTATATATCATCACAAACAATCAATCAATCAAACTTTTTTGCCACAAGTCTGGCTAATCAATCAATCTTCTTTTGCCACAAGGCTGGCTAATCAATCAAACTGTTTTACCACCGTACTGGATGATTAATCAAAGTTTTTGTCACAAGGCTGACTTCATTGAAACTTTTGCCACAAGGCTGGCTGATTAATCAAAACTTTTTGTCACAAGGCTGACTTCATTGAAAGTTTTTGCCACAAGGCTGGTTAAACAAACAAAAAACAAACAGATGTATGTGATGATATAGATTAGATACATCTAGCATTTAGACGACATTTGTCTATTTTCCTTTGCTTCCACTAGCATAAGTGGGAACTACGATTGCTCTGACTTTCTCAACATCCCTTTGAGAATACGTAGGCACAAGGTCGATCCTTGGCGAGCAAAACAAAACAAAAAAAACCATTCAAACCTTAGCACCCGTAGACCCCGAGCTACAGATGCTCTGATTCCCTCTAAGGGATATGTATGCAGAGGATCGCGATGATCTTTGCGAGCATAATCAAACAAACACCTTAGGTCCCACCTATTTCACAAGAACCTCTCAACAAGAATGGAATAAACAAAACAAAGAAACCTATAGAGTACTATAGATACGTTGGGTGCTAATACCTTCCCTTCGTATAACCAACCCTCTTACCCAAGATCTCCCCCACTTTTTAGGTTATTGCAGCTTTTTTCCTTTTCCTACTTTGGAAATAATAAAAAGTTTGGTCGGTACAAAAGAAAAATCATTTTTTTTGAGCACTCGAGCCCAAAGAAGGCATCAGGTGTCTCATCCACAAAAAAGAGGAACAAAACGATTTTTCGCCCGCGACAGAAAAATGGCGACTTCACTGGGGACCATCTTTTTATTGTTTCCAAAGAAAGGGTTATTTCTATTTGTTTTGTTTTTATTTTATTCTTGTTACATGTTTGGTTCTTTGGTTTCGTTACATCTGTGGTTCTGTTACAAGTGATACATTATGGACAAATCCTAACCCGGATTAAGTACACATAAGAAATTAGGTGGAGGGTATAGTCATGTGCAGGCGCACGTGAGAATCCTTCCGCTCAGTGGAGGTTCCTTGTTTGTAATATATGTTTAGCGAGTTAATTGCGAAGACATTGTTGCTTTCATTGAACTGTAGAAGCTGAGAAACCGTAGAACCCCAACCCATCCTGGCCTTATTAGGTTGTGGTGCAGAAACTATTCAGGTGAAGACTTGGATTAGTTGTCATGCGGAGAACCACACTCAGACGAGTTTTTCTTGAGAATATTGCTGGCTCATGAGTTTAATTGTGGAAAGCCGGTAATATCCGAAAGAAAAATGTAGACTCTGACGTATCAGTAGAACATGTTGTACAGGTGATTAACTAGAACTATCCCATATTTGGTTCTCTGACCTCATGCTCGTGACGCTGGACCTTTGAACCTGTGTGTACCATGTTTGTGTTACCATGTTTGTGTTGCCATGTTTACAGTACCATGTTTGCGTTACCATGTTCGCTTTACCATGTTTGAATATGTGGCATCCATGCATCCATGCATTCACACATCCATAAAAAAAATAAAAAAATCTTTTTCCATAAAAACATGATTTTTTCCAAACAATTAGAGAATTTTCTTTGCAAACATTATAGGATTAGGTTATGGAGTGGGTAAAAAGGCATACCAAGAGGTACGGTTTCAAAGAGCCTAATGTGGAAAGACTGAAAGAGTTAGCGTCTTTTGTACAAGATCCTTCTGATTTTAGGAAAAGCCATGGAAAGCTTTTGCCTATCTTGAACACTCATGTTGATGAAGGACTTCTCAAAACTCTGGTTCAGTTTTATGATCCCGTCTACCGGTGTTTTACCTTTCCAGACTATCAGTTGGTACCAACCTTGGAAGAATATGCCAATCTTTTGGGTATTCCTGTGTCTGACAAAATACTTTTCAATGGTTTGGAAGCCATTCCTAAGTCACCAGCCATTGCAGCAGGAACCCACTTGAAGAAATCTGAAATAGAGAGTAATTGGACTACCAAAGGAAACCTTCCAGGTTTGCCTTCACAGTTTCTAATAAAGAGAGCCTTTGATTTCATCGAGACTGGTAGCATGATAGCTTTTGAAGCTGTACTAGCCTTGCTCATCTATGGGTTGGTTCTGTTTCCCAATATCGACGACTTTGTCGATATCAATGCCATAAAGGTCTTTTTGAATGGAAATCCCGTTCCGACTCTGCTTGCTGACATGTATTTCTCTGTCCATCATAGGAATCACCAAGGTGGTGGAATTATTGTATGTTGTGCACCTCTGTTGTTTAAATGGATTGTTTCACACTTACCTAAGTCTCCCATTTTCACGGAAAACCGGGAAGGTTTACGTTGGTCTCAAAGACTTATGTCCCTTACTAATAATGATATTCAGTGGTATACCTTGGCTCGCTGCGGTACAGAAACCATTGAAAGTTGTGGAGAATTCGCCAACGTACCCCTCATTGGTACACAAGGAGGAATTAACTACAATCCGGTCCTAGCCCGACGACAACTCGGATATGCAAATTCAACTAAACCCATTGGCCCTACAGTGGAAAGCTACTTCTATCAGGAAGGAAATGATCCTCAAGGGTTGAAGACAAAAATGGTGAAAGCCTGGTACGACATCCGATGGAAAGAAAAAGGTGAGATAAAGAACTGTATTGCTACGAACGCCTATACCTGTTGGGTGAAGAAAAGAGCAAAGGAGTTTCAAATGCCTTATGATTATGAAAAACCCATGTTCCCTGTGGTACCTCAACGACCCAACATTCCTGCTATGGAGGAATACCAAGACACTCTGACCAAGATGAGGATAGAAAAAGACGCTTGGAAAGAAAAATTTCGAAAAACTGATGTGGAAAACAGAAAGTTGAAGAAACAAGTGAAAGAACATGAAGAAACTCTCTATTATCAGGATGGATGGCTCATGAACAAAGATGAGAAGATCCGTCGGAAAGATGCCGCAATCAGAAGATACATCAAAGAAAGCAAGAAAAAGCCTGAAGGCTCAACAAGCAACGCTCCAACTCCTGACAATTGGAAGAATGTGGTTGACAAGCTGAGAGCTGAAAAGGCCGAGTTGAAAGCTTACTATGGGAAAGAAATCATGAAGCTCAAGCTGCACAATGCATTTGGTTCTTCGTCTGATGAAGATGCTTAGGATTTGTTTAGCTTTTTTATGTATCATTTGCTTTTGTAAGGAGCTACGCTCCAATGTTGTAACATTTCCCATTATTGCAATAAAAAAAAATGAATAAAAGAATTGTTTGTGTTCAAATGTTTGCAAGAAAATAATCTTTAAAATGTTTGGAAAAATCATGAATTTCTTTTTAGCATGCATCATTCTGCATATCGAGTCTGTTGTATAGAGTCTCATCTTTTGGATCTTTCTCCAATAGATCGTCAAGCTGTCGCGTCTCAAAGTTTCTCGACCACGTTCGCAATCAGATCACAGATACAATACTCGTTCAAGCAGAAGAAGAGTAATGGAACACTCTGAACAAGAGAATATTGAGCTCCGTGGTACAGTGACCACCCTTCAGGAAAAGTTGGAAAGTCTCACTACTCTGGTTGACTCTTTAATGGCCGCACAGAATCAGCCGCCGCCACCTAACAGTCAAGCAACGGTAACATCTGAAGTCACTACTCCAGTTTCTACAGTCGCATTCAACATTCCATCTTTCTCCATGCCAGAAGGTTGGGGCCCGCCTTTCAGTTTTTGTACAGGTTTCCGCCATAATTTCTCTGGAGTTCAAGCAGCTACAACTGAAGCGCCTGCTGCACAAGGTTCAGCATTTATTCCACATTCAGGGGTAACTTTTTCCCAAATCACTATGGCACTTTCTCAACCCACTATGACGGTTCCGACCCCTACGGTTCACACTGTTCCTTATGATGGCAATGAGATTTATCATGATCAAGGTGATAGCACAAATCAGCGTAACCTTGTGGAAGATCTCCAAGAACAGTTCAACAAGATTCAACTTGAAGTCAAAGCTATTCGCGGCAAAGATTTGTTTGGAAAGAATGCCCAGGAGCTATGTTTGGTTCCCAGTGTACAAATACCAGCTAAATTCAAGGTCCCTGACTTTGAGAAGTACAAAGGTAGTTCTTGTCCGCAAAGCCATCTTGTGATGTATGCCAGAAAGATGTCTACTTATGCAGATAATCATCAGTTGCTCATCCATTACTTTCAATACAGTTTGACTGGTGCCGCACTGAAGTGGTACACAGGCTTGGATAGCACTAATATTCGAACTTTCAACGATCTAGGAGAGGCCTTTGTCCGACAATACAAGTATAACTCGGATATGGCTCCCGACAGAGATCAGCTTCGGTCCATGGCTCAGAAAGATCATGAAGCTTTCAAAGAGTATGCCCAACGATGGAGAGAAACTGCTGCTCAGATTAATCCACCGTTAAAAGAGAAAGAGATGACAAAGATCTTCTTGAATACTCTCAGTCCGTTTTATTATGAACGCATGATTGCTAGTGCTCTAAGTGATTTCACCGAAATGGTAAACATGGGGATGCGTCTAGAAGAAGGAGTCCGAACAGGACGTCTAACTAAAGAAGGTGGATCTTCAAGTGGAACCAAAAAGTTCGGAAGTGGTTTCCCAAAGAAGAAGGAACAAAGTGTCGACATGGTATCCCAAGGGAAGCCAAGAGGAAACGTCAATCGTCGACAACAGATTGCTGCTATTGCGCCAGTCGTTAATACAGCGCCAAATCCGGGATTTACCCCTCAGTTTCAACAACAACAGCCTCGACCACAGGCTCAGCAGCTTAACAATAATCAGAATCGTGTGCAAAGAGCTCCACAGTTTGATCCGATTCCAATGACCTACACAGAGTTGTACCCTGCTTTGATTGAAAAAGGTCTCGTTCAAACTAGAGCACCACCACCAGTACCTGAGAAACTCCCATGGTGGTACAAAGCTGAGGTCTCATGCCCTTATCATCAAGGAGCACCTGGCCATGATCTTGAGCATTGTATAGCTTTGAAATATGAAGTTCAGAGGTTGGTTAGATCTAATCTTCTCTCTTTCAGAAATTTGAACCCTAATGTGCAAGCAAATCCGCTGCCCAATCATGGAGCGCATGTTGTAAACATGGTATATGGATGTCCTGGCCAATACCGAGTCTATAATATCAACTTCTCAAGAGCAGATTTGGTACAAATGCACGCCACTCTCTGTCAAGGGCAAAATTTCCGCATGCATCACTACGGTTCATGTCGCATATGTTGTGTAGATTCCCATGGATGTTCCATTGTGAGAAGAGATCTCCAAGTTTTGCTAGATAATGGTACTATTGAGATCTACAGAAATAGGGATGAAAATGAAGTTAACATGATAGGATGTTATCCGCATGAGCTTTTAGTCTCAGATATCAACTCGGAAATGCCTACAGTTAACGTCATCGTTCCTCATTTCAACATGCCTGAGCGCATAGAAGTTACTTACAACAAGCCAAAGGTTCCTATTGCTCCTTTGATCATTTGTCTACCTGGACCTGTTCCTTATGACTCTGACAAGGCAGTTCCGTACAACTACAATGCAACAATGATAAAGGATGGACAAGAAGTTCCTTTACCAACTCTCTCATCTGTCGAAAACATCGCTGATGTGAGTCGAGTAACAAGAAGTGGACGTGTGTATACTCCACTACCTCCAAAGCAGCCTGTTGTTCCTGCAACCGGACAAAATCCTGTCAATGTTCCAGTGGGAAATCCTGTGGAAACTCCTGTCAGTAATACAAACACTGATGTTGGTCAGTCCAGTGGAACCAATGTGAATCCTGATTTTGATGAAATTTTGAAGCTTATCAAAAGAAGTGAATACAAGATTGTGGATCAGCTTATGCAGACTCCTTCAAAAATCTCAATACTTTCATTGCTGTTGAATTCAGAAGCCCACAGAGAAGCCCTGATGAAGGTCTTGGATCAAGCTTTTGTCGATCATGATGTGACTGTTGATCACTTTGATGGGATAATAGCCAACATAACTGCTTGCAACAATTTAAGCTTCTGTGATGAAGAACTCCCCGAGGAGGGCAGAAATCACAATCTTGCTTTGCACATTTCTATGAACTGTCAGTCAGACTCTTTGTCCAATGTACTGGTAGACACCGGATCTTCCTTGAATGTGATGCCAAAGACAACTCTTGCTCGTTTGTCTTACCAAGGAATGCCTATGAAGTTCAATGGTGTAGTAGTCAAAGCATTTGATGGATCGCGAAAATCTGTTATCGGCGAAGTCAACCTTCCTATTACAATTGGTCCACATACATTTCAAATCACCTTCCAGGTCATGGACATTCAAGCTGCTTATAGCTGTCTGTTAGGACGACCATGGATCCATGAAGCGGGGGCAGTAACTTCTACGCTCCATCAAAAGTTAAAGTTTGTAACAAATGGAAAATTGGTAACAATAAGTGGAGAACAAGCCTTGATGGTGAGCCATTTATCCAATTTCTCTTTCATTGGTGCTGATGATGTGGAAGGAACTCCGTTCCAAGGTCTCTCTTTAGAAGACGAATCTTCCAAGAAGAAAGCATCGATCTCTTCTTACAAAGAGGCGGTAAAAGTAGTGAAAGATGGAACTACCACTGGCTGGGGGCAAGTTGTGATCCCGACCAAGAATGAAACTAGAGCAGGACTCGGATGTTCACCAACGTTCTCAAACTGCACCAAAAAGGATGAAACCCTTCGTCCGATCAAAGAAACATTCATTAGTGGAGGGTTCCTCAATCCAATTCCTCAAGAGGTTAATGTCCTTATCGAAGAATGCATCGAAGAAGGTCTACCTGATCCTGAAGAAGAATGGAAATGTTATCTCAATGACTCGGGATACATATCTCAGGAAGAACCATATCCTCCGTCAGAGAAACCCAAAAGCAAAGAAATTCCGCCTATTCCTGCAGAGGTTTGGGACACCTTGGGACAACCAAGTGGAAAATTTGATTATATGGTGAAATACACTGCACCTGAAAGTTACAAGATTGCGATTGAGGATATCCAACCAACTGGATGGGGAGATTCCTTTGAATATAATAGTCAACCAGAAGAGGCTTACCAATACTGTCAATTTTCTCAGCAGCCTGAAATTACTGAAGATTTCAGCTTCAACGCACCTGCCAAGGTTCATAATCCTGAAGATGGTTATTATCACATAAATGCCATTTTTGAAGATGAAGGGGAAGATGGTCCCGCAACTGACTCAGAAAGTGTCGCTGACAATGAGTCTCTTCATCCCGAAGACTGGGAAATACATCCTGAAAATTCTGAAGATTGTGACTCGTCTTATGCTCTTCAAGAAGTAGAAGAAGACCGTTTCAACTCTACAAAGAACAAGGTTGACAAACCAGGACCTTCAAATCCTGCTCGACCAGCGGTCAATGTCAAAACTGAAGATAATTCTGGGGAGAATTTTCCTGAATACATAATACACAGAGGAGTTCGTTGCTACTGGAAAGCTGTTGACGTTCCGAATGTTGTTCGCCGCTCAAAGTAATCACCTCGCTGTTATTTTGACCTCCTGCCTTGCCCAAAGCAGAGAGATGTTTTATAGGGCTTTGCTTTTAAATGTTCCGCCCAAATAACTTTGTGTATAGGGCTTTGTTTTAAAAGTTTCCCTCTTTGTCCTGCCCAAGACAAATGAGTTTGTGTTTAGGGTTTTGTTTCAAAAATGAATCATAAATAAAGTGTCATTTTGAATTCCCTACATTATATGTTTTATTTTTGCCTTTTTCTGGAAATGGTAATCCTAAAAAACCAAAATAAAAAAAACTTTTTCAAAAAAAAAAAAAAAAAAAATCTGCATACACTCCTGCATTCATAAATTTTCTGAAATAAATATAAATCACATGTGCAGATTTACTATTAATAAACCCATTGAATGCAATAACCCTATGCCCTCTCCCAACTTTGAGTTTCCTGTGTTCGAAGCCGAAGAAGAGGAAGAAGAGGAGATCCCGGACGAGATCTCTCGATTACTTAAGCACGAGGAAAGAGCCATTCTGCCTCACAAAGAGCCTTTAGAAAAGATCAACTTGGGTTCTGAAGAAGACAAAAAAGAAGTGACCATTGGATCGCTGCTTGATGCTGATGTCAAGAGTAAGTTGACAGACCTTCTCAAAGAATATGTTGACGTGTTTGCCTGGTCCTACCAAGACATGCCTGGGTTGGATACCAATATTGTTCAGCATTACTTGCCATTGAAGCCAGAATGTCCGCCGGTTAAGCAGAAATTGCGAAGGACTCACCCTGATATGGCTAATAAGATCAAAGTAGAAGTTCAAAAACAGCTCGACGCAGGTTTTCTTGTCACCTCTGAATATCCTCAATGGTTGGCCAACATAGTGCCAGTTCCGAAGAAAGATGGCAAAGTCAGAATGTGTGTTGACTACCGTGACTTGAACAAGGCCAGTCCAAAAGATGACTTTCCGTTACCACATATTGACATGTTGGTTGATAACACCGCTAAGTTCAACGTCTTTTCCTTCATGGACGGGTTCTCCGGTTATAATCAGATCAAGATGGCTCCTGAAGATATGGAGAAGACATCTTTCATCACCCCATGGGGTACATTTTGCTACAAAGTGATGCCGTTTGGATTAAAGAATGCAGGCGCAACTTACCAAAGGGCAATGACTACTCTCTTCCATGACATGATGCATAAAGAAATTGAAGTTTATGTGGACGACATGATAGCCAAGTCCAGCACAGAAGAAGAACATATTGAATACCTTTTGAAGTTGTTTCAACGGTTAAGGAAATATCAGCTTCGCTTGAATCCTAACAAATGTACTTTTGGGGTTAGATCTGGAAAACTCTTGGGTTTCATTGTCAGCCAAAGAGGTATTGAAGTAGATCCCGACAAAGTCAGAGCTATTCAAGAGATGCCTGCACCAAAGACTGAAAAGCAAGTAAGAGGATTTCTCGGACGATTAAACTATATCTCCAGATTCATCTCTCAAATGACTGCTACTTGTGGGCCAATTTTCAAGCTTCTCCGCAAAGATCAAGGGGTTGTATGGACTGAAGATTGCCAGAAAGCGTTCGACAGTATCAAAGAGTACCTGTTAGAACCACCAATATTGATTCCTCCAGTTGAAGGGAGACCATTAATCATGTACCTTACTGTGTTGGAAGAATCCATGGGCTGTATGCTTGGACAGCAAGATGAAACCGGTAAGAAGGAGCATGCCATCTATTACTTGAGTAAGAAATTCACAGACTGTGAGTCTCGTTACTCCATGCTCGAAAAAACATGTTGTGCTTTGGCTTGGGCTTCAAAACGTCTCCGCCAGTACATGATCAACAATACTACTTGGTTAATCTCCAAAATGGATCCGATCAAGTATGTCTTTGAGAAGCCTGCCTTAACAGGAAGGATTGCCCGATGGCAAATGCTGTTATCCGAATATGACATTGAATACCGTGCTCAAAAAGCGGTCAAAGGAAGCATTCTCGCCGATCACTTGGCGCATCAACCAATTAATGAATATCAATCTCTCAAGTTTGACTTTCCTGATGAAGATATCATGTACTTGAAGATGAAAGATTGTGACGAACCGTTACCTGAAGAAGGTCCTGAGCCTGGATCAAGATGGGGCCTAATTTTTGATGGAGCAGTAAACGCTTTTGGCAATGGAATTGGGGCAATCATCATCACTCCCAAGGGTACTCATATCCCGTTCTCCGCCAGATTGCTATTTGACTGCACCAACAACATCGCAGAATATGAAGCTTGTATCATGGGTCTCGAAGAAGCCATTGACTTAAGGATCAAGATCCTCGACATATATGGAGATTCAGCCCTCGTGATCAACCAAATCAAAGACAAGTGGGAAACTTACCACCCTGGTTTGATTCCTTACAGAGATTATGCAAGACGTCTGTTGACTTTCTTCAACAAGGTTGAGTTGCATCATATACCTCGAGATCAGAATCGAATGGCAGACGCCTTGGCTACTCTATCTTCCATGTTCAAAGTCAATCACTGGAATGATATGCCTACAGTCAGAATCACGCGCCTTGAAAGGCCCGCCTATGTATTTGCAACTGAAGCAGTCATCGATGATAAACCGTGGTTCCACGACATCAAACGCTTCCTTCAAACTCAAGAGTACCCGCTTGGGGCATCAAACAAAGATAAGAAAACTCTAAGGAGGCTTTCTGGCAGTTTCTTCCTGAACGGAGATGTGTTATACAAAAGAAATTTCGACATGGTTTTGCTCAGATGCGTGGATAGACACGAAGCAGACATGTTAATGCATGAAGTGCATGAAGGGTCCTTTGGAACTCATTCAAACGGGCATGCAATGTCCAAAAAGATCTTAAGGGCAGGATACTATTGGTTGACAATGGAATCTGACTGTTACAAACACGTGAAGAGATGTCACAAATGCCAGATCTACGCAGATAAGATCCATGTGCCGCCGACTCTACTCAACGTTCTCTCATCTCCATGGCCTTTCTCCATGTGGGGGATCGACATGATTGGAATGATTGAACCAAAAGCTTCAAACGGTCATCGTTTCATCTTAGTAGCAATTGATTACTTCACCAAATGGGTCGAAGCAGCATCTTACGCCAATGTTACAAGACAAGTGGTGGTGAGGTTTATCAAGAATAACATCATTTGCCGATATGGTATTCCCAGCAAGATCATTACTGACAATGGTTCAAACCTGAACAACAAGATGATGAAAGAATTATGTGAGGAATTCAAGATTGAGCATCATAACTCTTCTCCTTACAGACCAAAAATGAACGGCGCAGTTGAGGCTGCTAACAAGAACATTAAGAAGATCGTCCAGAAAATGGTCGTCACTTACAAAGACTGGCATGAAATGCTGCCATTTGCTTTACATGGGTACCGTACTTCAGTGCGTACTTCAACAGGGGCAACTCCCTTTTCTCTAGTATACGGCATGGAAGCTGTGCTCCCCGTAGAAGTTGAAATCCCATCAATGAGAGTCCTCATGGAGACTAAGTTATCAGAGGCTGAATGGTGTCAAAGCAGATACGATCAGTTGAACTTAATCGAAGAAAAACGTATGACTGCTCTTTGCCATGGACAGTTATACCAAGCAAGGATGAAACAAGCTTTCAACAAAAAGGTTCGACCTCGTGAATTTCGAGAAGGAGACCTCGTGCTTAAAAAGATCTTGTCTTTTCAACCAGATTCTAGGGGCAAATGGTCTCCTAATTACGAAGGCCCGTATGTTGTCAAAAGAACATTTTCTGGCGGCGCCATGATTCTTACAACCATGGATGGTGATGAACTCCCACATCCTGTGAATGCTGATGCAGTCAAGAAATACTTTGTCTAAAAAAAAATACAAAAGAACAGCTCGGTAAGTCGAAAACCCGCAAAGGGCGACTTAGGCAAAAATGAGCGTCTCGGTGGACTGAAAACCCGAAAGGGCGGTCCAGGCAAAAATTAGAGACAATAAACAGAAAAAAATTCATCCTGGTAGATTGAAAACCTGAAAGGGCAATCTAGGCAAAAATTAGGGATTTATGACAAAGTAACTGCATCAGTCCGTACTTCGTCACCTGAAGAGTCTGTACTCCATCAAAGGATCTTCAATCAAATCATCGCCAATCTGAAGCGACAAGCACAGTTGGAACTCAAAGTTGTTAGGGAATAGTGGTTATTGCTTTCAATGTAGCCTTTTCCGCATAATTACCATTTCCAACTTTTGTAAATACTCCATGGAATCACGCCTTTAGCTGATTACCATCCTATTAAATAAATTTGAGCCTTGTGCCCATTTGTTTGCAATCTTTAATTTCTTTCAGCTTGCAAAATGACGCTTTAATTGTGTTATTCACTTTTGAAACAAAAAAAGAAAAAAATAAGTTTTAAATGAATTTACTTCACTTTTCTTTTTCAAAATAAAAGCGAAACTTTCCTTTGAGTTGTGAACAACAGAAGGAACATCAACAACTATCTCCATAGGATGAATCAAAGATTATGACAAGAAGCTCTTCTATCCCCAGTGAAGAAGCTCTTCTATTCCCAGTGAAGAAGTTCTTTTATCCCCAGGGATGAAGATTTTCCATCTCCAGTGAAAAGGTTCTTCCATCTCAATGAGAAAAGATGCTTATCTTCCCCAGAGAAGTTTAAAACATGCAGCACCATTCATCACCCGTGTTATCTACACCGTGTTGAAGAACATTTACCAAGTATCTGGTTGTGTTGCGACGTTGGTCCGTCTCCAGTATATACTTCATTATCTGTCAGTATTGTTAGCATGCATGCGACATTCATGACATTCATCATTCATACATATTTGCATCATTTATGCATTCTTGCATTTTTTAATGATTGCTTCGAAATCATTCATTCAGGATATATTTATCCTCAAAAAGAAAAAAGAAAGAAAAAAGAAAAAAAGAAGCAAAAAAAAAAAAAAAAAAGGGAAAAAAGAAACAAATATGGGCGTGTCATCTCTCCAAGTAGGTTGTCACCCATAAGCAGAAAAGAACATATTCTTTCTCCAGTTCCCCACTGAGATCATTTCCCGTGGAAGAAGGTTGCTTTAGTTTTCTCCTCTCAAAACGAAGGAAAAATCCCCAGTTGAGTTCATCCCTCATTGGGTACAAAGTCTTGTTTGACTGTTTCTTTCCAATTCATTCTTGGTTAGAACCTTGTCTTTACCAGAGGTTCAAAATACCAATTCCTCAAATAGAGTCGTGAAAAAACAGACCATAAACAATAGCCTCATCATCTGAGCAGTTTATGTTTCTTTCAAAAAATTTCCTCTCAAGGAAATCAATCATGAAGATCATTTGACGATCAGGGCCTTATTACTGTTCACAAGGCTGAATATCCAGTAATTCCCCTAGCAAAGTCTCCAGGATCATTTTATCACTCGGCTGATAATTGATCATGTCTTCAAAACCACTATCACAAGGCTGGTAGTCGATAACCTCTTTGTTCTGGTTATATTATTAAACATGTCTATCCCAATGCTGATAGTCGATAATATTAACCGAACCTTTGAAACTCTTTTACCTTGTCAAGTCTGTCACCATGCTGATAGTCGGTAACACAGTTTCATACCTTTCACCTTCGCATTATTAAACAAGTCTATCCCCGTGCTGATAGTCGATAATGTCGATAGGTAAGCTTTCCTTACAAAGCTATCATTCCCCGGTGAAGCATACACTTGCTTTCCCGAAAAAAAAAAAAAAGAAAAAAACGGATTCTCTTCCTAAAACGGATTGAGATATCCTTCCCAATCTCTTTTCCCCAGTGGAGTCAGTTCTTGATATCCCCTCGGTAAAGATATCCTTGCATCATTCGCAATTTTGGTATCTTAGGTCCAAAATTTGCGTCTTCTGATATTTAAGTCTCTTCCACCCTATCAAAACGAAGATTTTCAATCTTCATGTCTCAGGTTGAAGAAACTTAAATAGGGGCATCTGTCATACCCCAATTTTTGACCTAAGATACCACCTCATATCATTGCATATGCATCATTTGCATCTCTAACAAATTGCATAGCTTGTGTTTGTTATTTGTGACTCAACAGGATTTAATCAGGAAATCACTCATCAGTACAAGTAACAAATCAATTAGGGTTTTGTTCTCCCTTCATCTCAAATGAATCATCTTCATCAACAATCAACATTTGGTCCTCAGAGATTCATTTCAACAAGCTCAACAGCTCTGAATCAACCAGATTAGGGTTTTGACTGAAGATAGCATACTCCTGACTTTTGCTCAGAATTTGACCTAATAGCTTGGGACATGATATCAAGACTTCAAGTGCATCATTTTGACCTAATCCATTGGCTCATAACATCTCCTACACAAAGATTGATCAGACAAATCCTCAGATTAGGGTTTTGAACTATCAGGGACTGAAATCAGGGATCACATTTGGGAAACCCTAAAAACCCCCAGGGAGTCAATCAAAAGTTTCAATCATCTTCAAATAATCCCTATGACAACATCCAATGGAAATTACATCTCAATTCAAGATCCACAGTCATCAATTTCATCAGGTCGACAATTAGGGTTTTTGACCTAATTCACTGAACAACTGACTTTTTAATCAGGACATGGTGTCACAACTCAAACCATGGCTTAATATCCTCTAATGCTTCAATATGATCCATTCATACCATTCATATGGTGAGGATAGCCTGTTTCATTTGAAAACTCCAGAAACACGATTCGTCTGAAAAAGTCAACTGTACAAGATCACCATTGACTTTTGGGGAAATTGGGTCAACCATGACTTTTGAAGTTTTAAATCATCAATATATGATATATGAAGTCATTTGATCAAGAGAAATCAAGAAAATCAATCAAGAATCAAAAAGTCAAAGTTTGACTTTCCATACTTAGAAAAATTTCTAAGTGTTTTTCATGGTTTTTTCCAAACTTTGAAAGGGAATTTCTCAAAATTTCATCTACAAACTGAAAAAAACTTCCAACATGAAAGTTGTAGATTTTGATCCAATAAACAACTTTGACACATATAATTTTTTTCCATAAGATCAACCATTTAAGAGATATGGAGCTTCAAAGTTGGTACTTTTTGAAAACTTCACTTAAAACTTCATTTTTCTCAAAGTTCATGGATCTTTTTCACCCATTTCCTTAAAGAGTTTGAAGAAACTTTCAACTAGGGTTTTGAAGTGTGTAATATGAGCTTTCCAAAATGTCAAAGAGCATGAAAAAATATGAAGTGTAGCCATGGTTTTGAATTTTGATATTAGTGAACTTTTCACTTGAAATTTCAAGTCATTTTGCCAAAGTTATGAACCATTTTGCCAAATGATCCAAGTAATGATGCATAGATGCAATAATTGGTAGATATTTGCTGATTTGAGATCAGAATGGAAGAGGATAAGAAGTTTGAGAAATAACCATGGTTAAGTCACTTTTAACCATTTGCATTTAATGTGAAAGATTCCATTTTATCTCTTAAGCCAAATCATCACTTCTTTGATCAACTTGCAAAGCTCTTCATTCAGAATCCTTGGCCTATAAATAGA
This sequence comes from Vicia villosa, assembly GCF_029867415.1. Taxonomy (NCBI): domain Eukaryota; kingdom Viridiplantae; phylum Streptophyta; class Magnoliopsida; order Fabales; family Fabaceae; genus Vicia; species Vicia villosa. Next base: position 66,697,401 of record NC_081181.1, on the reverse strand, counting down.
GGTTCAAATCACTCTTCAAATCACACCAAAACCTCATAAACATAGGTTTTCTCTTCCTTTCTTAGAATGCAAGTTTCATGGTTTTCAAAAGAGGTAAAATTCTCAACCTCTAAACCTTTGAAGTTCTAAGCAAATTGATGCTTCTAACACTTCCCAAATACCATATGGAAGTTGTTTGAACCTTTGAAACCTTCCAAAAACACCTCAAACTCAGAATCATCATCTCACCTCCATATATGTATATAAAGAACCTTATCATGCCAAAATCCACACAAGCTCATTTCTGTCCAAACTAATGCTTCTAACACATCCTATATACCATATGTGAGCTATCCCAATCATCATCCCTGACCTGTAACTCCAAAATCACTAAGCTTGATCCTCACTTGAACCATACTGCAGATCGAGTACCATGGATTGATCAAGAGGTTTTCAAATTGTTCCAGACATCCAAACATGTTCCATAAGGTCCACTGAAGGTGTTCAGATCAAGAAACAACATCTGGAATCCCTCATTTGCAGAATTCGATTTCCAGTTTTGCCATTTTTAAGGTAAGCTCTCTTGAACTTCAAACTCATACATACATGCATCATAAACTAAATATTGATATACCATCTTGTTTCTGCACCTATGAGGATCATTAACCCTCAATCAATTGCATCATAACTTGCACCTACACGATTTCAGATTGAATCATAAGATTAGGGTTCTTCACGATTTCCAGAAAATTAATGATCTTAGAGTGAAAATAAATGAAATTAAATGCTATCATCATGTTCCTCGTTCAAAACCGAGCAAGATAGACCCTTCACTTGATCAATTTGGTTCAATTTCAAGAATTTTCAAAATCAAATGGGGATGGTGTTCTTGGCGCCATTTTCTGTTCATAAATTTCAAATATCAGTTTTCAAATATAATTAAACGAAGTTGTTATAATAACAAGCTGCGCGCGCAGCTGGGTTGGCAAGTGTTTTGGCTGGTAAACACAAGGGCGTGGGTTCAACACCTCTAGGGACCAAAACCATTTTTTTTACAACTATTTTTCTTTCATTTTTTAACAAACTTCAATTAATTATTTAACTAACCAAATCAATTCATTTTTCATTCATTTTTTACACACCTCTCATTTAATATATATATTTTAAGAATATCAAAAAAAATCATCAAAAAATATTTATTTGATACATTTTTAAATAGGTTTAAAATGACTTATTTTTAAGTATTTTTAATACTTTAAATATTGTTTTTTTTCATTTAATTTTTAACCTAATCACTTGTAAATATTTTTGAATAAACCCTAATCATCTAAGTGTTAATTGAAGACAATCTTTTTGTTTATCTTGATTAATTTGACTCCTTTCAAAATTCAAATCATTTTAAAACAAGCGATCACGATTCATTTCAAAAACGATAAACCATTTTCTTTTGATTTTCAAAGAAAACTATTGATTAAATCTTTTTAATTGATCAATTGATTTTCAAAACGATGTGGGGCCTCTCGAATATTAGAGAGTGTAAGTCCCATTTCTTTTCTTTTTGTACAGTTTTCAAAACATTCTTCAAAAACAATAAAACTTCTTCAAAATAAACAATTTTCAAACAGTTTTCAAATCATTTTCAAAGCAACAAAACTCCAAAGAAACTTCAAACTTTTCAATATACCATGGGCCTCCATGTAGGTATAAGCCCCAAGCCCTTTTGTACATACCCACTCAAGTACATGAAATTAGGTATTTCATTGTACGCCTTTTGTACATATCTCGATCAGTTGATTTTTAACTTTGAAATACAAACCAAAAATGAAGGTTTTCTTTAAATCTTCCCAAAAATATCATGGGCCTCCATGTAGGTATAAGTCCTAAGCCCTTTTGTGAATACCTGTTTACATAGCTTTGAATAAACTCAAGTGGACCTCTCCCCGAGTATAAGTCCCGAGCCCTGTGTATACAAATGGATCATGCTTACAGGTATATTTCCTTCATAAACTCCATTATATACACACACTTTGTCATATATGTATAACTATTCATATTTGTTCATGTACTTGTTCATGTTTGTTCGTACTTGTTCATACTTGTGATTGTGTTATATGCTTGTTCAACTTAGTACAACATTAGGTTCCCCATAGCCTCCTATTGGGCTTCGTGCAAAGAATCTCCACTAGTTTAGGTTAGGACATAGAGTATGGTTTCCCGGTGAAATCGCTCTAAGAGCTCAAACCAACTATACCATGCCTCCCCTTGGGCTTTGTACAAACGAGTGACCCTCCCATAGCCTCCTCTTGGGCTTACAATGCAAGGACCCTGGATTGTCCCTCCCATAGCCTCCTCTTGGGCTTACAATGCAAGGACCCTCGGATAGCCTCCTCTTGGGCTTCGTACAAGGACCCACGGGCTTCTTATAAGCATCCCCCAATATCCAAATCAAATACCCTAGGAGATTAGACATTTTTCATCTCTATGCTAGGAGTATCTCTTATATATCATCACAAACAATCAATCAATCAAACTTTTTTGCCACAAGTCTGGCTAATCAATCAATCTTCTTTTGCCACAAGGCTGGCTAATCAATCAAACTGTTTTACCACCGTACTGGATGATTAATCAAAGTTTTTGTCACAAGGCTGACTTCATTGAAACTTTTGCCACAAGGCTGGCTGATTAATCAAAACTTTTTGTCACAAGGCTGACTTCATTGAAAGTTTTTGCCACAAGGCTGGTTAAACAAACAAAAAACAAACAGATGTATGTGATGATATAGATTAGATACATCTAGCATTTAGACGACATTTGTCTATTTTCCTTTGCTTCCACTAGCATAAGTGGGAACTACGATTGCTCTGACTTTCTCAACATCCCTTTGAGAATACGTAGGCACAAGGTCGATCCTTGGCGAGCAAAACAAAACAAAAAAAACCATTCAAACCTTAGCACCCGTAGACCCCGAGCTACAGATGCTCTGATTCCCTCTAAGGGATATGTATGCAGAGGATCGCGATGATCTTTGCGAGCATAATCAAACAAACACCTTAGGTCCCACCTATTTCACAAGAACCTCTCAACAAGAATGGAATAAACAAAACAAAGAAACCTATAGAGTACTATAGATACGTTGGGTGCTAATACCTTCCCTTCGTATAACCAACCCTCTTACCCAAGATCTCCCCCACTTTTTAGGTTATTGCAGCTTTTTTCCTTTTCCTACTTTGGAAATAATAAAAAGTTTGGTCGGTACAAAAGAAAAATCATTTTTTTTGAGCACTCGAGCCCAAAGAAGGCATCAGGTGTCTCATCCACAAAAAAGAGGAACAAAACGATTTTTCGCCCGCGACACACACTAATCAAAACCCATCACACCCTTCACAAAAGTCGTTCCACTCCTCATCCTCTCCAACCTTACAGTAACTTTTTCACCTAATTCATAAATTTGTCGTTTTGATTGTTTTTCTTGTAGGTACAAATCATGCCACCCAAAAAGAGTAACACAGGTAAGCAAGTCGCTGCTACATCAGGCACTCCCAAACACCCGGTCCGCCAATCCAATCCTCATGACATTCTCTTTGAGGACTCCAAGCACCACCAAAGGTACATGGCTCATGTCAAACGGAAGCTCATTCCAACGAGGTATATCTGTGAAAATACTATGAACACCATAGGCATAAAAATCGAAATTGATAGATTATTTCATTCTGTGGGTATGTTGGAATTTATGTATATGGAGGCACCATCATATGAGCGCCTCACTCTTGAGTTTTTAAGCACCGTAGAGTTTAAGTTAGAGAAGAAGTGGAATGGATCTGTCAAGTACTACTTTGGTACCTTTAAGTTCCGTTTGTTTAACAAAGGCCATGAGCTAACTGTAGAAGAATTAGGTGGTGTCCTCGGTTTACCTATCTACGGTTCTGGGGCTGTTCCGGATGAATTCCCGGGACAACAATTTTGGGGAGATATCACATGTTTGGAAGCTTATGTCTCCGTGAGCGCTAAGTCCTCATGGATTCAAAATCCATGTATTCGGTATGCCCAGAAAGGTCTTGCTTATACAATTTTTGGCAGGGGTGATAGCCATGGCGTTCTAACCATGAGGGAACTTGTTTTCCTCTATGAAATGTTACATCATGATGTGCTTAATGCCGCTGCGTTCGTGGCTGATTTTTTGGGGAAAGTGGGTCGTGCTTCTTTTGGTGGAATTTCTGTAGGAGGTCTTATCACCCAAATTGCTGTTCATTTTGGGTATAAAGAATTATTGGAGGCTGACACCCCTATTGCAGGTAAAACTAGAATTGATATGGAATCTCTCATCCATCAGTCCATGATTTCCATTTCTGATGGTGGTTATTGGTTAGTAAGTCGACATGGATTTATTTTTGAATTACCTAACCCTGAAAAATCCAGCACTTCTGATCGTGCTAACTGGCTATATACTAATGTCGTTCCCGAGGAGGACGACTAAGATGCTAGTTTTGATTCAGGTGACCAAGGAGACAGAGAAGACCCGACTCAACATCAGTTCACATAGGCGCCCTCTCATTTTAACTCCCATGGTTCAGGATCCTCTTCTATGGCTCTGAATCAGTGGGAATGGGTCCGCTCTAAAGTTGGGTATCTTCGAACTGAACAAACATGGCAAGGCGAGGAGCAGACCCGTCAAGGAGTTATGATAACTGATATGCATGAAATGATGCAACGTCTAATGTTGCAATTTCCACCACCTCCTCAGTAGGTCCGATATGTACCTCTCACGTTTGTACAAAAACATTGCGGACAATGTTTAGTTCAGGTTTGGAGGGAGTTCTATTTATCACTTTAAGTATTTTCTTTTTATTTTGATTTCTTATCTCTTTTAATTTTTCAGTACTTTGTGGTAGTTTGTGTGTTAGCTGTAACACCCGTATAATTTTAATTTTAATTTAATTTGAATATTAGATTAATAATTATTATTATTATGGATTTTATGAAAATAATGGAAAAATGATGGTTGATGGCATTTGGGCCATGTGTGAGATTAGTAAGAAGAGGGGGGTGTGGTGTAGTAAAGCTCTTACTAATTTAATATTATTTTTCATAAAATAATTAGAATTGGGAAAAAAGAGAACAGAACGTAAAAAGAGAAAAGTTGGAACACGAAGAACGTAGAAGAGAAACAAAGAGGAAGAGACCAAAGAGCAGGAATTTGGCTAAGGTAAGGGGGGACTCTTCCAATTATCATCTCTTATCGTGATTATAGATGAATAGTGTATGAATAGTTGTGTTGTTGAGTCAATTCTGTTTGTATGTCAGAGTTAGGTTTTGGGGTTCTAAGAATTGTGTTAGATTTCGGGATTTGGATGTGTTTGATTGATATATGATGATATATTAGTTTGTATGAATGAATCTTGTGAATGAAAATGTGAAATTGGACTGTTTTAGACTCAAAATCGTGGACTGGTATGAGTAGAAACGAGTGGGTGTTGGACTGTTACGAAATTGCAGGTTTCTGGACATTTTTCTGGTGTTTCGCGTATGGAACAGTGTCATACGCGTATGGGATGAAGTCATACGCGTATGAGGGACACTCCCAAGGGGCTATACGCGTATGATACGCATGTGCCCTGTCCCAAATACCTTGTGCTGATGATTTGCGTATAAGGAGCGTATGAGGATGCTCATACGCGTATGGAAATTTTGAAAAGGGGAAAACTGGTCCTGGTGATACGCGTATGGCAAGGCTGATACGTGTATGGGTTGGTTTTTAGGCCATTTTGGATTCTAATGAAATGCGTATGATACGCGTACGGGGAAAGGTGATACGCTTATGGATGCGTATGGGCCTTATGATACGCGTATGGTCGCTGCATGTGTAAAATTCTGTTTTGTGATTTTTCTGGAAAGTTCAATGATGTGTAACGTTCGATCTGTAGACCTGTTTTTGTGTGCTGTTTGAGACTGTGTAAACCTTGTGATGTGATTCTGTGGTTTACTGATGATTGATTGTATTGAATGATGTTAATGTATATATGAACATGCTTAGTAATGATGATGATGATGATGAAATGAGTATAGATGATGCTACTCATAGAGTGGAGATGATGAAAGTATGTTATATATATGTTTGCATGCATTCATAAGCATTGAAGAGGGCTGAATCCTAGATGATGAGAGGATTTAGTGAATGGCAGGATTCCCATTGTGTGGAATTTGTGCTGGCAGGGCCGTATCTGGATGATGATAGATCGGTCGGTGGGTGATTCCCATTGATGATGATTGGTACCACATGCATAGAGTCAGTTGCATTCATTTGCCTGGATTTGATAACATGACTATATGTATACTCTTATATTATTGTGATGATATGTGTATGTATGTTGATGGACGATCTGGATATAGATGAGTTGGGTGAATAATATAACTGTTAATGTACTGTTATTTATAATGCAATAATATTTGTTAATTGCGAATGAGACTCACCCTTACACTATATTTTTCAGATTGAGGATAGCGGCTTCGACTCGGTGAGGATTAGCTCATGAGTCAATGTGTCGGTTAGCGTCGGGTCATGCTCTGATAGGTGTAACACTGGGGAACGCTGTTTTTAGTTTATGACATTAACTATGTTTTGTTTAATTTATTTTGAGGATTGAAAGCATTAATGATGTGATGCTAGTCGATGATTATTCCGCTGTGTAAACATGAGTTATTTGATTTATGAGTTATGTTAAGACGTTTTCCTTCAGTGAATGCATGACTATGACAGATTTTGTTTTATTTTATTATTAATTGTGACGCCCTTGTGCATGTAACTCTGATTTAATTGTTTAATTGCCGCGGGGTTTAGAAGGGTGTTACAATAGTGGTATCAGAGCATAGTCGGTCGTTGTGACCAGAGTCTTAGTGTCAGTGTCAGTCTTTCTGTGTATGCGACTAATACGAGTTATTTGTCGATACTTTTGTTCTGACTGGATTGTTTGTGATTAAGCAGAACAATGGCTGGAAGAGGTGGAAGAAATGACGATGCTATTGCTGAAGCTCTGGGCATGATTGCTGGTGTGCTTGGAGGGGGAGCTGTAGGAGCAGGGATTGGTGCTGATAGGCAATTGGGGAATTTTCAGAGGAACAATCCTCCATTGTTCAAGGGCACGCACGATCCTGAGGGTGCTCAGAAATGGCTCAAAGAGATCGAGAGGATTTTCAGAGTCATTGATTGTGCTGAGAACCTCAAGGTGAGGTATGGCACTCATATGTTATCTGAAGAGGCTGATGACTGGTGGTTAGCAACCAGAGCTGAACTGGATGCTGATGGTGTAGAAGTTACTTGGGCTATATTCAAAAGGGAATTTCTGAGGAGGTATTTTCCTGAAGATGTCAGGGGCAGAAAGGATGTTGAGTTTCTAGAGCTGGTGCAAGGTAACATGACAGTACCAGAGTATGCTGCCAAGTTTGTGGAACTGGCAAAGTACTATGTGCACTACAACAACGACGAAGCCAGTGAGTTCTCAAAATGTGTCAAGTTTGAGAATGGTCTTCGTGATGAGATCAAGCAGGGTATCAGGTACCAGAGAATCCGGAGATTTGTTGATCTGGTAGATTGTAGTAGAATTTTTGAGGAAGATAGCATCAAGCTGAAGTCATCTCACTCTCGCGAGTTGGTTGACAGAAAGGGTAAGAAGCCTATGGATAGAGGTAAACCATATGGTAGAGGTAAACCTGTTGACTGGAAGAAACCCAGCGGGGGAGATTCCAGTGCTCGTATCAGATGCTATAATTGTGGTGAGATGGGACATCGTAGGAACGAGTGTAAGAATGATCAGAAGAAATGTTACAAGTGTGACCAGGTGGGTCATATTGCTGCTGATTGTAAGAGGAAGAGTGTGACTTGTTACAACTGTGGTGAAGAGGGTCACATTAGTCCGAATTGTACCAAGCCAAAGAAGAACCAATCGGGAGGAAAGGTTTTTGCTTTGACCGGGTCAGAGACTACTCCAGAAGACATACTGATTAAAGGTACGTGTTTCATTCATGGCACACCTTTAGTTGCAATTATTGATACTGGAGCAACTCATTCTTTTATTTCTTTGGATTGTGCTATGAGGTTGAATCTTGAGATATCTGATATAAATGGAAGTATGGTTATTGACACTCCTGCGTCGGGTTCAGTAACTACTTCGTCTGCATGTTTGAATTGTCCGGTTGACATTTTTGGCAGAGAATTCGGGATGGACTTAGCGTGCCTTCCGTTGAAACAACTCGATGTAATCCTGGGAATGAACTGGTTGGAGTTCAACCGTGTTCATATCAACTGTTTTGCGAAGACGGTAATTTTTCCCGAAGAGGTTAATACTGATAACCTGGAAATGACAGCTAGACAGGTGAATGAGGCTATCGGGGATGGTGCAACAGTGTTTATGTTGTTCGCATTGATGAATGTGAAAGAAAAAGTGGCGAGTAGCGAATTACCTGTGGTGTGTGAATTTCCAGAAGTTTTTCCAGAAGATGTGAATGAATTACCACCGGAAAGAGAAGTGGAGTTCTCTATTGATTTAATTCTGGGAACTAGTCCAGTGTCGATGGCACCGTATCCTATGTCGCCGTCTGAGTTGGCCGAACTGAAGAAGCAGTTAGAAGAATTGCTGGAGAAGAAATTCATTCGTCCTAGTGTTTCTCCGTGGGGTGCGCCTGTGTTACTAGTGAAGAAGAAAGAGGGTTCGATGAGGCTGTGTGTAGATTACAGACAATTGAACAAGGTTACTATCAAGAATCGGTATCCTTTACCGAGGATTGATGATTTGATGGATCAGTTGGTTGGAGCGCGTGTGTTTAGCAAAATTGATCTGAGGTCTGGGTATCATCAGATACGTGTGAAAGATGACGATATTCAGAAGACTGCTTTTAGAACAAGGTATGGACATTATGAGTATTCTGTAATGCCGTTTGGAGTTACTAATGCACCTGGTGTTTTTATGGAGTATATGAACAGGATATTTCATCCTTATCTCGATAAGTTCGTGGTGGTGTTTATAGATGACATCCTAATATACTCTAAGGATGAGGAAGAACATGCTGAACATCTTAGAACGGTATTGGAACTGTTAAAAGAGAAGCAACTTTTTGCCAAATTGTCGAAGTGTGAATTCTGGTTAGAGGAAGTTAGTTTTCTTGGGCATGTGATTTCTAAGAATGGTATTGCTGTTGATCCTACAAAGATAGAAGCTGTGTCTCAGTGGGAAGCTCCGAAGTCAGTGTCAGAGATTCGTAGCTTTCTTGGTCTTGCAGGTTACTACAAAAAGTTTATTGAAGGATTTTCAAAGTTAGCATTGCCGTAACTAAACTAACCAGGAAGGGACAAGCTTTTATTTGGGATGCAAAGTGTGAAGAAGGATTCCAAGAGCTGAAGAGGAGGTTGACTAGTGCTCCTATCTTGATTTTGCCGAATTCGACAGAATCATTTGTGGTTTACTGTGATGCATCACTGATGGGCTTAGGTGGCATATTGATGCAAAATCAACAAGTAGTCGCTTATGCGTCGAGACAACTCAAAGTACATGAAAGGAATTATCCGACTCATGATTTGGAGTTGGCAGCTGTAGTTTTTGTTTTGAAGTTGTGGCGGCACTATTTGTATGGTTCGAGATTTGAGGTATTCAGTGATCATAAGAGCCTGAAGTATCTCTTTGATCAGAAAGAGTTGAATATGAGACAGAGAAGGTGGTTAGAATTTCTGAAAGATTATGATTTTGGTTTGAATTACCATCCTGGTAAGGAAAACGTCGTGGCTGATGCATTGAGTAGGAAGACTTTGCATATGTCTATGCTAATGGTGAAGGAATTGGATTTGATTGAACAATTCAGAGACTTGAGTTTAGTGTGTGAAGGTACTCCTACTAGTGTTAAATTGGGTATGCTGAAGATGACTAGTGATATTCTTGAAGAGATCAGAGAGGGTCAGAAAGCTGATGTTGAATTGATCGATAAGTTGACTTTGATTAATCAAGGAAAGAGTGGTGAATTCAGAATTGACGAGAATGGTATACTGAGGTTTGGTGACCGAGTTTGTGTTCCTGATGTTGCTGAACTACGAAGACGTATTTTGGAAGAAGGACACCGTAGTGGGTTGAGTATTCATCCTGGTGCTACCAAGATGTATCATGATTTGAAAAAGTTGTTTTGGTGGCCTGGAATGAAGAAAGAAATTGCTGAGTTTGTGTACTCTTGTTTGACGTGCCAGAAGTCAAAAATTGAGCATCAGAAGCCATCTGGGATTATGCAACCGATGTTTATTCCTGAGTGGAAGTGGGATAGCATATCGATGGATTTTGTTTCGGGTTTGCCGAGAAATGTCAGAAATTGTGAAGCTATTTGGGTCGTGGTGGACAGGTTGACGAAGTCTGCACATTTTATACCAGTGAGAATGGATTATCCGATGGAGAAGCTAGCTCAGTTGTATATTGAGAAGATAGTTAGTCTACATGGTATTCCTTCAAGTATCGTGTCAGACAGAGATCCGAGGTTTACGTCTAAGTTCTGGGAAGGTTTGCAGAAAGCTTTGGGTACTAAGCTGAGACTAAGTTCTGCTTATCATCCGCAGACTGATGGACAGACTGAGAGGACAATTCAGTCGTTAGAGGATTTGTTGCGTGCTTGTGTGTTAGAAAAAGGAGGTACTTGGGATAGTTATCTGCCTTTGATTGAGTTTACCTACAACAACAGTTATCATTCGAGTATCGGTATGGCTCCGTTTGAGGCTTTGTATGGTAGGAGGTGTAGGACACCGTTGTGTTGGTACGAATCTGGTGAGAGTGTTGTGATTGGTCCAGAAATTGTACAAGAGACCCCAGAGAAGATTAAGATGATTCAAGAGAAGATGAAAGCTTCTCAGAGTCGTCAGAAGAGTTATCATGACAAGAGGAGGAAAACACTTGAGTTTCAAGAGGGAGACCATGTGTTTATGAGAGTTACTCCTATGACAGGTATTGGTCGGGCATTGAAGTCAAAGAAGTTGACTCCATGTTTTATCGGACCATTCCAAATTTCTAAAAGAGTGGGAGAAGTGGCATATCGTGTCGCTTTACCGCCGATGCTTGCAAATTTGCATGATGTATTTCATGTGTCTCAGTTGAGGAAATACATTTCAGATCCGTCCCATGTGATCCAAGTAGATGATGTACAGGTAAAAGACAACTTAACGGTTGAGGCATTGCCTGTGAGGATTGAGGATCGAAGGCTGAAGCAATTGCGTGGTAAGGAAATAGCTTTAGTCAGAGTAGCTTGGGGAGGACCGGCTGAAGGAAATGTTACCTGGGAGCTAGAGAGCCAGATGAAGGATTCTTATCCAGAGCTCTTTACCTAAGGTATGTTTTCGAGGACGAAAACTCTTTTAGTGGGGGAGAGTTGTAACACCCGTATAATTTTAATTTTAATTTAATTTGAATATTAGATTAATAATTATTATTATTATGGATTTTATGAAAATAATGGAAAAATGATGGTTGATGGCATTTGGGCCATGTGTGAGATTAGTAAGAAGAGGGGGGTGTGGTGTAGTAAAGCTCTTACTAATTTAATATTATTTTTCATAAAATAATTAGAATTGGGAAAAAAGAGAACAGAACGTGAAAAGAGAAAAGTTGGAACACGAAGAACGTAGAAGAGGAACAAAGAGGAAGAGACCAAAGAGCAGGAATTTGGCTAAGGTAAGGGGGGACTCTCCCAATTATCATCTCTTATCGTGATTATAGATGAATAGTGTATGAATAGTTGTGTTGTTGAGTCAATTCTGTTTGTATGTCAGAGTTAGGTTTTGGGGTTCTAAGAATTGGGTTAGATTTCGGGATTTGGATGTGTTTGATTGATATATGATGATATATTAGTTTGTATAAATGAATCCTGTGAATGAAAACGTGAAATTGGACTGTTTTAGACTCAAAATCGTGGACTGGTATGAGTAGAAACGAGTGGGTGTTGGACTGTTACGAAATTGCAGGTTTTTGGACATTTTTCTGGTGTTTCGCATATGGAACAGTGTCATACGCGTATGGGATGAAGTCATACGCGTATGAGGGACACTCCCAAGGGGCTATACGCGTATGATACGCATGTGCCCTGTCCCAAATACCCTGTGCTGATGATTTGCGTATAAGGAGCGTATGAGGATGCTCATACGCGTATGGAAATTTTGAAAAGGGGAAAACTGGTCCTGGTGATACGCGTATGGCAAGGCTGATACGCGTATGGGTTGGTTTTTAGGCCATTTTGGATTCTGATGAAATGCGTATGATACGCGTACGGGGAAAGGTGATACGCTTATGGATGCGTATGGGCCTTATGATACGCGTATGGTCGCTGCATGTGTAAAATTCTGTTTTGTGATTTTTCTGGAAAGTTCAATGATGTGTAAGTTTCGATCTGTAGACCTGTTTTTGTGTGCTGTTTGAGACTGTGTAAACCTTGTGATGTGATTCTGTGGTTTACTGATGATTGATTGTATTAAATGATGTTAATGTATATATGAACATGCTTAGTAATGATGATGATGATGATGATGAAATGAGTATAGATGATGCTACTCATAGAGTGGAGATGATGAAAGTATGTTATATATATATGTTTGCATGCATTCATAAGCATTGAAGAGGGCTGAATCCTAGATTATGAGAGGATTCAGTGAATGGCAGGATTCCCATTGTGTGGAATTTGTGCTGGCAGGGCCGTATCTGGATGATGATAGATCGGTCGGTGGGTGATTCCCATTGATGATGATTGGTACCACATGCATAGAGTCAGTTGCATTCATTTGCCTGGATTTGATAACAAGACTATATGTATACTCTTATATTATTGTGATGATATGTGTATGTATGTTGATGGACGATCTGGATATAGATGAGTTGGGTGAATAATATAACTGTTAATGTACTGTTATTTATAATGCAATAATATTTGTTAATTGCGAATGAGACTCACCCTTACACTATATTTTTCAGATTGAGGATAGCGGCTTCGACTCGGTGAGGATTAGCTCATGAGTCAATGTGTCGGTTAGCGTCGGGTCATGCTCTGATAGGTGTAACACTGGGGAACGCTGTTTTTAGTTTATGACATTAACTCTGTTTTGTTTAATTTATTTTGAGGATTGAAAGCATTAATGATGTGATGCTAGTCGATGATTATTCCGCTGTGTAAACATGAGTTATTTGATTTATGAGTTATGTTAAGACGTTTTCCTTCAGTGAATGCATGACTATGACAGATGTTGTTTTATGTTATTATTAATTGTGACGCCCTTGTGCATGTAACTCTGATTTAATTGTTTAATTGCCGCGGGGTTTAGAAGGGTGTTACATTAGCTAGGACATGTAAGTGCAGGATACTGAAATTCTTAGCAGGACAAGTGATGAGAATCTGAGATAGTGAACCAAATTACACCTCGCAGTGATGAAAGGAACCCCCAAAGAGTTGGTATTGTTGAACTCAATGATCGAACGCACTTTCAAGTTTGTACCAAACGATAGACTTGTAGACCCGAAGAGGAGATAAATTTGTACCATACAAAAGGTGTTTTTGGACCCTGTGAGCTTGACCAAACATGGTGAGGATTATAAAAAGCCAAATACAAAATCATCATGAGAGTTCATCAGGTATGTCATCGTCACTTTTGGTTTGTGTAAGTGTTTGTTGGAATTTCTAATGCACATGTTTACACACTGAGGCACTTGTTTGTTTTACACCTGAGCCTTTCAAGCTAACCTTTTCACGCTATCCCTTGTTAACCTCGTTTGAGCCATATAGCCTTTGGTTTGTTTGATTAAATGCATGAGTTCACCAATAACCCAAACACTTCCTTACCCTGCTTAGATAAGATTTGTTGCTTTTGATCTGTGAAACAATTTAAGTTTGGGGTCGGTACACCGAGAACAAAAGAGTAAGTAAGTGCAGAAAAAAGAGAGCAAAAGAAAAAAAAAGAAATGATAAGTACAAAAGCACTTACCTATAGGAAGATTTGATCTGAAAATAAAGATGTGAAAGAAAAGAGATGCTCAAAGAAATACATGAGTAGTAATTCAAGAATCTTAAGAAACGGTGTCCGACACTTGTGATTGTGAACAATGAAATAACACAGTGATCGAAGTAGTGACTCTGATTCTAAGCCAAAAGCCATTATTTTTCACGTTTGTTTGTTCATCCCACCTTGTCCCTTAACCCCGTTACAACCTTGAGAGACCTCAAAAAGTGTGTGTCGTGTGCGTATGAGATGAAGTTAAATGTTATACAAACCTATGAGCTGACTTTGCATGCTTTGATCATTGAGTGCAAACACTTTAACCCGAGAGTTTTGGTGAGAGTGTGAATAAGCTTACAGGTAAAGAGACACCTCAATATGGAAGTATAGCTGAATCTCTAAATTCGGGGAAGAAGGAAATAATTGAAAGGCCAAGAGAAAGGAAGTTGCGAAAGATCTCAGCAGTACTGTGGTAAGATATCTGTGAATAATTTGGGGGATCCTTGTTTGTTTCTCGAACATCGCTTGAGGACAAGCAATGAAATAAGTTTGGTGTTGATCGGTCACGATTCTCACTATGTTTTTGTCACTTTCCAGATGATAATCCATGTATTTTGCACTGCTTAATGTCATAGGATAGTCTTTTTAAGTCCGTTTAAGTATTTATGAGTGCGTTTGCATTTTTATCCTTTAATTAATTTTCGAGTTTTTTTTCCATTTTATGCTTTGGTTTGTTTATTTTATGATGCCTCAGATCCAGGAGATGGTTTACTGTATACAGTGCAAGAAGTGTTGGATTTTACCCTTTTATTACTACATCGTAAAAATAGTACACTTGCTATTTTACCGATCAATAATAGACAGAATAGATTTAGGCATGATTGTTGCATGAACCCAGAATTCTTTCACCAAATCTGGATAAACTGGTCCACACAAACCATAGAAGAAAGCTTGCCAACCTTGAAAATCATGGCGTCCTTCAGATGAATGTCATGTTCTTCAAGATTATCAAAGTCGACCATCATTTCACATATAACTTTTAATTCTTTTAAAGGAATCGAACAAATCTTCTGTGGAACAAGTTGTTGTTGCTGATCTTGTTCTTGTTGTTGAGAAGACGAACCAACGTGTTGTTTAGATGAAGAAGCCATTGAAACACAATTGAGATTTCTGGGTTTTTTAACTTTAGGGTTTTTGAAGAGAGAGAATAAGAGACAAAAATGCATATACGAAGAGATGATGAATGCGTGAAAAGAGGGAAAATGAATATGAGATGTGTTTAAATAGCCACGGACGCGAAACAAAATGCAATGAAATTCTAAATGTGAACAGTTACAGAATGTAGAGAATCAATCACATTTAATGTTGAATGACATTAGGGCGGCATCTCATCAACTGCACGCATGCTTATCCCTTCAGAATGAACATGTGGTCATCATCTGGAATAGCTGGTGACAGCTATTTTGCTTTAACAGAAGTTTTGTATTATTCTTAGATATATGAAACGTTAGGAATAACAGATCAGAGTATCTAAATGATCATACTAATCCATATTCAGATCTTCTCATAACCTCATTCTGGGCATGAATGCATACTGATGTTCCTCAGAATGAACTTTAACCTATCTTCAGCAAAGGGTTTTGTAAAGATATGAGCCCATTGATGGTCTGTATCAACAAAGCTTAAAAAAAGAACACCCTTCTGAACATAGTCCCTAATAAAGTGATGTTCAATCTCAATATGTTTAGCTTTAGAATGTACAATAGGATTCTTAGATAAACAGATAGCAGAAGTATTATCAAATAATATAGTAATGTTACTCTCATATATCTGATAGTCTTCTAGCTGACTCTTCATCCAGAGCATCAATGTACTACATCCAGCAATGGCAACATATTCTGCTTCTGTAGTAGAGAGGGCAATTGTGGCTTGCTTCTTGCTATACCAAGAGATCAGGTGACTACCCAGAAACTGACAGCTTCCAGAAGTAATTTTCTTTTCAACTTTATCTCCAGCGTAATCAACATCACAATATCCTACTAAGTTGTATTCTTCAGATTTTCTGTAGACTAAACCAACATTAGTAGTACCTTTCAGATACCTCAAAATTCTCTTAACAGCAGTTAAGTGAGATTCTCTAGGATCTGATTGGAATCTAGCACACAAGCATACACTGAATAAAATATCAGGTCTAGAAGCAGTAAGATATATAAGAGATCCTATCATACCTCTGTAGATTTTCCAATCTACCTTCTTGCTTAACTCATCCTTACCTAAGACGCAAGTTGGATGCATTGGAGTCTTTACTTCTTTGCTTTCTAACTAATTAAACTTCTTCAGAAGCTCTTTGACATACTTAGTCTGATGAACGTAGGTTCCTTCAGAAGTTTGATTAATCTGGATCCCAAGGAAATACTTGAGTTCTCCCATCATGCTCATCTCAAACTCTGCCTGCATAGACTTAGCAAACTCCTTTCCAAGTGTAGCATTAGATGTTCCAAATATAATATCATCAACATATATTTGACAAATTAAAATATCCTTTTTAAAGGTTTTACAGAAGAGAGTAGTGTCCACTTTTCCTCTAGTGAAACCATTATCCAGAAGGAAAGAACTTAATCTTTCATACCAAGCTCTGGGAGCTTGCTTCAGTACGTATAATGATTTCTTTAATTTAAAAACATGTTCTGGAGACTTAAAATCTTCAAAACCAGGAGGTTTATGGACATATACTTCTTCATCTATATAACCATTTAAAAAGGCGCTCTTAACATCCATCTGATACATAATGATGTTCTTCTGAGTGGCAAATGAAATTAATAAGCGAATAGATTCTAACTTGGCCACAGGTGCAAAGGTTTTTGTATAGTCAATGCCTTCTCGCAGACTATAACCCTGAGCAACCAGTCTGGCTTTGTTTCTTACAACTTCTCCTTTTTCATTGAGTTTGTTTCTGAAAACCCACTAAGTTCCAATAATATTGAAGCCTTTAGGTCTTGGAAACAAATCCCAAACATCATTCCTTGTAAACTGATTTAACTCTTCTTGCATAGCCATTATCCAGTCAGCATCTTCCAGAGCTTGATCAACAGAAGTTGGCTCTATCAAAGACACTAATCCAAATTGACATTCTGCATTGTTCCTTAGGAATGCTCTTGTTCTGATGGGATCATCTTTCTTTCCAATGATCACTTCTTCTGGATGAGTAGAGTTGATTCTAGAAGATCTTTTGAGTGTTGGCTCTTCAGATATTCTGAGATTCTCTAATGAAGCTGCAAATTGATCTTCTGCATCATCCTTTCTTCTGGGTTTTTCTTGATTTGGATCAGAAAGATATATATCTGCAAAATTCTCATTCTGCTTTAGCTTTTCAAGACCAAGCTTATCATCAAATCTGATATTGATTGATTCCTCAACTATCAGTGTTTCAGTATTATATACTCTGTAGCCTTTAGAGCGTTCAGAATATCCAGGAAGGAAACACTTCTGAGCTTTAGAATCAAACTTATGCAAATGATGTTTAGTGTTCAGAATATAACATGCACATCCAAATGGATGGAAATAAGAAATGGTGGGCTTTCCGTTCTTCCACAACTCATAAGTATTCTTATTAAGAATAGGTCTTATGGAGATTCTATTATGAATATAACACGCTGTGTTAATTGCTTCTGCCCAGAAATGCTTAACCATATTGGTTTCATTGATCATGGTTCTGGCCATTTCTTGGAGAGTCCTATTCTTTCGTTCTACAACTCCATTTTGCTGTGGAGTTCTAGGACAAGAGAAATCATGGGCAATACCATTTTCTTTGAAATAAATTTTAAAGAATCTGTTCTCAAATTCACCACCATGATCACTTCTGACCTTTATGATTTTTCATTCCTTCTCATATTCAATCTGAGTGTAGAAGTCAAAGAACACAGTATGTGACTCATCCTTGTGTTTCAAGAACTTTACCCATGTCCATCTACTATGGTCGTCTACAATGACTAATATATATTTCTTCCCTCTGATTGACTCTTTTTTGACTGGGCCAAAAAGATCAATGTGCAGAAGTTCTAGCGACCTAGAGGAAGAGACATTATTTTTAGACTTGAATGCAGGTTTTGAAAATTTCCCTTTCTGACACGCTTTGCAAAGAGCATCTGATTAATATTTCAGATTAGGGAGTCCTCTGACCAAATTGAGTTTGTTAAACTGAGAGATCTTTCTCAAACTAGCATGACCCAATCTTCTGTGCCAGACCCACTACTCTTCACTAACAGACAGAAGGCAAGTAACCTTTTGATTCTTAAGATCTGAAAGATCAATCTTATAAATTTTGTTCTTTCTCTTGCTTGTAAATAGGATTGAACCATCTTCTGACTAATAGCTTTACAAGACTTTTGATTAAAGATTATGTCATAACCATTGTCACTTAATTGACTTATGGACAATAATTTATAAGCTAATCCATCTACTAAAAGAACATTAGTTATAGAGGGAGAGTTACCAATACATATGGTTCCTGAGCCAATGATTTTGCCCTTCTGATTCCCTCCAAACTTTACTTCTCTAGCAGATTTAAGTACCAGATCTTGGAACATAGACTTTCTTCCCGTCATGTGACGTGAGCATCCAGAGTCCAGGTACCATGACATGTTTTCCTTTTGAGCTTTGAAGGAGATCTACAACAGGAATTATCTTATCCTTAGGTACCCACATTCTTTTGGATCCTTTGGGGTTAGTCCTTCTCAAGTTCTAGTTGAACTGAGATTTAGCATGAGGTTTCACATAATATTTTCCAGAGTGTGTAATAGCATGTTTCTTTGTGTGTGTTATGTGGATACTCTTAGCATGAGATGTGGGCTTAATATCACGATAATGGCCATACTTGAACTGTTCATACAAAGGCTTGTATTTGATAATAATCTCATCAACAAGTTCAAGTTTATATGGGGTTTCACCCTCAAAGCCTATGGATATTCTCTTGTTTCCACTTACACCATATATCATAGAGGCTAGCTGACTTCTGCCTATACCTCTAGATAGAAACTTTCTGAAGCTCAAGTTATATTCTTTCAGAATATTGTTAGTGCTTGGAATAGACTTTTATGAACTTGAAGATGATTCAACATCTTTAGTTAATTTTAAGACTTTTTCTTTCAGTTCAGAATTTTCTATTTCAAGTCTCTTAGTTTCAGGCGTAAAGAGCTTTTTGTATTTGATACTAAGCTGACTCTTGACTTCCAGAAGTTTAGTTAAGCTGGAAACTAAATTATCTCTAAAAAGTTCAGAAAATACCTCATCAGAGTCTGAATCAGAAGTAGACTCTTCACTGGCGTCAACTATTGCTATAAGTGCTATGTTTGCTTGCTCATCTTCAGAGTCTGACTCTTGATCAGAAGAATCTAAGTCATCCCAAGTAGCCATTAAGCATTTCTTTTTTTCAAATCTTTTCTCGGGCTTTTCCCTTTGAAGCCTTGGACATTCATTTTTGTAGTGTTCAGGTTCCTTGCATTCATAGCACGTCACTTTCTTTTTGCTAGATCTTCTGTATTCAGAAGATTCTCCCTTTTCAGGCGTCTTGAAGTTCTTGAACCTTCTCTGCTTGCTCTTCCAGATTTGATTTACTCTTTTGGATAAGAGAGATAGTTCATCATCTTCTTCTTCTTCTAACTCTGACTCGCCAGATTCATCTTCTTCTTCCTGAAAAGTGTTAGTGCATTTTTTATTATTATATTTTAATGCAATAGACCTATGATTCTTTTGAGGCTCATTTGCATCTAGCTCGATCTTATGAATCCTCAAGGCACTTATCATCTCCTCAAGAGATACTTCATTCAGATTCTTGGCAATATTGAATGCTATAACCATTGGTCCCCATCTTCTAGGAATACTTCTGATTATCTTTTTAACATGATCAAGCTTTGTGTATCCCTTGTCAAGAACTTTCAATCCAGCAGTTAGAGTTTGGAATCTGGAGAACATTGCTTCAATGTTTTCATCATCTTCCATTCTGAACGCTTCATATTTCTGGATTAGAGCCAGAGCCTTTGTCTCATTGACTTGAGCATTTCCTTCATAAGTCATCTTCCGAGATTCAAAGATGTCATGAGCAGTATCTCTGTTTGTTATCTTCTCATACTCAACATGAGAGATAGCATTCAGCAGTATAGTCCTTGACTTGTGATGATTCTTGAATTCTTTCTTTTGATCATCACTCATAGCTTGTCTTGTAATCTTGACTCCACGAGCATTTACAGGATGTCTGTAACCATCCAACACTAAGTCCCATAGATCACCATCTTGACATAGAAAATAACTTTCAAGTCTATCTTTCCAATACTCAAAATTTTCACCATCAAAGTCTGGTGGTCTATTGTAACCATTGAAGCTACTGCTTCCATTGTGACAATTGTTATTTTGCTCAGGAGTAGAAGTTGTAACTGGAATAACCATTTTGTGTTTTTCTCCCTGAATCTTTTCTCTAACACGATTAAGTGCTTGCACCTAGAACCGGCGCTCTGATGTCAATTGAATGATAGAAAAACAGTTAGAAAGGGGGGATTGAATAAGTGTAACTTAAAAACTTGGAAGATAAAAATAATCAACACAATGATTTTTATCCTGGTTCATTGTTAACCAAACTACTCCAGTCCACCCCTTTAGAGTTATTTACCTCAACTGAGGATTTAATCCACTAATCCAACTGACTACAATGGTTTTCCACTTAGATACCCTCTAAGTCTTCTAGAGTCCACAGATCACAACTTGATCACTCTAGGAATCCTTTTACAATCAATGTAAAATAAATGTTTACAAGAGATTAGATCGCTTCTAATAAAGTTGTAATCACAAAGTGATATTTCCCTTAAGTTCTAGTTCTTAACACTCACTAAGATATTACAAAGTTGTGAGGTTGAAAATGAAGTTCTTTTTGCTATTCAGTTTCACAGCATTTCTGTATGTTTGCTGCTTCTGAATGGAACTTCTATATATAGGCGTTGAGAGGAAATGACCGTTGGGAGAATTTAATGCTTTGCATGAATAGTACAACATTGCATTTAATGTTTCACACTTTTGTCAACTACCTCGAGCCATGCATTGCCAGCTTTTACTGACTTTGCCTTTTGTAGCTTCTAACGTTCCTTTTGTCAGTCAGATATTTGACGTTAAAGCCTTTCATCTTGTATTTTCTTCTGGACTCAAATTTTGTAGATAATAACGTTTGAATATCAGAGTCTTCAGCTTTGGTGGAGATGCAACTTTTGTCTTCAGACTTTGAAGTGCTTTGAGCGTGATACCACCAGAGCTTCAGAGCTTCTACTTCTGACTGCCATCTTCTGATGCTTTCCATATCATATTCTGATTCTGTGGGACCATCTTCTGATGTCTTGCCAAACCATGTTCTGATGAAGCCATCCAGAGCTTATGGGTCAGTGCTTCTGAACGCTGATTTGTGCATACTCTTTATATATTTCCTGAAATGGAAAACGTAAAGGATTAGAGTACCATATTGCCTTATACAAAATTCATATATAATGTTATCATCAAAGCTAAGAATATTGATCAGAACATTTCTTGTTCTAACAAGACGTTCGTCTCCAAAATCACGTGGCCCCCACCACTTTCTCCATTAATTTAGTGGACAATTCCAAGTCTTCCTATATTTTCTCAACTTCTCTCACCGTGATCTCCACTATCTCCACTACCTCTCACATGATAACTTCCAGCAACTCTCACTATATAAAGAACGAAATATTCATGTGAAAAGGGGTTGGACCATGCTTTGTCCCAGCCACATTTTCCCGTTCAGTATTATTTTCTTTTCATTCCAGCAATTTTAATTCTAGCATTTGTTTCTATTTTCGTTCATCTTTTCTCACAACAATTTCTACACCGTAAATGGTTGTGAATCTTTAACTGATCTAACCTTACATTAGATTCAAGTTTTTTATTTCCTGCCAAATTTTCAATTAATTGAAGAACAATCCAACCGACCTGTGGTGGAGAGTCCGAGTGCTTGAAGATTTAGAGTTTAATTCCAGTTTTCATTATTATTCAGGTTTCTAATTTACAGTATTTACTTATTGATTGCATGATTAATTATTATATACTGATGAATATGCGTAATTATTATTATTTATGCATGTATAATTTAATAAGCATGTCTGGATAATTTAATCAGATGCCAGTATGTAAATTAATCTGACTGAAAGGATCTGAAATAAATTGGCCTAAATAAAGTTTTATTGAAAATCACCTATTTCTAGTTTGTGTCTAATCGTATTTATTAATGTTATAAAATCAACAGAGCGAAAGTTTGAGATTTTAGAACAGATTAAGGTTAAAATCAACAGAGCGAGAGTTTGAGATATTTAACCGGATAGTAGACACAGGACATTAGTTTTAAGGACAGCGAGAGCGTATTAAAACTAATTAGATATTATTTATTTTCAAAAAGTGTTTTTAAACTCAGCGGATAGCGAGAGCGTACGTTAGGGGATATTAGCATAATCTAAGTCAACAGAGCGAGAGTTTGAGATGAGGGTTTTTAATTAAATAACATCTGCATGAAATAGGAATTTTATTAATTCTGATGTTTTCAAAAGCCGTTTCTAAATCTGGTGGGACAGCGAGAGCGTACATCATGAGTTAGGATCGTAGTCTTAATCAATAGAGTGAGAGTTTGAGAGGAGGACTTCTAAATGACATATTTAGTAAAGATTTTTTATTTGATAAGAACCTGGCCAATGAAACTTCAAATTACCTAAGTTAGACGAATTACATACCGATATCCGCGCATCTATATTTTATCTAAATTTAAGATTTTAGTTTCCCCTTATAAACAATTCAAATATCATTAGCCTTAGCTTTACATAGTAACTTTAGATAACGGTAGATCAATTTATAGTCTCTGTGGATTCGATATCTTTTAAAACTACACGTCACGACTGTGCACTTGCAGTCATTAAATTAATAGACACGTAAAGTCGCGATCACAGAGGCTCTGCCATGAGCAGGATTGACAGGTTTCTTCTCTTGGAGTCTTGGCTCAGTGGTTGGTCAATTGAAAACAATGGTGCCTTGACAAAGGATTGTTAGATCATTGCCCAATTTTGCTCTGCGAATATAGGAAAATTTGGGGTCCGAAACCATTCTGGATGCTAAGTTGTTGGAAAGACATGGAAGGCACCATAATTTTGTTAGAGAACAATGGAGAAACTTGAATGTTGAAGAATGGGGTAAGTTTATTTTAAAATAAAATTTTAAGTTAATCAAATAAAGTCTTAGAACTTGGCATAAAAACCACACTCAAAACCTACGTGGAAAAATCAAGGAAGCAAAGGATGATCTCAAAAGGCTCGAAATTAAAGAAGAACCAGTAGGCTTGTCGGAGGAAGAGATAATATCTACGTGACAAAGATGGGATCAAATATTCAAATTATTAAATCTTAATTATAGCATTCAATGGCAAAAGTCTAGAGCAAGATGGCTTAAAGAAGGGGACACTAACACTAAGTATTTTCATGGCTGCATTAACAAGAGAAAAAGATAGAATGAAATATTACGTTTGGAAAGCAAAGGAAGCCTATTGAGGTAGGTGGAGGATATAAAAAATGAAATTTTCAATCACTTTCAAAATCATTTTGCAGCTAAGGGTGCCAAGCCTTTGCCATACAATTTGAACTTCAAAAGAATCAACGACTTGGAGAATGAGGAGTTGGTTAAAGAGTTCATAGAAGAGGAGGTCCATAGGACTGTCTGGGACTGTGATAATTCTAAACGCCCAGGGCCAAACGGTGTGAACTTCCACTTTGCTAAAGAATTTTGTAAGGGGTGCGAATTGCTCATTCTTGGTGTTAATCCCAAAGAAGAATAATTTGACGAATAGAAAATAGATTGAAAAAGGTGATTGGCTTGGTGGTGACAGAAACACAGTCAACTTTCATATTTGGAAGACAAATACTTGACGGAATCCTTATGGAAAATGAAATTGCAGATGAGGAGAAAATAAAGAATAAAGAGGTTTTGATGTTTAAGGTAGATTTTGAAAAAGCTTTCGACTCAGCTGATTAGAACTTCCTTAACTTTGTCATGCAAAAGATGGGGTTTCACAAGAAATGGATGAATTGGATCACAGAATGTCTACAATCTAATTCTACTTCTATATTGGTTAATGGGAGCCTCTCAAAGGAATTCAAGATAGGTCGAGGTCTCAATCAGGGAGATCCTTTAACCCCGTTTCTCTTCCTGTTAGTAGCATAATGCTTTAATCTTTTTATGAATAAATCGTTGGATTCGAGGGACTTTATAGGTTATAAGTTCGACGGGGAGGGAAACAAATTTTTTTCCCTTCTTCAATACACTGATGACACCTTAATCATCGGTAGAAAAGGTTGGGGGAATATTCGAAGTTTGAAGGCAATTCTTTTGGTCTTTGAGCTTATGTCGGGTCTTAAGGTGAATTTTCATAAAAGTCTGCTGATTGTGATTAATATCTCTCAAGCATGGTTATAAGAGGCGGCCAACATTCTAAATTTTAAAGTAGGAAACACGCCTTTCAAATATCTCGGTTTACCAATTGGGGCTAACCCAAAACGAATATCAACATGGCAGCCATTTATCGATGTAGTGAAATCCAGATTGTCGAGATGGAAGCACAACCAACTGTCCATCGAAGGTCGGGTGATCATTATCAAATTAATCTTGTCTGCTATCCCTGTATACTATCTCTCCTTCTTCAAGGCTCCTACAGGTATCATTTTGAAGCTTGAATCCTTGTTTAAACAATTTTTATGGGGAGGGACAGAGGAGGAGAGGAAGATAAACTGTGTTAATTAGGATAAGGTGTGCAGACCTTTAGAAGAGGGGGTTTTGGGATTAAAAAATTTGAGAATGTTTAATACTGCTCTCTTGGGTAATTGGGATTGGAAGATTAAATATGCAAGAGAAGGTCTTTGGTACAAAGCTTTGTCCAATAGATATGAAAAGGGTAACGAGATTGACAGAAGCGGGGGGAGAGGGAGCTCTCTTTGGTGGGTCGATTTGAACAACCTAGATTTTGGGGCTGGAGACACTCCTAATAATTACTCTGTTAGAGACAAATATAAGAAGATCATGGAGTCTATATCTAACCCACCCTATCTGCAGTGGCTGAAGATTTGGAATAAATCAATCCCGTTGAAAGTCTCTTGTCTACTATAGAGGCTTTTTTCAGAACAAAATTTTTAGAAAAGATAACCTTCATAGAAGAGGAGTCATAAGTCAAGGATAATTACTATGTTGTAGTGGGTGTGGGCATGAGGAATCAATCTCCCATCTTTTTTTCGAATGTAATATGGTACTATGTTTCAAATTGGTTGGGTATCTCAACGACATTGCATAATAAAGGGATAGACAATCTCAATCCATTTGAAGGACTCATTGGCAGCGGAAGAATCTTCGGCGAAAAGGTTAGGGTGATTTGGTTCATGTGCATCTGGTGCATTTGGAGGTCAAGAAACGACAAGCTATTCAAAAATAAGGATCTCAACATAATAAACATGATCGAATTCGTGCAACGATGGTCTAGGAACTAGCTGAAAATCAAGTAGCATAGACTATAATTTCACCCTTTAGTACTTGAATCCTAGAGCTTCCCTAGGATGTCCTGTTTAATTTGTCTATTCACGCGCGGAATTTCGGTTTGGCGGAGCGTTTCTCAGGCTGTTCAGCAGGATCTGTCAATTTATTATTTAAAGTTTTATGGCCTCGGCTTGCAGTTGATTCCTTGGTTGCTAGAGCAGTTATTGATCATTTTTGGCGAAAATCCAGAATTATTAGATTGGGATTTGTTTTGTCCAGAGCAACATGGCTGTATGTTTTGGGTTTGGTTGCATCTGCAGGGCTTTGTGTTTTGAGCCGCATCCGGGATGCCTCGTCTGTTTCCATTATTTCCTGCAGAATTTAATAACTCCCAGAAGTAGAGTATTTTAAGTTTCTAGAATTTTCTTGCATTTGGGACCATATTTGGCACTGTTTTTTTGGTATTAGTTCTGTTGGAATCCATCTGTGTATGTGCGGATCCTCTCTGTTATGGGAGTGTGATGTTTCCGATTAAATGGAGATAGTGAGTCTAGCTCAGTGTGATGTTCCAAGAAGTTGTTGATTCTAAGTCAATTTTTTTAACCGTTAGTTTGTTGCTGTTGAGTTTTTCGTGCAGGCGCGATTTTAGCCAGTTTGCAGTCGTCTTTCACTTTGAGACGGTCAATTGTGATTGAATTTTTCTCAGTATCATCTATTTTAAGCGTTTTTCAATAGTGGCAGCTTTCAAGGTGTTGCGGGTTTTCTATACTTCAATAAAATTCTTAAGTTTGGGGAGATTATATGGTTTGTAGAGAAAGTGTGCCAGAGCAGAGGTAGATTGAGCTTCTCTCCTCCGCGAATAATCGGCTCGACTGACTTAATGCAAAGAGGCAGAAAGTTCTATCTCGTATTTGGTAACATAATACCTTTTGTGGAATTGATTAATCAAGCACATTTAAATATGTTGTCTTCAAGTCGGAAACTTAATGCAAGAGTCTCAGCGTTAGATTGTTCTCCGGGTCTGTGCTTGCTATAATTATCCTGCCAGATAAGTAATATAACCAGAACAAAAAGGTTACCGACTATCAGCCTCGTGATAGCGGTTCTGAAGACAAGATCAATTATCAGCCGAGTGATAAAATGATTCTGGAGACTTTGCTAGGGAAATTACTGGTTATTCAGCCTTGTGAACAGTAATAAGGCCCTGATTGTCAAATGGTCTTCATGATTGATTTCCTTAAGAGGAAAAAGTATTTTGGAAGAGACATAAGCTGCTCAGATGATGAGGCTATTGCTTATTGTCTGTTTTTCACGACTCTATTTGGGGAATCGGAATTTGAATATTTGGTAAAGACAGGGTTCTATCCATGAATGATTTGGAAAGAAACGGTCAAATAAGACTTTGTACCCATGAGGAATGAACTCAACGGGATTTTCTCTTTCGTTTTGAGAGGAGAAGACTGAAGCAACCTTCTTCCACGAGGAATGATCTCAGTGGGGAACTGGAGAAAGAAAATGTTCTTTTTGCTTATGGGTGACAACCTACTGGAGAGATGACATGCCCATACCTGTTTCTTTTTTCTTCTTTGTTTTTCTTTTTTTTTTCTTTTCTTCTTTCTTTTCTTTTTTGGGATAGATATATCCTAAACAAATGATTTCGAAGCAAACATTGAAAAATGCAAGAATGCATAAATGATGCAAATATGTATGAATGATGAATGTCATGAATGTAGCATGCATACTGACGAAATTGACTGACAAAGAAGTGTATACTGGAGACAGACCGACGTTGCAATACAACCAGATACTTGGCAAATGTTCTTCAACACGGTGCAGATAATACAGTTGATGAATGGTGTTGCGTGCTTTAAACTTCTCTGAGGAAGATAAGTATCTTTTCTTATTGAGATGGAAGAGCTTCTTCACTGGAGATAGAAAATCTTCGTCACTGGGGATAAAAGACCTTCTTCACTGGGGATAGAAGAGCTTTTCCTATCATAATCTTTGATTCATCCTATGGAGATAGCTGTTGATGTTCCTTCGGTTGTTCACCACTCAAAGGAAAGTTTCGCTTTTATTTTGAAAAAGAAAAGTAAATTCATTTAAAACTTTTTTTCATTTTTTTTTCAAAAGTGAATAACACAATTAAAGCGTCATTTTGCAAGCTAGAAGAAATCAAGAATTGCAAACAAATGCGCACAAGGCTCAAATTTATTTAATAGGATGGTAACCAGCTAAAGGCATGATTCCATAGAGTATTTACAAAAGTTGGAAATGGTAATTATGCGGAAAAGGCTACATTGAAAGCAATAACCACAATTCCCCCTAACAACTTTGAGTTCCAACTGTGCTTGTCGCTTCAGATTGGCGATGATTTGATTGTAGATCGTTTGATTAAAAAGACTCTTCAGGTGACGAAGTACGGACTGATGCAGTTACTTTGTCATGAATCCCTAATTTTTGCCTAGATTGCCCTTTCAGGTTTTCAATCTACCAGGATGAATTTTTCTGTTTATTGTCTCTAATTTTTGCCTGGACCGCCCTTTCGGGTTTTCAGTCCACCGAGACGCTCATTTTTGCCTACGTCGCCCTTTGCGGGTTTTCAACTTACCGAGCTGTTTTTTCTTTTTTAGACAAAGTATTTCTTGACTGCATCAGCATTCACAGGATGCGGGAGTTCATCACCATCCATGGTTGCAAGAGTCATGGCGCCGCCAAAAAATGTTCTTTTGACAACATACGGGCCGGCGTAATTAGGAGACCATTTGCCCCTAGAATCTGGTTGAAAAGACAAGATCTTTTTAAGCACGAGGTCGCCTTCTTGAAATTCACGAGGTCGAACCTTTTTGTTGAAAGCTTGTTTCATCCTTGCTTGGTATAACTGTCCATGGCATAGAGCAGTCATACGTTTTTCCTCGATTAAATTCAACTGATCATATCTGCTTTGGCACCATTCAGCCTCTAATAACTTAGTCTCCATGAGGACTTTCATTGATGGGATTTCAACTTCTACGGGGAGCACAGCTTCCATGCC
Source organism: Vicia villosa (assembly GCF_029867415.1). Lineage (NCBI taxonomy): Eukaryota > Viridiplantae > Streptophyta > Magnoliopsida > Fabales > Fabaceae > Vicia > Vicia villosa. Next base: position 66,668,845 of record NC_081181.1, on the reverse strand, counting down.
GTATACTAGAGAAAAGGGAGTTGCCCCTGTTGAAGTACGCACTGAAGTACGGTACCCATGTAAAGCAAATGGCAGCATTTCGTGCCAGTCTTTGTAAGTGACGACCATTTTCTGCACGATCTTCTTAATGTTCTTGTTGGCAGCTTCAACGGCGCCGTTCATTTTTGGTCTGTAAGGAGAAGAGTTATGATGCTCAATCTTGAATTCCTCACACAGTTCTTTCATCATTTTGTTATTCAAGTTCGAACCATTGTCAGTAATGATCTTGCTGGGAACACCATATCGGCAAATGATGTTGTTCTTAATAAACCTTACAACCACTTGTCTTGTAACGTTGGCGTACGATGCTGCTTCGACCCATTTGGTGAAGTAATCAATTGCCACCAAGATGAAACGATGACCGTTTGAAGCTTTTGGTTCGATCATTCCAATCATGTCGATACCCCACATGGAGAAAGGCCATGGAGATGAGAGAACGTTGAGTAGAGTCGGTGGCACATGGATCTTATCTGCATAGATATAGCACTTATGACATCTCTTCACGTGTTTATAACAGTCAGATTCCATTGTCAACCAATAGTATCCAGCTCTTAACATTTTCTTGGACATTACATGCCCATTTGAATGAGTTCCAAAGGACCCTTCATGCACTTCATGCATTAACATGTCTGCTTCGTGTCTGTCCACGCATCTGAGCAAAACCATGTCGAAGTTTCTTTTGTATAGCACATCTCCGTTCAGGAAAACACTGCCAGAAAGCCTCCTTAGAGTTTTCTTATCTTTGTTTGATGCCCCAAGTGGGTACTCTTGAGTTTGAAGGAAGCGTTTGATGTCGTGGAACTACGGTTTATCATCGATGACTGCTTCAGTTGCAAACACATAGGCGGGCCTTTCAAGGCGCATAATTCTGACTTTAGGCATATCATTCCAATGATTGACTTTGAACATGGAAGACAGAGTAGCCAAGGCGTCTGCCCTTCGATTCTGATCTCGAGGTATATGATGCAATTCAACCTTGTTGAAGAAAGTCAACAGACGTCTTGCATAATCTCTGTAAGGAATCAAGCCAGGGTGGTAAGTTTCCCACTTGTCTTTGATTTGGTTGATCACGAGGGCTGAATCTCCATATATGTCGAGGATCTTGATCCTTAAGTCAATGGATTCTTCGAGACCCATGATACAAGCTTCATATTCTGCGATGTTGTTGATGCAATCAAATAGTAGTCTGGCGGAGAATGGGATATGAGTACCCTTGGGAGTGATGATGATTTCCCCAATTCCATTGCCAAAAGCGTTTACTGCTCCATCAAAAATTAGGCCCCATCTTGATCCAGGATCAGGACCTTCTTCAGGTAACGGTTCGTCACAATCTTTCATCTTCAAGTACATGACATCTTCGTCACGAAAGTCAAACTTGAGAGATTGATATTCATTAATTGGCTGATGCGCCAAATGATCGGCGAGAATGCTTCCTTTGACCGCTTTTTGAGCACGGTACTCGATGTCATACTCAGATAACAACATTTTCCATCGGGCAATCCTTCCTGTTATGGCAGGCTTTTCAAAGACGTACTTGATCGGATCCATTTTGGAGATTAACCAAGTAGTATTGTTGATCATGTATTGGCGGAGACGTTTTGAAGCCCAGGCCAAAGCACAACATGTTTTTTCGAGCATGGAGTAACGAGACTCACAATCTGTGAATTTCTTCCTCAGGTAATAGATGGCATGCTCCTTCTTACCGGTTTCATCTTGTTGTCCAAGCATACAACCCATGGATTCTTCCAACACGGTAAGGTACATGATTAATGGTCTTCCTTCAACTGGAGGAATCAATATTGGTGGTTCTAACAGGTATTCATTGATACTGTCGAACGCTTTCTGGCAATCTTCAGTCCATACAACCCCTTGATCTTTGCGGAGAAGCTTGAAAATTGGCCCACAGGTAGCAGTCATTTGAGAGATAAATCTGGAGATATAGTTCAATCGTCCGAGAAATCCTCTTACTTGCCTTTCAGTTTTTGGTGCAGGCATCTCTTGAATAGCTCTGACTTTGTCGGGATCTACTTCAATACCTCTTTGGCTGACAATGAAACCCAAGAGCTTTCCAGATCTAACCCCAAAAGTACATTTGTTAGGATTCAAGCGAAGCTGATATTTCCTTAGTCGTTGAAACAACTTCAAAAGGTATTCAATATGTTCTTCTTCTGTGCTGGACTTGGCGATCATGTCGTCCACATAAACTTCAATTTCTTTATGCATCATGTCATGAAAGAGAGTAGTCATCGCTCTTTGGTAAGTTGCGCCTGCATTCTTTAATCCAAACGGCATCACTTTGTAGCAAAAGGTACCCCATGGGGTGATGAAAGATGTCTTCTCCATGTCTTCGGGAGCCATCTTGATCTGATTATAACCAGAGAACCCGTCCATGACGGAAAAGACGTTGAACTTAGCGGTGTTATCAACCAGCATGTCAATATGTGGTAATGGAAAGTCATCTTTTGGACTGGCCTTGTTCAAGTCACGGTAGTCAACACACATTCTGACCTTGCCATCTTTCTTTGGAACTAGCACTATGTTGGCCAACCATTGAGGATACTCGGAGGTGACAAGAAAACCTGCGTCGAGTTGCTTTTGAACTTCTGTTTTGATCTTGTTAGCCATATTAGGGTGAGTCCTTCGCAATTTCTGCTTAACTAGCGGACATTCTGGCTTCAATGGCAAGAAATGCTGAACAATATTGGTATCCAACCCAGGCATGTCTTGGTAGGACCAGGCAAACACGTCAACATATTCTTTGAGAAGGTCTGTTAACTTACTCTTGATATCAGCATCAAGCAGCGATCCAATGGTCACTTCTTTTTTGTCTTCTTATGAACCCAAGTTGATTCTTTCTAAAGGCTCTTTGTGAGGCAGAATGGCTCTTTCCTCGTGCTTAAGTAATCGAGAGATCTCGTCCGGGATCTCCTCTTCTTCCTCTTCTTCGGCTTCGAACATAGGAAACTCAAAGTTGGGAGAGGGCATAGGGTTATTGCATTCAATGGGTTTATCAATAGTAAATCTGCACATATGATTTATATTTATTTCAGAAAATTTATGAATGCAAGAGTGTATGCAGATTTTTTTTGAAAAAGTTTTTTTTTTTGGTTTTTTAGGATTACCATTTCCAGAAAAAAGCAAAAATAAAACATATAATGTAGGGAATTCAAAATGACACTTTATTTATGATTCATTTTTGAAACAAAGCCCTAAACACAAACTCATTTGTGTTGGGCGGGACAAAGAGGGAAACTTTTAAAACAAAGCCCTATACACAAAGTTATTTGGGCAAAACATTTAAAAGCAAAGCCCTATAAAACATCTCTCTGCTTTGGGCCAGGCAGGAGGTCAAAATAACAGCGAGGTGATTACTTTGAGCGGTGAACAACATTCGGAACGTCGACAGCTTTCCAGTAGCAACGAACTCCTCTGTGTATTATGTATTCAGGAAAATTCTCCTTAGAATTATCTTCAGTATTGACATTGACCGCTGGTCGAGCAGGATTTGAAGGTCCTGGTTTGTCAACCTTGTTCTTTGTAGAGTTAAAACGGTCTTCTTCTACTTCTTGAAGAGCATATGATGAGTCACAATCTTCAGAATTTTCAGGATGTATTTCCCAATCTTCAGGATGAAGAGACTCATTGTCAGAGACACTTTCTGAGTCAACTGCGGGGCCATCTTCCCCTTCATCTTCAAAAATGGCATTTATGTGATAATAACCATCTTCGGGATTATAAATCTTGGTAGATGCGTTGAAGCTGAAATCTTCAGTAATTTCAGGCTGTTGTGAAAATTGAGAGAATTTGTAAGCCTCTTCTGGTTGACTATTATATTCAAAGGAATCTCCCCATCCAGTTGGTTGGATGTCTTCAATCTCAATCTTTGAACTTTTAGGTGCAGTATATTTCACCATATAATCATATTTGCCACTTGGTTGTCCCATGGTGTCCCAGACCTCTGCAGGAATAGGTGCAGTTTCGTTGGCACTTGGCTTGACATTGCCTCTGGTTTTCTCTGAAGGAGGATAGAACGGTGCATATGGTTCTTCCTGAGATATGTACCCCGAGTCATTGAGATAACATTTCCATTCTTCTTCAGGATCAGGTAGACCTTCTTCGATGCATTCTTCGATAAGGACATTGACCTTTTGAGGAATTGGGTTAAGGAATCCTCCACTAATGAATGCTTCTTTGATCGGACGAAGGGTTTCATCCTTCTTGGTGCAGTTTGAAAACGTTGGTGAACATCCGAGACCTGCTCTAGTTTCATTCTTGGTCGGGATCACAACTTGCCCCCAGCCAGTGGTAATTCCATCTTTCACTACTTTTACTGCCTCTTTGTAAGAAGAGATCGATGCTTTCTTTTTGGAAGATTCGTCTTCTAAAGAGAGACCTTGGAACTGAGTTCCTTCCACATCATCAGCACCAATGAAAGAGAAATTGGATAAATGACTCACCATTAAGGCTTGTTCCCCACTTATTGTTACCAATTTTCCATTTGTTACAAATTCTAACTTTTGATGGAGCGTGGAAGTTACTGCCCCTGCTTCATGGATCCATGGTCGTCCCAACAGACAGCTATATGCAGCTTGAATGTCCATGACCTGGAAGGTGATTTGAAATGTATGTGGACCAATTGTCATGGGAAGGTTGACTTCGCCGATAACAGATTTTCGCGATCCATCAAATGCTTTGACTACTACACCACTGAACTTCATAGGCATTCCTTGGTAAGATAAACGAGCAAGAGTCGTCTTTGGCATCACATTCAAGGAAGATCCGGTGTCTACCAGCACGTTGGACAAAGAGTCTGACTGACAGTTCATAGAAATGTGCAGAGCAAGATTGTGATTTCTGCCCTCCTTGGGGAGTTCTTCATCACAGAAGCTTAAATTGTTGCAAGCTGTTATGTTGGCTATTATCCCATCAAAATGGTCAACAGTCACATCATGATCTACAAAATCTTGATCTAATACTCTCATCAGGGCTTCCCTGTGGGCTTCTGAATTCAATAGCAATGAAAGTATTGAGATCTTTGAAGGAGTCTGCATAAGCTGATCCACAATCTTGTATTCACTTCTTTTGATAAGCTTCAAAATTTCATCAAAGTCAGGATTGACATTGATTCCACTGGATTGGCCAACATCAGTGCTTGTATTACTGATAGGAGTTTCCACAGGATTCCCCACTGGTGTATTAACAGGATTTTGCCTGGTTGCGGGAGCAATAGGCTGCTTTAGAGGTAGTGGAGTGTACACACGTCCACTTCTTGTTACTCGACTCACATCAGCGATGTTCACGACAGATGAAAGAGTAGGTAAAGGAACTTCTTGTCCATCCTTTATCATTGTTGCATTGTAGTTGTATGGAACTGCCTTGTCAGAGTCATAAGGAACAGGTCCAGGTAGACAAATGATCAAAGGAGCAACAGGAACCCTTGGCTTGTTGTAAGTAACTTCTATGCGCTCGGGCATGTTGAAATGACGAACGATGACGTTAACTTTAGGCATTTCCGAGTTGATATCTGAGACTAAAAGCTCATGCGGATAACATCCTATCATGTTAACTTCATCTTCATTCCTATTTCTGTAGATCTGAACAGTACCATTATCTAGCAAAACTTGAAGATCTCTTCTCACAATCGAACATCCATGAGGATCTACACAACATATGCTACAGGAACCGTAGTGATGCTGGCGAAAATTCTGCCCTTGACAGAGAGTAGCGTGCATTTGTACCAAATTTGCTCTTGAGAAGTTGATATTATAGACTCGATATGGACCAGGACATCCATACACCATGTTTACAACATGCCCTCCATGATTGGGCAGCGGATTTGCTTGCACATTAGGATTCAAATTTCTGAAAGATAGGAGATTAGATCTAACCAACCTCTGAACTTCATATTTCAAAGCTATGCAATGCTCAAGATCATGGCCAGGTGTTCCTTGATGATAAGGGCATGAGACCTCAGCTTTGTACCACCATGGTAGTTTCTCAGGTATTGGTGGTGGTGTTTTAGTTTGAACAAGACCTCTTTCAATAAAAGCAGGGTATAACTCTGTGTAGGTCATTGGAATCAGATCAAACTGTGGAGCTCTTTGTACACGATTCTGATTATTGTTGTTAAACTGTTGAGCCTGTTGTCGAGGCTGTTGTTGTTGAAACTGCGGGGTAAATCCCGGATTTGGTGCTGTATTAATGGCTGGTGCGATAGCAGCAATCTGTCGTTGACGATTGACATTTCCTCTTGGCCTCCCTTGGGATACCATGTCAACACTTTGTTCTTTCTTCTTTGGGAAACCACTTCCGAACTTTTTGGTTCCGCTTGAAGATCCACCTTCTTTAGTCAAACGTCCGGTTCGTACTCCTTCTTCTAGACGCATTCCCATGTTTACCATTTCGGTGAAATCACTTGGAGCACTAGCAATCATGCGTTCATAGTAAAATGGGCCAAGAGTATTCAAGAAGATCTTTGTCATCTCTTTCTCTTTTAACGGTGGATTAATCTGAGCAGCAGTTTTTCTCCATCGTTGGGCATACTCTTTGAAAGCTTCATGGTCTTTTTGAGCCATAGATCGAAGCTGGTCTCTGTCTGGAGCCATATCCGAGTTGTATTTGTATTGTCGGATAAAGGCCTCGCCTAGGTCGTTGAAAGTTCGAATGTTAGTGCTATCCAATCCTGTGTACCACTTCAGTGCGGCACCAGTCAAACTGTCTTGAAAGTAATGGATAAGCAACTGATGATTATCTGCATAAGTAGACATCTTCCGGGCATACATCACGAGATGGCTTTGTGGACAAGAACTACCTTTGTACTTCTCAAAGTCAGGGACCTTGAATTTAGCAGGTATTTGTACACTGGGAACCAAACATAGCTCCTGGGCATTCTTCCCAAACAAATCTTTTCCACGAATAGCTTTGACTTCTAGCTGTATCTTGTTGAACTGTTCTTGGAGATCTTCCACAAGGTTTCGCTGATTTGTGCTATCACCTTGATCATGATAAATCTCATTGCCTTCATAAGGAACAGTGTGAACCATAGGAGTCGCAACTGTCATAGTGGGTTGAGAGAGTGCCATAGTGATCTGAGAAAAAACTACCCCCTGATTTGGAGTGAACAGTGAACTTTGAGCAGCGGGCGCTTCAGTTGTGGATGTTGGAATCCCAGAGAAATTATGGCGAAAACCCGTACCAAAGCTGAAAGGCGTGCCCCAACCTTCTGGCATGGAGAAAGATGGAATGCTGAATGCAACTGTAGAGACTGGAGTAGTGACTTCAGATGTCACTGTTGCTTGACTGTTGGGTGGCGGCGGCTTATTCTGTGCAGCCATTAAGGAGTCAACCAGAGTAGTGAGACTTTCCAACTTTTCTTGAAGGGTGGCAACTGTACCACGGAGCTCAATATTCTCTTGTTCAGAGTGTTCCATTACTCTTCTTCTGCTTGAACGAGTATTGTATCTGTGATCTGATTGCGAGCGCGGTCGAGAAACTTTGAGACGCGACAGTTTGACGATCTAATGGAGGAAAATCCAAAAGATAAGACTCTAGACAACAGACTCGATATGCAGAATGATGTATGCAAAAAAGAAGTTTATGATTTTTTTCCAAATATTTTAAAGATTATTTTCTTGCAAACATTGGAACACAAACTGTGATTTTATTGAAATAATGGGAAAATATTACTACATTGGAGCGTAGCTCCTTACAAAAGCAAATGATAAGTAAAAAGCTAAACAATCCTAAGCATCTTCATCAGACGAAGAACCAAATGCGTTGTGCAGCTTGAGCTTCAGGATTTCTTTCCCATAGTGAGCTTTCAATTCGGCCTTTTCGGTCCTTAGCTTGTTAACAACATTCTTCCAATTGTCAGGAGTTGGAGCGTTGCTTGTTGAGCCTTCAAGCTTTTTCTTGCTTTCTTTGATGTACCTCTTGATTGCAGCGTCTTTCTGACGGATCTTCTCATCTTTACTCATGAGCCATCCATCTTGACAGTAGAGGGTTTCCTCGTGATCTTTCACTCGTTTCTTCAACCTTCTGTTTTCCACATCGGTCTTACGAAACTTATCTTCCCAAGCATCTTTCTCTAACCTCATCTTGGCTAAAGTGTCTTGGTATTCCTCCATAGTGGGAATGTTGGGCAGTTGAGATACCACAGGAAACATGGGTTTTTCATAAGCATAAGGCATTTGAAACTCCTTTGCTATTTTCTTTACCCAGCAGGTGTAGGCGTCCATGGCAATGCAATTTCTTGCCTCACCTTTTTCTTTCCATCGGACGTCGTACCAAGCTCTCACCATTCTTGTTTTCAACATTTGAGGATCATCCCCTTCTTGATAGAAGTAGCCTTCCACTGTGGGACCAATGGGTTTAGTTGAATTTGCATAACCGAGTTGTCGTTGGGCTAAAACTGGAATGTAGTTAATTCCTCCTTGTGTACCAATGAGGGGTATGTTGGCGAACTCTCCACAACTATCAATGGTTTCTGTACCATAGCGAGCCAAGGTATACCTATGAATATCATTATTAGTAAGAGACATAAGTCTTCGAGGCCAACGCAAACCTTCTCGGTTTTCTGTGAAAATAGGAGACTCAGGTAAGTGTGAAAAAATCCATTTGGACAACAATGGTGCACAACATACAATGACTCCACCGCCTTGGCGATTCCTATGATGAACAGAGAAATACATGTCACCAAACAAAGTCGGAACAGGATTTCCAATCAGAAAGATCTTTATGGCGTTGATATCAACAAAATCGTTGACGTTGGGAAACAGAACCAACCCATAGATGAGCAAGGCTAGTATAGCTTCAAAAGCTATCATGCTACCAGTTTCGATGAAATCAAAGGCTTTCTTTATTAGGAAGTGTGAAGTTAAACCCGGGAGGTTTCCTTTGGTAGTCCAATTACTCTCTACTTCAGATTTCTTCAAGTGGATACTTGCTGCAATGACGTGTGACTTAGGAATGGCTTCCAAACCATTGAAGGGTATTTTGTCAGACACAGGAATACCCAAAAGATTGGCATATTCTTCCAAGGTCAGTACCAACTGGTAGTCTGGAAAGGTAAAACATCGATAGACGGGATCATAGAACTGAACCAGAGTTTTGAGAAGTCCTTCATCAACATGAGTGTTCAGGATAGGCAAAAGCTTTCCATAACTTTTCCTAAAATCGGAAGGATCTTGTACAGAAGATGCTAACTCTCTTAGTTTTTCCACATCAGGCGCCTTGAAACCGTACTTTTTGGTATGCCTTTTTACCCCTTCCATAACTAAATCCTATAATGTTTGCAAAGAAAATTCTCTAAATTTTTGGAAAAATCATGTTTTTTTTTTTATGAAAAGATGGATTTTTTAATGAATGTATGAATGCATGGATGCATGAATGCCACATATTCAAACATGGTAAAGCAGACATGGTAATGCAAATATGGTAACGCAAACATGATACTACAAACATGGTAATGGTAATACAAACATGGTACACATAGGTTCAAAGGTTCAGCGTCACGAGCATGAGGTCAGAGAACCAAACATGGGATAGTACTAGGGGTTAATCACCTGCACAACATGTTCTACTGATACGTCAGAGTCTACATTTTTCTTTTGGATATTACCAGCTTGCACGACTGAACTTGTGAGCCAGCAATATTCTCAAGAAAAAATCGTCTGAGTGTGGCTCTCCGCATGACAACTAATCCAAGTCTACACCTGAATAGTTTCTGCGCCACAACCTAATAAGGCCAGGATGGGTTGGGGTTCTACGGCCAACTCAGCTTTTACAGTTCAATGAAAGCAATAATGTCTTCGCTACGAAACATGCTAAACATATATTACCAACAAGGAACCTCCACTGAGCGGAAGGATTCTCACGTACGCCTGTACATGACTATACCCTCCACCCAATTCTTATGTGTACTTAATCTGGGTTAGGATTTGTCCATAATGTATCACTTGTAACAGAACCACACATGTAACAGAATCAGAACCACACATGTAACACAAATAAAAACATAACAATTAGAATTAACCCTTCCTTTGGAAACAATAAAAAGATGGTCCCCAGTGAAGTCGCCATTTTTCTGTCGCGGGGAAAAATCGTATCTTTTTCGGGATGAGACACCTGATGCCTTCTTTGGGCTCGAGTGCTCAAAAAATGATTTTTCTTTTGTTTCGACCAAACTTTTTATTGTTTCCAAAGTAGGAAAAGGAAAAAAGCTGCAATAACCTTAAAAGTGGGGGAGAGATTCCGGGTAAGAGGGTTGGTTATACGAAGGGAAGGTATTAGCACCCAACGTATCTATAGTACTCTATAGGTTTCTTTGCTATGTTTTTCATTCTATGTTATTGAGGAGGTTCTTGTGAGATAGGTGGGACCTAGGGTGTTTGTTTGATTATGCTCGCAAAGATCATCGCGATCCTCTGCATACATATCCCTTAGAGGGAATCAGAGCATCTGTAGCTCGGGTCTACGGGTCCTAAGGTTTGAATGGTTTGAGGGAGAAGTTTTGCTCGTATTCTCAAAGGGATGTTGAGAAAGTCAGAGCAATCGTAGTTCCCACTTATGCTAGTGGAAGCAAAGGATAAGAGACAAATGTCATCTAAATGTTCGATGTATCTAATCTATATCATCACATACATCTGTTTGATTTTTGTTTGAAAATCTTTTCATTATAAGCCCTGGGCTATGCCACTTATGGTGCTTAGAATGATAAAGATGTTTTTTAGCCAGCCTTGTGGCAAAAACTTTCAATGAAGTCAGCCTTGTGACAAAAAGTTTTGATTAATCAGCCAGCCTTGTGGCAAAAGTTTCAATGAAGTCAGCCTTGTGACAAAAACTTTGATTAATCAGCCAGTATGGTGGCAAAAAGGTTTGATTGATTAGCCAGCCTTGTGGCAAAAAGTTTTGATTGATTGATTGATTGATTCTTTGTGATGATATAGAAGAGATACTCCTATCATAGAGATGATAAATGTCTAATCTCCTAGAGTATTTGATTTGGATATTGGGGATGCTTATAAGAAGCCCGTGGGTCCTTGTACGAAGCCCAAGAGGAGGCTATCCGAGGGTCCTTGCATTGTAAGCCCAAGAGGAGGCTATGGGAGGGACAAGTCGTTTGTACGAAGCCCAAGAGGAGGTATGGTATAGTTGGTTTGAGCTCTTAGAGCGATTTCACCGGGAAACCATACTCTATGTCCTAACCTAAACTAAGGGAGATTCTTTGCACGAAGCCCAATAGGAGGCTATGGGGAACCTAGTGTTGTACTAATTTGAACAAGCATATATAACATGAACAAACACATGAACAAGTATGAACAAACATGGACAAACATGAACAAGTATGAACACTTACATATATATGACAAGGTGTGTGTATATAATGGAGTTTATGAAGGAAATATACCTGTAAGCATGATCCATTTGTATACACGGGGCTCGGGACTTATACTTGGGGAGAGGCCCACTGAGTTTATTCAGAAGCTATGTAAACAAGTATTTACAAAAGGGCTTGGGACTTATACCTACATGGAGGCCCATGGTATTTTTGGGAAGATTTAAAGGAAACCTTCATTTTTGATTTGTTATTCGAGGTTAAAAATAAAATTGATCGAGGTATGTACAAAAAGGTGTATGTACAATGAAATACCTAATTTCATGCAAAGGAATGGGACTTATACCTATGTGGAGGCCCCTGTTTTATTTTATTAAACATGGTTGATAGTTTTGTTAAAAAACGCGAGGTTTCGTCGTTTTGAAAACAGTTTGAAAGTTTTGTTTTGAAAGAGGTTTTTTGTTTAAAGAAAAACTGTACAAATAAAAAGGAAAGGGACTTATACTCTCTAATATTCGAGAGACCCATTGAGTTTTGAAAATCAATTGATCAATCCAAAAAGATTTAATCAAGAGTTTTTGAAAAGAAAACCAAAAAGAAAAGGTTTATTTGTTTTGAAAAACCGTGATCGCTTGTTTTAAAACGGTTTGAAATTTGAAAGAAATCAACTTAATTTAAACAAAGACAAATCTTATGTTTAACTAAGACCTAAATGATTAGGGTTTGATCACCAAAAATATTTACAAGTGATTAGGTTTGAAAAATCAAATGAAATATAATATTTAAAGTATTAAAACCACTTAAAAACAAGTCATTTTAAACCTATTAAAAAACACATTAAATAAACATTTTTTTGTGATTTTTTTTTTATATTCATAAAATATATGTGTTAAATAAAGAGTGTACAAAAAATGAAGTAAAAATGAATTAATTTGATTGGTTAATTAATTGAGTGAAGTTGTAAAGAAATTAAAGAAAAATAATGGTAAAAAATATGGTTTTGTCTACACAAGGACTTGAACCCACGCACTCAAGGTTACCAACCAAAACAAAAGCCAACTGAGCCACGCTTGTGGCTTGTAAATAACACGCATTTGATAAAATATATTTTCGAACCAAAATTCAAAACTTATGAACCAAAAAAACGCGCCAAGAACACAATCCCAATTTGAATTTGAATTTCTTTGAAACTGGATTATTTTGATCAAGTAGATAGTCTATCTTGCTTGATTTTTCACAAGGAACATGATGGTACCATTTAATTTCATTTATTTTCACTCTAGGGCCATTGATTCTCTGATGAACATGAAGAACCTTAATTCTATGATTCATTCTGAAATCGTGTATGTGCAAGTTATGATGCAATTGATTGAGGGTTAATGATCCTCATGTGTGCAGAAACAAGATGGTAAATCAGTTTTTCATTTATGATGCATGTATGATAGAGTTTGAAGTTCAAGTGTACTTACCTCAAAAACGGCCAAACTGAGAATTGAATTTTGATCTGGAGGTGTTTCAGATGCTTTGTGATGATCTGGATAGCTTCAATGATGATTATGGAAGGTGTCTGGATGCTTGGAACCACCTGAATTCATCTGAACATGGCCATGGTACCGGATCTGCAGAAGCTTTAAGAGTGAATCGAATTTGATGATGGAGATGTTTCAGGTCATGTGTGATGATTGGGATAGTTCATATATGGTATATGGAATGTGTCTGGATGATTAGTTTGGACAGAATTGGCCTGGAATTGATTTTGGCATGATAAGGCTAGTGTTATGCATATTTGGGAAGTGAGGTAGTGATTCTGAGTTCTAGGTGTTTTTGGGGTGTATGAGTGGATCAAACACATCCCATATGATGTTTATGAGTTGTGGGATCCATCACTTTGCTCAGAACTTCAATGGTTTAGAGGTTGGGAATTTTACCTCTTTTGAAAACTAAGAAACTTGCAATTCAAGAAAGGAAGAGAAAACCTATGATTATGAGGTTTTGGTGTGATTTGAAGAGTGGAAATGACCTCTATTTATAGGCCAAGCTTTCTGAATACAAAGCCCTTGCAAGTGGATCAAAGAGTGATGATTTGGCTTAAGAGATAAAATGGAATCTTTCACATTAAATGCAAAATGGTTAAAGTGACTTAACCATGGTTATTCTTCCAAGCTTCTTATCTCTTTCCAATCTGATCTCAAACCAGAAAATATCTCTCAATTATTGCATTGATGTGTCATTACTTGCAGTATAGGTCATATAGTATAAGAACTTTGTGAAAATGGCTTGAAATTTCAAGTGAAAATGATCACTAATGGCAAAATCCAAAACCATAGCTATGCTCCATATTTTTTCATGCTCTTGGACATTTTGGAAAGCTCATGTTATGTACTTCAAAACCCTAGTTGAAAGTTTCTTCAAGACCTTTAAGGAAATGGGTGAAAAAGATCCATGAACTTTGAAGAAAGTGAGATTTTAAGTGAAATTTTCAAAAGATACCAACTTTGAAGCTCCATATCTCTTAAATGGTTGATCTTTTGGAAAATCATTATATGTGACAAAGTTGTTCATTGGATCAAAATCTACAACTTTCATTCTTCTATGGCCTTTCTCTTCAATTTCTTTTCTTTCTCCTTTTTTTCCTTCTTTCTCAACTCATTCAGGGATGGAAGAGTTCTTCCTCGAATCCAAGCAGGATCAACAGAAGTTTATGCTTTAACACAAGACTTCAGATAGCGTTTAACAAATTTGTCCAGTTCCTCTTTGAACAAGTGAGAGAAACTCACAACAGGAGTTCTTCTTGTCAGAATATCTGGAAACATTGTTGGAGGAGTGGTTACTTTCTCAATCAGCTGCATTCTTTTTAGAGTCTGAGCATTCAGAATGACCCCTTGGATAACAGTCAAGTTCTTCGAGGAGGCAGTTTCTCTCAGAGCATCTATCAAGCCACTCTCAATCAGAATATCTGAAATCATCCTTCCAAGAGGGATAGTATTCTTCTTGAGTTTGGGATTCTTCTGACATTCTTCATCCCTTGATTCTTCAAAATTTGTCTTCAAATGTTGAAAAAGAATGTGTGGTAGATTGACTTTCATGCCTTTTTCAATGCAGAATAATATATACTTCTGATCCTGATTGACATAGGTAGCAACGCTTGATGGTTTTCTATGATAGAGAGATCCCAGAATGATCTCAGCCCATACTCTGTAGGAAGGCTTCAAGGCAGTAGTGAAAGGAGAGGCAATACCAGAAGAAAAAAACTCTCGATCAACTTTATCCCAATCAGTTCTTCCATTAAGAGAACCAGTGATTCCATCTAAACCATCAAGACCATACAGTTTCCTTATCAGTTTCTCAGTCACAACAACTTCAGGCCCTAGCACGAAAGAGATGATGGCAGTTGAAGTAACCGTAGCATGTGTCCAGAAATCCTTAACCAATAAAGGATAAACTGGTCCAATCAACCTTTCAAAGTAGTTTGACCATTCTTGTACCAGCATTGCAGTTTTGGTTTTGAAATCATGTGCCATAAGATTTTCAAAATCCACCATTGTTTCGCAGAGAACTTCCAATTCGTTAAAAGGAATCGAACAAGACTTAAAAGGAGTAAAAGAACATCTCTTTTGTTGAACTTGATGTGACAATGACGCCTTGCATTGAACATTCGAAGATGAAGCCATGGATTCACACTGAGATTCAAGTTTAGTAACTAAGGTTTATGCAAAGCGAGAGAGAGATGAACAAAGAAAACAACGAACAAAGAGAGAGAACGTAAAGAGATGAAATGTTACGGGAATGAGTTTATATAGGCATGGATTTGAAATGAAATGCAATATGTTTCTGAATGAACAGGATTACAGAAATGTAGAAAATCAAATGCATTTAATGTTGAGTGACGTTAGGGTAAAACATGATATTTGAAATGATTTTGCACAGTTACCTAGGGCGGCGTCTCATGAACTGCACGCATGCTTGTCCAAATAGAGTGAACACGTGTTCATCTTCTGGAATAGCTGGTGACAGCTATTTTGCTTTAAAAGAGATTCTGAATCAACTTAGACATATGAAACGTTAGTAATAACAGAATCAAAATATCTAACTGATCAACATCAGAACTTCTTATAAGAAAAAATAAAACTGATCATTTCAAATCTAATCCATATATCAGAACTTCTCATCCTTTCATTCTGGGCATAAATCCATATTGATATTCTTCAGAATGAACTTAAACCTATCCTCAGCAAGGGATTTTGTAAAGATATCAGCCCATTGATGGTCTGTATCCACGAAGTTTAAAGAAAGAACACCCTTCTGAACATAGTCCCTAATGAAATGATGTTTAATCTCAATATGTTTCGCTTTGGAATGTAAGATTGGATTATTAGATAAACAAATAGCAGAAGTATTATCATAGAAGATAGGAATGTTACTCTCATATATTTGATAATCTTCTAGCTGACTCTTCATCTAGAGCATCTGTGTACTACATCCAGCAGCAGCCACATATTCTACTTCTGTTGTAGAGAGGGCAATTGTAGCTTGCTTCTTGCTATACCAGGAGATCAGGTGACTTCCAAGAAATTGACAACGTCCAGAAGTGCTTTTCCTTTCAACTCTATCTCCAGCATAATCAGCATCACAAAATCCTACTAAGTTGTATTCTTCAGATCTTCTGTAGACTAAGCCAACATTAGTAGTACCTTTCAGATACCTTAGAATTCTCTTAATAGCTGTTAAGTGTGATTCTCTAGGATCTGATTGGAATCTTGCACACAGACAAACACTAAATAAAATATCAGGTCTAGAAGCAGTAAGATATAGAAGTGATCCAATCATACCTCTATAGAACTTCTGATCAACCTTCTTACTTACCTCATCCTTACCTGGGACACACGTTGGATGCATAGGAGTTTTTGCTTCTTTGCTTTCTAAGAGATTAAACTTCTTTAGAAGTTCTTTCACATACCTGGTCTGATGAACATAAGTTCCTTCAGAAGCATGATTGATTTGGATCCCAAGGAAATACTTGAGTTCTCCCATCATACTCATTTCAAACTTAGCCTGCATAGACTTAGCAAACTCCTTTCCAAGTGTAGCATTAGAGGTTCCAAAGATAATATCATCAACATAAATTTGGCAAATTAAAATATCCTTTTTAAAGGTTTTACAAAAGAGAGTAGTATCCACTTTTCCTCTAGTGAAACCGTTATCCAGAAGGAAAGAACTTAATCTTTCATACCAAGCTCTAGGAGCTTGCTTCAATCTGTATAATGACTTCTTTAGTTTAAAAACATGTTCTGGAGACATAGAGTCTTCAAAACCAGGAGTTTGGTGGACAGAGACTTCCTCATCTACATAACCATTTAAGAAGGCACTCTTAACATCCATCTGATACAGAGTGATGTTATGTTGAGTGGAAAAAGAAATTAATAAGCGAATAGATTCTAACCTGGCCACTGGTGCAAAGGTTTTTGTATAGTCTATACCTTCTTGCTGACTATAGCCCTGAGCAACCAGTCTGGCTTTGTTTCTTACAACTTCTCCTTTTTCGCTTAGCTTGTTTCTGAAGACCCACTTGGTTCCAATGATGTTAAATCCTTTTGGTCTTGGAACAAGATCCGAAACATCATTCCTTGTAAACTGATTTAGTTCTTCTTGCATGGCAATTATCCAGTCAGCATCCTCCAGAGCTTGATCAACAGAAGTTGGCTCAATAAGAGATACAAGACCAAATTGACATTATGCATTGTTCTTAAGGAATGCTCTTGTTCTGAAAGGATATTCTTTTTTCCCAATGATAACATCTTCTGAGTGAGCAGAGTTGAGTCTAGAAGATCTTCTGATGGTTGGCTCTTTAGAAATTCTGAGATTCTCTAATGAAGCAGCAACTTGATCTTCTGATACTTTGCTTCTAGGTTCTTCAGCTTCTGATATATAGATTTCTATATCTACAAAATTCTCAAACTTCTTTGGCTTTTCAAGACCAAGCTTATCATCAAATCTGATATTGATTGATTCTTCAACAACCAATGTTTCAGTATTGTATACTCTGTAGCCTTTAAAGCGTTCAGAATATCCAAGAAGGAAACACTTTTGTGCCTTAGAATCAAACTTATGCAGATGATCTTTAGTATTCAGAATATAACATACACATCCAAATGGATGGAAATATGAAATGTTGGGCTTTCTGTTCTTCCACAATTCATAAGGAGTCTTATTGAGAATAGGTCTTATAGAGATTCTATTATGAATATAACATGCAGTGTTTATTGCTTCTCCCCAGAAATGCTTAGCCATATTGGTTTCATTGATCATGGTTTTGGCCATTTCTTGTAGAGTCCTATTCTTTCGCTCTACAACTCCATTTTGCTGTGGAGTTCTAGGGCAAGAGAAATCATGGGCAATACCATTTTCTTTGAAATAAATCTCAAAGAATCTGTTCTCAAATTTGCCACCATGATCACTTCTCGTCTGGACAAGCATGAGGATACTCACCAGGAGTTCAGATCGTTTATAAAGACGCAGACAGAAAGCACTGCTGAGATTCAAAACCTTCTGGCCAAGATAGCTTCTAAGCTAGGCTAGTCGTAGTGTGTCTTGGTCTTAGATGTTTTCTTGTTTCTGGCATCTGTTTCTTGCATCTGTTTCTATCCCTCTTGTACTTCTGATATATTTTGTTAATCCATGAAATATTATCTTTTTCACTTTATGTGTTGTTTTTCATCTGAATCTTTTATAATGCTTTTTGATGTTATGACAAAAGGGGGAGAAACATGATAATTGATTTGGTTTATTATATCAGTTGCTGGGATTAAGTCTCAACATCTGTGCTTTTTGATGTTTTTTATCCCTTGTCAAGTACTCTTAATCTAGCAGTTAGAGTTTGAAATCTTGAGAACATTGTTTCAATGGTTTCATCATCCTCCATCTTGAAGGCTTCATACTTTTGGATTAATGCAAGAGCTTTTGTCTCCTTGACTTGGGCATTTCCTTCATGAGTCATCTTCAATGATTCATAGATATCATACGCAGTTTCTCTGTTTGATATCTTCTCATACTCAGCATGAGAGATAGCATTCAGCAGGACAGTCCTTGACTTGTGATGATTTTGAATTTCTTCTTTTGATCATCACTCATTTCTTTCCTAGATATCTTTTCTCCACTAGCATTTAGAGGATGTTTGTAACCATCCACAAGTAGATCCCATAAGTCACCATCTATACCAAGAAAGTAACTTTCAAGTTTATCTTTCCAGTATTCAAAGTTTTCACCATCAAACACTGGTGGTATAGTGTAGTCATTGTTGTTACCATTTCCATTGTTTTGTTCAGTAGAACCAGATGTAGATGTTGGTGGATCAACCATCTTGACTTAGTGTTTTTCTCCCTGAATCTTTTACTAACACGGTTAAGTGCTTGCACCTAGAACCGGCGCTCTGATGCCAATTGAAGGATAGAAAAACACTTAGAAAGGGGGGGTTTGAATAAGTGTGACTTTAAAAGCTCTTAAGACAAAAACAATTAACACAATTATTCTTATCCTGGTTTGTTGTTAATGAAACTACTCCAGTCCACCCCCTTAGAGTGATTTACCTCAACTGAGGATTTAATCCACTAATCAATCTTGATTACAATGGTTTTCCACTTAGATACCCTCTAAGTCTTCTAGAGTATACTGATCACAACTTAATCACTCTAGGAATACACCACTTAGAAACTTCTAAGTCTTCTAGAGTCTACTGATCTAACTGACCACTCTAGGAACCTTTTACAATCAATGTAAAATAAATGTTTACAAGAGTATTCAAATGCTTATTAGAAAGCTATAATCACAACTGTAATATTTCTCTTAAGTTCTAAGCTTAACACTCACTAAATATTACAATTGTTGTGAGGTTGAAGATGAAGTTCGTGAGTAATGAGTTCAACAGCGTTTCAGTATTTTGCAAGAGTTGTTGTGTTGCTTCTGATTAGAACTTCATATTTATATGCGTTTGAGAAGTTGTTGTGTTGCTTTTACTGACTTTGCCTTTTGTAGCTTCTAACATTCCTTTTGTTAGTCAGCATAGCTTGTCATCTTGTACTTTCTTCTGATCTAATGTTTGTAGATACAACATTTGAATAATCAGAGTCAAACAGCTTGGTGCAGAGCATCTTGTTGTCTTCTGACTTTGAAGTGCTTCAGCGTGATACCATAAGAACTTCAGTGCTTCTGCTTCTGATCTCACGTTCTTCTGATGCTTCATACACCATGTTCTGATTCTGCTTTACCATCTTCTGATGTCTTGCGAGAGCATGTTCTGATGTTGCAATCTTGAAAATTCTGAGTCAGTGCTTCTTGCGCTGAATTGTGCATACTCTTTATATATTTCCTGAAATGGAAAATGTAAAGGATTAGAGTACCACATTGTCTTATACAAAATTCATATACATTGTTATCATCAAAACAAGAATATTGATCAGAACAAATCTTGTTCTAACACATAATTCTTATAATTTCTATCTCGCTTGTGGATTGTTGTTGTGATCAAATATGAATAGATTCCTCTTAGGACAGTGATATTGTAGTAATCGATGATAGGTAGGAACCGAAACAGCAGATTGACTTATTTCCTTAATCACTTATTTTCAAAACAGCTTATTTTAGAATCACTTATTTTAAGCACTTTTTGTTAATCAGAAACCAAACCAACCCCTCCAATTCGATTTCGGTTAATAAAATAAAGAATCCTCGTGAGAACGATACTCGAGTCACTTGTCGCTATCTACAATTTTATTCAAAAAAACTCGTTTTTGATTCACGCGCGACAGCAGATCACCTGCTGTCTGCAGAATTTGTCAAAATCTGCACACGTCCGCTAAGCGAACCCCCCTCCGCTAAGCGGACCCTGTGAATTGGAGTTTTTTTTCTGCTGTTTGTACTAATTTTCCGTGGTTGATTGGCTTGTGTAATGTTTTAAAAACCTATTCTTATCTATTTAACTCTGCTTTGATGATGTTTGGTCTAATTCTTGTTGAATTTTTTTTCAGATGGCGTCAAGAGCTGATCGAGGAAAGAGAGCCACGCAACATACCGGATCAAGTTCCGGTACTGCTCCACAACCACACGCTTTCGACACTCACAGGTTTTTGGGCCCATTGCAGCAGGAGAGATTTGGCAAGCTGGGTGATAGGAAGATTTGGCTGGAAAAGGTTTTTGACATCTCACCGTCCGGTAACTTTCATGAGTTTGTGGAAAACATTGAGGTCGGGAAGTGGGAAGCTCTCATCTCTCCATAAATTCAGATTAATGTGGATATTGTGCGTGAATTTTACGCCAATGCTTTGCTGGTGGAAGGGGTGAAGTATAAATACAATTCGTATGTGAGATGTAGGGCTGTATCTTTCACGAGGGATGCTATCAATACATTTCTTGGTGGACCTTCGCGCATTGAGGCAGGTGAGAAGTGTGCTTATGCTAGGAAAGTTGCTGCTAAGAATTGGAACATGCAGGAGGGTTCAGATGTTCTCTCTTTTGAACACCGAGGGTTCACTCTTAACCCTTCCGGTTACATTCAAAAGATGGATAGGGCCAACATGAATCAAATGGCACAGCTGTACCTGGTTTTCTTACTGAGCAACATCAAACCAAGAAGCCATAACTCCGACCTCATCATTGATATGCCGTGTTTATTATGGTGGATTATGGCAGGTGGGGAAGTTGGTGTAGCACAGATAATTTCTCAGGTGTCATACCCTAAATTTTGACCCCCCTGAGATGACATATCTTCAGGATTTTCATCAGGGCAAGACAAGTTCCCAGAGCAGTCATTTCTCCATCTGGTACCTAATCGAGGATACTCAAAGACAGGAAAGCTCAGGCAAAGGATCAATCAATACAAAGATTAGTCTCTAATACAATCATAGGGCCCAAGAACTTCATTTTTTCTCACCTATGATTGATTAGACATCCAGTCATCTGAGTACAGGTTTACTCAGGTCACCAGACTAGGGTTTTGAGCCTATCAAGGACTGAAATCAGGGATCACATTTGGGAAACCCTAAAAAACCTCAGAGAACCATTCAAAGACATCAATCATCTTCAAATAACTCATATTACAAGATCTACTGGACATCACACTTCAATTCAAAGTCTACAGTCATTATTTTCACATGGTCGACAAATTAGGGTTTTGACCTAATTCACCAAGATAGTTGACTTTTAATCAGGGCATGAATCCAGAACTCAAGACATGATTCAAGAATCTCTACTACCTCAATATAATCCATTTACATCATTCATTTGAGGAAAAGATCTTGTTTCTACACAAAAACCCAAAAATTCACTTTGTCAGGAAAAAGTCAACTGTGAAGGATCATCATTGACTTTTAAGGTTTTTGGTCAAAAATGACTTTCAAAGATCAATATCATCAATATATGGATGTCAAAGTCATTTGGCCAAAGAAATTCAAAGAAATTCATCAAGGATCGAAAAGTCGGGAATTAGGGTTTTTGAAGGCATGGTGAGATCTCAAAATTTCACCTACACAACTCAAAAAACTTCCAACATGAAAGTTGTAGATCTTGCCAAATAAAACCACATCTTACAAGGGAACTTTTTTCAAAAGATCAACCATTTATGAAGTTTTGGAAATTTTGAAGTTTAGGTCATAAACACTTAGAAATTTTTCTAAGTGTTTTAACCTAGTTTTCTTCCAACTTTGGCCTCATTTTTCACAAATTTCCCAAAGGATTCTGAAGAAGACATAAACTAATGATTTAAAGTAGATGTTTAGGGCTTTCCAAATTGTGTTCAACCTTCTCAAAATTCAATTTGAGCTAAGAGTTATGCTTGTTCAAAGTTGGCCTCATGAAGTGAAATTATAGGTCATGCATCATTTTGGAACTTTGAAGTTTTGTGCACATGACCTCAATTATGGATGCTACACGACCCATAACACATCTGAAAACATGCCATGCATTCATTTTCACCATGCCATGATAATTGAAGAAGATTCCTAAAACAAGAACATGTGATTATGTAATGATTACATTTGAGAATTTATGGCAAATTGATGAATCACCCAAGGAATCTTCTCACCAACCAATTAGAGCTCACTTTGCATCTGAATTGTCCCCTAAGATCAGATAGAATCAATGGATAGGGGAGGTGGCTCGAAAATGCAATGATCACATTTGGATATTCTTTGAAATTTCTTCATGGCTAAGAAACCAAACTTACTTCACTAAGCAAGCTCACTCTCCCAATCAGTACTGAGACATTTGCCTATAAATAGAGGCCTCATTCTCATTCAAAAAACACACCAAAGCAACCATATTACTTGCTTTCTCTTTCTCTTCTCTTGTTCATTGTTTTTCAAAGTTCTTTGGCAAGAAGAATCGATTTCTTCAAACCAAAGCTTATCTTTGGGAAGTGAGCATTCTAACATCTCAAGGGAGGTCATTTGAGGTGATCCAAGCACCTGGATCACTTCTGTAGGTGGAGGAACACCATTGTTGCTCTCACTTTGGAGCATCTGCAGTTGGAGGTCCATGGAGTGATTCAGAAGGTTTCAAGGCAAGCCAATCATCCAGACACACTCCTCAGGTCATAGTGAAGCTAACCAGATGGCTGCAGCTCATCTGTAACTCGAGAATCAACACCCTCCATGTTCACTTGAAGTTGAAATCGAGGGAGGTCCATAGAACAATTCAGGAGGTTTGAGGTCATTACAAGCATTCAGTTAGCATCACTGAGCCACAAGGAAGCTTTTGGGATCATTCATACAAGCCCAGTTGCTCTCTATCATCCTCACGATCTCCATTTTCAGAGGTAAGTTTCTGAACTCCCTCTCTTTAATTTAAGTACTCTTTGTGAAATAGCTCGATTCTATCTTGTTCAGCATCATCAGAGGATTGAAAACCCTCTATCATCATCCATTTATCTTTCAGTATAGTCATTTAATTTAATTTTGAAATTTTAGGGTTCTTCACGATTTCTGGTAAATTAGTTAGATGTAGTTAATGATAGTTCATGTTAGTTACATATTTAGAATCGTGAGGGAATTTAGAGCAAGTTTCATGTTTACATCGTTGCAAATGGTTGAGAAACGAGTAAGTTCAGAAATTCAAAAATGGAGAGCTTGAGGTTGAAGACGAAGATGGTGGTGGCGCGCAAAATTTGAATTCTCAGGGGAGAGTTTATTTTATTTTGAATGGTGTGCGTTTTATTAACGACTGAACAACTTGCCCTAGTGGCCACACATGCGCTCTTAGTCTCCTCATGCCCAAGGTCTGGGGTTCGAATCCCCCTCGCCCCAGACTTTTTGCTTCATTTATTTTTCAAATGTTTTGCCACTTGTTTGAAAATATAATAAGTTGGATGTGCATCTTAAACAAACTGCGCGCGTAGCCCAGATGGTGGGTGTTTTGGCCAATGACTTGGAGGGCGTGAGTTCAACCCCTCTAGGTGACAAAACCATTTTTTTTTATCACTTTTCACACTAAATTTCTTCACAACTTCACACAATTAATTCACCTATCAAAATAAATCATTTTCACTTCATTTTTCATACACCTATTATTTAATATATCTATTTTGTGAATAGTCAAAAAATCATAAAAAATATTATTTATTTCTTGAATTTTAATTAGGTTTAAAATAGTATGTTTTTAAGTGTTTTCTTAAATACTTTAAATATATATTATCACTTTATTTTAACCTAATCACTTTGTAAATAATTTTATGATAAAACCCTAATTGTTTAGGTCTTAATTAAGTAAAAATCTTTATTTTTACTTTAATTAAGTTGACTTTTGTCAATTCTCAAAACTGTTTTCAATCTCTGATTAAATCAAATGATTAAGGTTTTCAAACAACAAAACCTTATATCATTTCAAATCATTTCCAACTGTTTTTATCACCAGTACTGCAAAGTACTGGGCCTCTAATAGAGTGTAAGTCCCAAAAACCTTCTCTTCTTAGCTTGTTTTCAAAACTGTATTTTCAAAATCTTCTTTCTGTTTTCAAAACATTCTTCTGGTATTTGAAGGGCATTATTCCCGGTGAAACTCTTCAGATACCTATGTGACCTTTGTCCATCTTCACTTCTTCTGTTTTCAAAAACCATTAACTGTTTATCATATACATTCAACTGTTATCAACAAAACAACAAAAATACTGTTGAGGCTTTGTACATACTTCTTCAATGGCCTCCACTCCATCCAGGTTAGGCTTTACAAGCTTTCAATTTACAGTCTTTATTTAAATTACTGTCAAATATAAACTGTACATATATTAGTTTAGAACTACGTTTGAGTATAAACCTTAGGACAGTTAAACTATATATATATATATATATTATAGGAATATGACCTAGGATTGAGAATGTCTTCCCGGTGAAGGCTCTTTCCTAATTAGAGATCTGTAGTTCAAACCCCCAAGATGAATTATTCCCGGTGAAACATCTTGGCAAAAACCTTAGAATCCAAAAATATAGGACACATCCACCCAAAGAGGAATTATTCCCGGTGAAACCTCTTACCCATTTGCTTAGAGCCAAAATAAGTTCAAAACTACATAGCTTTCTCTTGTGCTATAACAAGGACCCTCGATTAGCCTCCTCTTGGGCTTTGTACAAGGACCCACAGGCTTCTTAAAAGCATTTCCAGCTTCCTCTTGAGCTTGTATACAAGGACCCATCAGGTTTCTTATAAACATAGGAACAGGTCTTTAGTCACCTTTTAGCCTACCCTGGTGAGTTTCTTCCAATTTAAACCAGACTTTAAACAAGCTAAGTTTGTCTCAATTTTGCATTGAGTACACCTTTTGGAATGAGAGACATGGACAGTCTCTGTCACCCTTATCTTCATCAATCTTCCTTAGCAGAGTCTAGGATCCATGTTTGATCATCCTCAGCATTGAGTCAGCCTTCATCTTGGGCTTTAAACAAGAAGTCTCCACTAGATAATCTTTCTGCCAATCTTTTCATCCTTTAATAATTAATGGAGTGCTACCCAAATCATTCTTTCAAAATTCCCTGGAAAGGGTTAGCTTCCACACATTTCTTCATTTTTTTAATAAAAATTCCCTGGAAAGGGTTAGCCTCCAAAGTCAATTAATAAAGATTCATTTCTCTTAGGAGATAATTTCCCCAAAAGAGTCAAAACCCCTGGAAAGGGTCAGCCTCCAAAAAAACATGATAAAAGTCAGTCTTTTAATAGACAAATTCACCAGCTGAGTCAAAATCCCTGGAAAGGGTTAGCTTCCAAAGAAAAACAGTCTTTTTAATCTCCAGTAGAGTTAAAACCAACAAAAACAGTTAGCCTCAACCTTGGGCTTCATACAAGGCACCCAAACAATAAAACTCCCCTGTCAAGAGTCTGCCTCAACCTTGGGCATTGTACAAGGCAGATAATAGAGTCTCCCCAGTAAGTTCTTTATCACTCAGTAGCCACAACCTTGGGCTTTGTACAAGGCAGATAAACCATATTTTCATGTGTCAAAGATTCTTAACACTTAGGATCTTTCCCCCCATAGAGTCACCTATACTCAATTCATTAAAAAGAGTCCGCCACAACCTTGGGCTTCGTACAAGGCAGAAAATAATGTTTTCCCTAGCTAGAGTCAGCCACAACCTTGGGCTTTGTACAAGGCACACAAAATAGAATCATTCATTCAATTATCCTCAACAGTTAGCCACAACCTTGGGCTTTGTACAAGGCACATAAATAGAATCTCCCTCAGTAGAGTCAGCCTCAATTCTGGGCTTTGTACAGAACACCAAATAAAATCCATCAAATAAACACTCTCCAAATAGAGTCAGCCTCAATTCTGGGCTTCGTACAGAACACTAAAATACCCTGTAGTTAATCCCCAGTGGAGTCATCTCCCAGAGTCAATAATATTAATTAATCAATCAAAAAGCCTCAAGCTTGGGCCTCATACAAGCCAGCTAAATTCAAATCTTTTATACAGTAGATAGACATAGCTTATCTCTATAGAGAGATATTTTTACTACTCTACCACATTCAAACAAACAAACATTTCAATTCCAATTTCAATCAAAGTCTCCCATTTAGGACTCTGAAAGACATGCTCTGGCACATCCCTAGACTTGTACACTTTCCCTAATTTGGACGAGCATCTTTCTTTCATTTAAGAGGCATCTGACTGGCATACTTGCACACACACAAGTAAGGTCCCCCTCTTGAATGAAATGAATTCAGTTATTCTGTCACTCTTTCAAAATGTTTGTGGTAGAATAGTACAAATACCTCTCTGTAGAGATGATTTCATGTCTCTTTACTGTAAACAGAGATTTAATTCCAAGCTTCAACCTTGAGCTTCAAGCAAGGCACCAAAAAACATTAATTTCCCTAGTTAGTTCCCCGAACTACATTAAGCTCTGACTTCCACTAGGGATATGTAGGCATGAGGTTCACAAGGAATCTCAGCGAGCTAATAAAATACCAAAAATAGTCAGTCTGTCTGTCTGTCTGTCTTTCTTTAACCAATTCATTTCCTTCTCCTAACACAAAGGAGAAACTTTCCCAATAATCATTAGCAGCAAACACAATCACAATGACACAGAGAAGGTTCCTGTAGAGTACTACAGATATGTAGGGTGTTTAAACACTTCCCTATGTATAACCGACCTCCCGGACTCCAGAATTTCTAGTCTAGGTGAAATCCCCACACTTAGCAAACTCCTAGGGTTTAGTTGAGATCTTTTTTCCCCTTTCCTACTCGTAGGACAAATAAGAAAGTTCGTGTGATATCGTAGGAAGAACTGAAATAAAATTCATCCCACCACGGGCGCATTCTCCTTCCAAATTTCGCGTGAAGGGTTTAGCGTGCCGTCCTCCCATGTGAAACGGGGAGGTAAAGAAAACGACACCACAGAAAAATGGCGACTCTGCTGGGGATATAAGTGTTAAAAACCTTGGTTTTTCATCCAAACCAATGGTTGACCTGTTGCTGGTCCAGCCCCAATGAGGAATTAGGGATGCCAAATTCCCCCTCAAACAAGAGAGGTCCTGCCTAACCTCTGTGTCATTTCATGTGATTGTTGCATATATATTTGTTTATTTTGTTTATTCTGTATCGGGAAAGGGCTTGATTCCCCCTTGTGGTGAGAAATCCTATACCCGGATTTGAGTGCAACATAAGATAGGATGGAGGATGTCTTCCCGGTGAAGGCCCTCTAATCTTGGTTTCCAAGTCTACTCTTGGGATTTGCCTGGCTGGTTGTGATTAACTGCGCCACTGCATTCCGAGACTGATTTGTACCAGGAGGACCTAGAAATACATTAACCCCACTTAAAGCCTTTTTTAGGACGTAGAGCGGTGATTACGGAAGTAATTGTCACGCAGATACTACACTCAGAGAAAACTCTCTTATAGATACCAATCAACGTATCTTTAAGGTTGAGCAAAAACTCTGAGACCCTTAGAACCCGTTCTACAGGTACAAAAATCCTTAACCTTAGTTTACCATTGGGGCGGGGATTGCGTTTGGACTTCATGACCACTATACCCTTCAACGCCATGTTTGTTTAAAACTCTTGTGTGTGCATTCATGCATTCATGCATCATTCATTAATAAACAACTAAAACAAAAAGAGTCTTTTTTCGAGTCGTTTTTCAAGGAAACTAAATAACAAACGTTTTGAACTTCATAGAAAGAGAGAAACGGAGAAAGGACTTAAGGATCTATACCATGGATTACGGAAGAAAGAGAGCTAGGAAATACACCTTCAAGATTCCCCAGGTCGAGGAACTGGGAAAGCTCGGAAAACTGGTGGTCAACCCCCAGGCTTTCAAAGAGGAGTATGGAAAACGTCTGCCTTTGCTCAATACTAACATTGTGGATGGGATCCTTCCCACCTTGGTACAGTTTTACGATCCAACGTATCACTGCTTCACCTTTCCAGATTATCCGCTCATACCTACGTTAGAGGAGTACTCTCGTCTGATTGGAATACCCGTGTACGCGCAAGATCCGTACTCCGGTTTGGAAAAGAATCCTGACGACATTATCATTGCTGCAACTACTCCTTTGAACGTAGTCGACATCAGAACTCATATGGTGAGTAGAGGAGGAATTCAAGGATTGCCCTCCAAATTCCTGTTTGATCAAGCTCGGTACTTCGTCAGCATCCAAGATATGAGCGCTTTTGAGGAAATCTTGGCTTTGCTTATCTACGGATTGTTTTTGTTCCCTAACATTAACGATTTCGTCGACATCAACGCAATTAAGATCTTCTTAATTGGAAATCCAGTTCCAACCTTGCTTGCGGATGCTTATCACTCTGTGCATTCAAGAAACCTGCAGCGAGGAGGATTAATCACATGCTGCGTACCGTTGTTATACGAATGGTTCGTTTTGCACCTGCCAAAGTCTAGTACTTTCTGGAACATGAGGGATGGCCTTTACTGGTCACAGAAAATCATGTCTCTCACTCATACAGACATTGATTGGTGTAGTCCTGACAACGACGAAACCAAGATCATCTTCAGTTGCGGAAGTTTCCCCAACGTACCCCTTATTGGAACTAAGGGAGGGATCAGTTACAATCCAGCTTTAGCCCGTCGTCAATACGGCTATCCTATGAAAAACATTCCAAGTAATATTCAATTGGAGGGTCTGTTCTTCAAGAACATCGACGATCATGGCAACATGCTGAAGAAGGAAAATGTCCAAGCCTGGCGTCTTGTTCACAGCAAAGGGAGAAGATTGTTGGGAAAACATCTTTGCATCTCCCTGGATCCTTACCTTCAATGGGTACGCGTCAGAGCATTCAAGCTCAGGATGCCATATCAACGTCAAGAACCTATTCCCCTAAGGGAACCAATTTACCTTTTCTCCACCGATGTTGAAAAACTGCAAGCGGCATTAAACAAGGTATGCCAAGAAAGGAATGCTTGGAGGAACAAGTATCGAATTGTCAACACGGAAAACGTTGAGATTCAGAACATCCTAAGAAGGAAGGATGAGTTACTTGAAGTACTCGATCGACAAGTGACACAAACGTCACTTTCTCATCATATCCCTCCTGCTTCCTGGATCATCGATCAGCTCACGTCAGAGAACGCTCAGCTCAAGAAACAGAAGAAGATGTTAGAACGTGAAGTCGACTCATCATCAAAGTTTTAGAGTCCTTTCTCTCAGTTTCTCTGTATTTCCATTTTCAAAGTGTGTAAAAACGGCGTTTTCTCTTAATTAATAAAAGTTTGATGTTTCATAACGTAATTATGGTGTTTCCTTGAAAAATAATAACTTAATTGCATATCATACATCGCTTTAGTCGTACGCACTGACACGAGAATTGTCGCGGATCTAATAGTCACTTTCCTTTCTCCAGAAAGAGAGGAGGAGAAGGAGGTGAACCAAGACTTTCAAGCTGTCTCATCCATACAACACTCGTTCAAGTCGCAAGAAAAGAATGGAAGACTTTGAGCAAGAGAATGAAGAACTCAGAGAAGAGATTAATACTCTCAAAGGTACTGTTGAAAGACTCAATAGTATGGTAGAAGCCCTGGTAGTTGCGCAGAATCGACCAACGCCAGAAGAACCACAAAGGACTGTGGTTTCCGAGATTGTTTCTACTCCTGTTCCTCAGTATACCATGCCGCCTGATCGACCTTGGGGCATGCCGTATAACTTTACTCCAGAAGGGTACATACCTCCAGCTTCTGAAGCTCCAAAAGTCACCATGGATATGCGTCCACCGGAGGGTTACAAACCTCTGGAAATTGAAGTTCCAAGAGCAACGGCAATGGGTTTCGCACAACAGAATGCTGAGATTCCAAGATCTGCTGTCATGGCTTCTCCACAGCCCATTATGCATACTTTTCCCCCGCATGGCGGACAAGTATATCATCACGCTCCCAGTGAGGACGCTGGCGTGTACGAAAGATTGGACGAGTTCCAGGAACAGTTTCTGCAAATGCAGAAGGAACTCAAGACTCTTCGAGGACAAGATCTATTTGGAAAGAATGTGTCGCGGGCGAAAAATCGTTTTGTTCCTCTTTTTTGTGGATGAGACACCTGATGCCTTCTTTGGGCTCGAGTGCTCATAAAAATGATTTTTCTTTTGTATCGACCAAACTTTTTATTATTTCCAAAGGAGGAAAAGGAAAAAAGCTGCAATAACCTAAAAAGTGGGGGAGAGATCTTTGGGTAAGAGGGTTGGTTATACGAAGGGAAGGTATTAGCACCCAACGTATCTATAGTACTCTATAGGTTTCTTTGCTTTGTTTTTCATTCCATGTTATTGAGAGGTTCTTGTGAAATAGGTGGGACCTAAGGTGTTTGTTTGATTATGCTCGCAAAGATCATCGCGATCCTCTGCATACATATCCCTTAGAGGGAATCAGAGCATCTGTAGCTCGGGGTCTACGGGTGCTAAGGTTTGAATGGTTTTTTTTGTTTTGTTTTGCTCGCCAAGGATCGACCTTGTGCCTACGTATTCTCAAAGGGATGTTGAGAAAGTCAGAGCAATCGTAGTTCCCACTTATGCTAGTGGAAGCAAAGGAAAATAGACAAATGTCGTCTAAATGCTAGATGTATCTAATCTATATCATCACATACATCTGTTTGTTTTTTTGTTTGTTTAACCAGCCTTGTGGCAAAAACTTTCAATGAAGTCAGCCTTGTGACAAAAAGTTTTGATTAATCAGCCAGCCTCGTGGCAAAAGTTTCAATGAAGTCAGCCTTGTGACAAAAACTTTGATTAATCAGCCAGTACGGTGGCAAAACGGTTTGATTGATTAGCCAGCCTTGTGGCAAAAAGAAGTTTGATTTGATTGATTGTTTGTGATGATATAGAAGAGATACTCCTATCATAGAGATGATAAATGTCTAATCTCCTAGGGTATTTGATTTGGATATTTGGGATGCTTATAAGAAGCCCGTGGGTCCTTGTACGAAGCCCAAGAGGAGGCTATCCGAGGGTCCTTGCATTGTAAGCCCAAAAGGAGGCTATGGGAGGGACAATCCAGGGTCCTTGCATTGTAAGCCCAAGAGAAGGCTATGGGAGGGTCACTCGTTTGTACAAAGCCCAAGGGGAGGCATGGTATAGTTGGTTTGAGCTCTTAGAGCGATTTCACCGGGAAACCATACTCTATGTCCTAACCTAAACTAGTGGAGATTCTTTGCACGAAGCCCAATAGGAGGCTATGGGGAACCTAGTGTTGTACTAAGTTGAACAAGCATATAACACAATCACAAGTATGAACAAGTACGAACAAATATGAACAAGTACATGAACAGATATGAACAGTTATACATATATGACAAAGTGTGTGTATATAATGGAGTTTATGAAGGACATATACCTGTAAGCATGATCCATTTGTATACACAGGGCTCGGGACTCACACTCGGGGAGAAGTCCACTTGAGTTTATTCAAAGCTATGTAAACAGGTATTTATAAAAGGGCTTGGGACTTATACCTACATGGAGGCCCATGATATTTTTTGTGAAGATTTAAAGAAACCTTCATTTTTGGTTTGTATTTCAAAGTTAAAAAACAACTGATCGAGATATGTACAAAAGGCGTACAATGAAATACCTAATTTCATGTACTTGAGTGGGTATGTACAAAAGGGCTTGGGGCTTATACCTACATGGAGGCCCATGGTATATTTTATAAAACATGGTTGATTGTTTTATTTACAGACGCGAGGTTTGAAAAACTGTTTGAAA
Organism: Vicia villosa; assembly: GCF_029867415.1. NCBI lineage: Eukaryota > Viridiplantae > Streptophyta > Magnoliopsida > Fabales > Fabaceae > Vicia > Vicia villosa. Next base: position 66,636,789 of record NC_081181.1, on the reverse strand, counting down.
GTTATTGTTTTGAAAAAAGTTTTCTGTATAAAGAAAAACTGTATAAAAGGAAAAAAGGAGTGGGTCTTATACTCTCTAATATTCGAGAGGCCCCTGTTTTATTTTCATAAAACAGGGTGGATGGTTTTTGAAAATGATTTGAATGTTTTTTTTGAAAGAACTGTTTGGAAGCAATTTGAAAAAAGTTTTTCTATTAAAAACTGTACAAAGAAAAACGAAAGGGACTTATACTCTCTAATATTCGAGAGGCCCCACATCGTTTTGAAAATCAATTGATCAATTAAAAAGATTTAATCAAAAGTTTCCTTTGAAAATCAAAAAGAAATGGTTTATCGTTTTTGAAAAGAATCGCGATCGCTCGTTTTAAAACGATTTGAATTTTGAAAGAAGTCAATTTAATCAAGATAAACAAAAGATTATTCTCAATTAACACTTAGATGATTAGGGTTTGACCACAAAAAATATTTACAAGTGATTAGGTTTGAAAATCAAATGAAAAAGTAGTATTTAAAAGTATTTAAAAACGTTTAAAAACATGTCATTTTAAACCTATTTAAAAATGTATCAAATAAATATTTTTTGGTGATTTGTTTTGGTATTCATTAAATATGTATATTAAATAAGAAGTGTTCAAAAAATGAAGAAAAAATAAGTTGATTTGATTAGTTAAATTAATTAATGAAGTTTGTTAAAAAAAATGAAAGAAAAATAGTGTTAAAAAAAAGGTTTTGGTCCCTAAGGGTGTTGAACCCGTGACCTCTCTCTCACCAGCCAAAACAACAACCAACTGAGCTGCGCGCGCAGCTTGTTAATGATACGCCTTCAGTTTATTATATTTTAAAACCAATGTTTGAATTTCCCAAACCAAATCTGGCGCCAAGAACACAACCCTAACTGAATTTTGAATTCCTTCAAATCTGCGTTGTTTTGATCGATCAAAGGGTCTATCTCACTCGGTTTTTCACAAGGAACATGATGGTGCCCTTTAATTTCATTTATTTTTGCTCTAAGATGATTAATTCTCTGATGAACACGAAGAACCCTAATATGACAAATCTTTGTGAAATCGTGTATGATCATGATATGATGCAATTGATTGAGGGTTATTATTCAGTGATGGTGCAGAAACAAGATGGTAACTTAGTTTTTCATTTATGATGCATGTATGATAGAGTTTGAAGTTCATGAGCACTTACCTCAAAAACGGCCAAGCTGGAGATTGAATTTTGCAGAGGAGGTGTTACAGATGTTGTTGCTTGATCTGGACAGCTTCAATGAACCTTAGGGAAGGTGTCTGGATGCTTGGAGTGAATTGAAAACACCTGGAGTAGTTGGAGGTACCCGATCTGCAGTTAAGCCCAAGTGTGAATCGAGCTCTATGATTCTGATGTTTCAGGTTGATGATGAGTGTTTGGATAGCTCATATGTGATATATGTGAGGTGTTGGAAGTGTTAATTTGTACAGAAATGATCTGGAATGAAGATTGGCATGATAAGGCTCTTTATGTGTTCATATGGAGGTTGAAGAGTGAATCTGAGTTTTGGGGTAATTTGGGGTGTGTGAGTGGCTCAAACACATCCCATATGATGTTTATGAGTTGCTAGAACCATCACTTTGGCCATAACTTCAAGGGTTTGGAGGTTGAGTTTTCTACCTCTTTGAAAACTATGAAACTTGCAATTCAAGAAAGAAGAGAGAAAACCTATAATTGTGAGGTTTTGGTGTGAATTGAAGAGTGATTTGCACCTCTATTTATAGGCCAAACATTCTGAACTCAGAGCTTTGCAACTTGCTTCTTCTTTGGTGATTTGGCACTTAAAGGATAGAAAGGAATCTTACCATTAAATGCATATGGTTAAAGTTACTAAACCATGGTTAAAATTGGCTATGCTTCTTATCTCTTTCCCATCTGTCTCAAATCAGAAAATATCTTCCAATTATTGCCTCTATGTATCATTACTTGGTCCATTTGGCAATTTGGCTCATAACTTTGGCAAAATGACTTGGAATTTCAAGTGAAAAGTTCACTAATGGCAAAATTCAAAACCATAGCTACACTTCAAATTTTTTCATGCTCTTGGACATTTTGGAAAGCTCATCTTACACACTTCAAAACCCTAGTTGAAAGTTTCTTCAAGATCCTTAAGGAAGTGGGTGAAAAAGATCCATGAACTTTGAGAAAAATGAAGTTTTAAGTGAATTTTTCAAAAGATGCCAACTTTGAAGCTCCATATCTCTTAAATGGTTGATCTTATGGAAAAAAATTATATGTGTCAAAGTTGTTTATTGGATCAAAATCTACAACTTTCATGTTGGAAGTTTTTTTCAGTTTGTAGGTGAAATTTTGAGTTATTCCCTTTCAAAGTTTGGAAAAAACCATGAAAAACACTTAGAAAAATTTTCTAAGTATGAAAGTCAAACTTTTGACTTTTTGATTCTTGATTGATTTTCTTGATTTTTCTTGATCAAATGACTTCTCATATCATATATTGATGATTTAAAACTTCAAAAGTCATGGTTGACCAAAATTCCCCAAAAGTCAATGGCAATCTTGTACAGTTGACTTTTTTCAGACGAATCGCGTTTCTGGAGATTTCAAATGAAACAGGCTATCCTCACCAAATGAATGGTATGAATGGATCATATTGAAGAATTAGAGGATATTGAGCCATGGTTTGAGTTGTGGCACCATGTCCTGATTAAAAAGTCAGTTATTCAGTGAATTAGGTCAAAACCCTAATTGTCGACCTGATGAAATTGATGACTGTGGACCTTGAATTGAGATGCAATTTCCATGGGATATTGTCATAGGGATTATTTGAGGATGATTGAAACCTTTGATTGACTCCCTGGGGATTTTTTGGGTTTCCCAAATGTGATCCCTGATTTTAGTCCCTAATAGTTCAAAACCCTGATCTAAGGATTTGTCTGATCAATCTTTGTGTAGGAGATGTTATGAGCCAATGGATTAGGTCAAAATGATGCACTTGAGGTCTTGATATCATGTCCCAAGCCATTAGGTCAAATTCTGAGCAAAAGTCAGGAGTGTGCTGTCTTCAGTCAAAACCCTAATTCAGTCGATTCAAAGCTGTTGAGCTTGTTGAAGTGAATCTTTGAAGACCAAATGTTGATTATTGATGAAGATGATTCATTTGAGATGAAGGGAGAACAAAACCCTAATTGATTGTTTCTTGCACTGAGGAGTGATCTCTTGATTAAACCCTGCTGAGCACAAGTAACAAACACAAGCTATGCAATTTGTTAGAGATGCAAATGACGCATATGCAATCATATGAGGTGGTATCTTAGGTCAAAAATTGGGGTATGACAGATGCCCCTATTTAAGTTTCTTCAACCTGAGACATGAAGATTGAAAATCTTCGTTTTGATAGGGTGGAAGAGACTTAAATATCAGAAGACGCGAATTTTGGACCTAAGATACCAAAATTGCGAATGACGCAAGGATATCTTTACCGAGGGAATATCAGGAACTGACTCCGCTGGGGAAAAGAGATCGGGAAGGATGCCTCAATCCGTTTTAGGAAGAGAATCCGTTTTTTTTCTTTTTTTTCGGGAAAGCAAGTGTATGCTTCACCGGGGAATGATAGCTTTGTAAGAAAAGCTTACCTATCGACATTATCGACTATCAACATGGGGATAGACTTGACAAGGTAAAAAGAGTTTCAAAGGTTTGGTTAATATTATCGACTATCAGCCTTGTGATAGACATGTTTAATAATATAACCAGAACAAAAGGTTACCGACTACCAGCCTCGTGATAGTGGTTTTGAAGACATGATCAATTATCAGCCGAGTGATAAAATGATTCTGGAGACTTTGCTAGGGAAATTACTGGTTATTCAGCCTTGTGAACAGTAATAAGGCCCTGATCGTCAAATGATCTTCATGATTGATTTCCTTGAGAGGAAGAAGCTTTTGAAAGAAACATAAACTGCTCAGATGATGAGGCTATTGTTTATGGTCTGTTTTTCTCACGACTTTGTTTGAGGAATCGGAATTTGAATTTTTGGTAGAGACAAAGTTCTAACCAAGAATGAATTGGAAAGAAACAATCAAACAAGACCTTGTACCCAATGAGGAATGAACTCGAATGGGTATTTTCTCCTTCGTTTTGAGAGGAGAAACTAAAGCAACCTTCTTCCACGAGGAATGATCTCAGTGGGGAACTGGAGAAAGAAGATTTTATTTCTGCTTATGGGTGACAACCTACTTGGAGAGATGACACGCCCATACTTGTTTCTTTTTCTTTTTTCTTTTTTTTTTTTCTCTTCTTTTTGGGATAGATATATCCTGAACAAGCGATTTTGAAGCAAACATTGAAAAATGCAAGAATGCATAAATGATGCAAATATGTATGAATGATGAATGTCATGAATGTAGCATGCATACTGACAATACTGACAGACAATGAAGTATATACTGGAGAAAGACCGACGTCGCAATACAACCAGATACTTGGCAAATGTTCTTCAACACGGTGTAGATAACACGGGTGATGAATGGTGCTGCATGTTTTAAACTTCTCTGGGGAAGATAAGCATCTTTTCTCATTGAGATGGAAGAACCTTTTCACTGGAGATGGAAAATCTTCATCACTGGGGATAAAAGAACTTCTTCACTGGGAATAGAAGAGCTTCTTCACTGGGGATAGAAGAGCTTCTCGTCATAATCTTTGATTCATCCTATGGAGATAGTTGTTGATGTTCCTTCTGTTGTTCACAACTCAAAGGAAAGTTTCGCTTTTATTTTGAAAAAGAAAAGTGAAGTAAATTCATTTAAAACTTTTTTTTCTTTTTTTTTTTCAAAAGTGAATAACACAATTAAAGCGTCATTTTGCAAGCTGAAAGAAATTAAAGATTGCAAACAAATGGGCACAAGGCTCAAATTTATTTAATAGGATGGTAATCAGCTAAAGGCGTGATTCCATTGAGTATTTTACAAAAGTTGGAAATGGTAATTATGCGGAAAAGGCTACATTGAAAGCAATAACCACTATTTCCCCTAACAACTTTGAGTTCCAACTGTGCTTGTCGCTTCAGATTGGCGATGATTTGATCGAAGATCCTTTGATGAAGAAGACTCCTCAGGTGACGAAGTACGGACTGATGCAGTTACTTTGTCATTAATCCCTAATTTTTGCCTAGATTGCCCTTTCAGGTTTTCAATCTACCAGGATGAATTTTTTCTGTTTATTGTCTCTAATTTTTGCCTGGACCGCCCTTTCAGGTTTTCAGTCCACCGAGACGCTCATTTTTGCCTAAGTCGCCCTTTGCGGGTTTTCGACTTACCGAGCTGTTCTTTTGTATTTTTAGACAAAGTATTTCTTGACTGCATCAGCATTCACAGGATGTGGGAGTTCATCACCATCCATGGTTGCAAGAATCATGGCGCCGCCAGAAAATGTTCTTTTGACAACATACGGGCCTTCGTAATTAGGAGACCATTTGCCCCTAGAATCTGGTTGAAAAGACAAGATCTTTTTAAGCACGAGGTCGCCTTCTTGAAATTCACGAGGTCGAACCTTTTTGTTGAAGGCTTGTTTCATCCTTGCTTGGTATAACTGTCCATGGCATAGAGCAGTCATACGTTTTTCTTCGATTAAGTTCAACTGATCGTATCTGCTTTGACACCATTCAGCCTCTGATAACTTAGTCTCCATGAGGACTCTCATTGATGGGATTTCAACTTCTACGGGGAGCACAGCTTCCATGCCGTATACTAGAGAAAAGGGAGTTGCCCCTGTTGAAGTACGCACTGAAGTACGGTACCCATGTAAAGCAAATGGCAGCATTTCGTGCCAGTCCTTGTAAGTGACGACCATTTTCTGGACGATCTTCTTAATGTTCTTGTTGGCGGCTTCGACGGCGCCGTTCATTTTCGGTCTGTAAGGAGAAGAGTTATGATGCTCAATCTTGAATTCCTCGCATAATTCTTTCATCATTTTGTTGTTCAAGTTTGAACCATTATCAGTAATGATCTTGCTGGGAATACCATATCGGCAAATGATGTTATTCTTGATAAACCTCACAACCACTTGTCTTGTAACATTGGCATAAGATGCTGCTTCGACCCATTTGGTGAAGTAATCAATTGCTACCAAGATGAAACGATGACCGTTTGAAGCTTTCGGTTCGATCATTCCAATCATGTCGATACCCCACATGGAGAAAGGCCACGGAGATGAGAGAACGTTGAGTAGAGTCGGTGGCACATGGATCTTATCTGCGTAGATCTGGCACTTGTGACATCTCTTCACGTGTTTGTAACAATCAGATTCCATTGTCAACCAATAGTATCCTGCTCTTAAGATCTTCTTGGACATTGCATGCCCGTTTGAATGAGTTCCAAAGGACCCTTCATGCACTTCATGCATTAACATGTCTGCTTCGTGTCTATCCACGCATCTGAGCAAAACCATGTCGAAGTTTCTTTTGTATAGCACATCTCCATTCAGGAAGAAACTGCCAGAAAGTCTCCTTAGAGTTTTCTTATCTTTGTTTGATGCCCCAAGCGGGTACTCTTGAGTTTGAAGGAAGCGCTTGATGTCGTGGAACCACGGTTTATCATCGATGACTACTTCAGTTGCAAACACATAGGCGGGCCTTTCAAGGCGCGTGATTCTGACTTTAGGCACATCATTCCAGTGACTGACTTTGAACATGGAAGATAGAGTAGCCAAGGCGTCTGCCATTCGATTCTGATCTCGAGGTATATGATGCAATTCAACCTTGTTGAAGAAAGTCAACAGACGTCTTGCATAATCTCTGTAAGGAATCAAGCCGGGGTGGTAAGTTTCCCACTTGTCTTTGATTTGGTTGATCACAAGGGCTGAATCTCCATATATGTCTAGGATCTTGATCCTTAAGTCAATGGCTTCTTCGAGACCCATGATACAAGCTTCATATTCTGCGATGTTGTTGGTACAATCAAATAGTAGTCTGGCGGAGAACGGGATATGAGTACCCTTGGGAGTGATGATGATTGCCCCAATTCCATTGCCAAAAGCGTTTACTGCTCCATCAAAAATTAGGCCCCATCTTGATCCAGGCTCAGGACCTTCTTCCGGTAATGGTTCGTCACAATCTTTCATTTTCAAGTACAAGACATCTTCATCAGGAAAGTCAAACTTGAGAGATTGATATTCATTAATTGGTTGATGCGCCAAATGATCGGCGAGAATGCTTCCTTTGACCGCTTTTTGGGCACGGTATTCAATGTCATATTCGGATAACAGCATTTGCCATCGGGCAATCCTTCCGGTTAAGGCAGGCTTTTCAAAGACATACTTGATCGGATCCATTTTGGAGATTAACCAAGTAGTATTGTTGATCATGTATTGGCGAAGACGTTTTGAAGCCCAAGCCAAAGCACAACATGTTTTTTCGAGCATGGAGTAACGAGACTCACAATCTGTGAATTTCTTACTCAAGTAATAGATGGCATGCTCCTTCTTACCGGTTTCATCTTGCTGTCCAAGCATACAACCCATGGATTCTTCCAACACGGTAAGGTACATGATTAGTGGTCTTCCTTCAACTGGAGGAATCAATATTGGTGGTTCTAACAGGTACTCTTTGATACTGTCGAACGCTTTCTGGCAATCTTCAGTCCATACAACCCCTTGGTCTTTGCGGAGAAGCTTGAAAATTGGCCCACAAGTAGCAGTCATCTGAGAGATAAATCTGGAGATATAGTTTAATCGTCCGAGAAATCCTCTTACTTGCTTTTCAGTCTTTGGTGCAGGCATCTCTTGAATAGCTCTGACTTTGTCGGGATCTACTTCAATACCTCTCTGGCTGACAATGAAACCCAAGAGTTTTCCAGATCTAACCCCAAAAGTACACTTATTAGGATTCAAGCGAAGCTGATATTTCCTTAGTCGTTGAAACAACTTCAAAAGGTATTCAATATGTTCTTCTTCTGTGCTGGACTTGGCTATCATGTCGTCCACATAAACTTCAATTTCTTTATGCATCATGTCATGAAAGAGAGTAGTCATTGCCCTTTGGTAAGTTGCGCCTGCATTCTTTAATCCAAACGGCATCACTTTGTAGCAAAAGGTACCCCATGGGGTGATGAAAGATGTCTTCTCCATGTCTTCAGGAGCCATCTTAATCTGATTATAACCGGAGAACCCGTCCATGAAGGAAAAGACGTTGAACTTAGCGGTGTTATCAACCAGCATGTCGATATGCGGTAATGGAAAGTCATCTTTTGGACTGGCTTTGTTCAAGTCACGGTAATCAACACACATTCGGACTTTGCCATCTTTCTTCGGAACTGGCACTATGTTGGCCAACCATTGAGGATACTCTGAGGTGACTAGAAAACCTGCGTCGAGCTGCTTTTGAACTTCCACTTTGATCTTGTTAGCCATATCAGGGTGGGTCCTTCGCAATTTCTGCTTAACCGGCGGACATTCTGGCTTCAATGGCAAGTAATGCTGAACAATATTGGTATCCAACCCAGGCATGTCTTGGTAGGACCAGGCAAACACGTCAACATATTCTTTGAGAAGGTCTGTCAACTTACTCTTGATATCAGTATCAAGCAGCGATCCAATGGTCACTTCTTTTTTATCTTCCTCAGAACCCAAGTTGATCTTTTCTAAAGGCTCTTTGTGAGGCAGAATGGCTCTTTCCTCGTGCTTAAGTAATCGAGAGATCTCGTCCGGGATCTCCTCTTCTTCCTCTTCTTCGGCTTCGAACACAGGAAACTCAAAGTTGGGAGAGGGCATAGGGTTATTGCATTCAATGGGTTTATCAATAGTTAATCTGCACATGTGATTTATATTTATTTCAGAAAATTTATGAATGCAGGAGTGTATGCAGATTTTTTTTGAAAAAGTTTTTTTTTTTATTTTGGTTTTTTAGGATTACCATTTCCAGAAAAAGCAAAAATAAAACATATAATGTAGGGAATTCAAAATGACACTTTATTTATGATTCATTTTTGAAACAAAGCCCTAAACACAAACTCATTTGTCTTGGGCAGGACAAAGAGGGAAACTTTTAAAACAAAGCCCTATACACAAAGTTATTTGGGCGGAACATTTAAAAGCAAAGCCCTATAAAACATCTCTCTGCTTTGGGCAAGGCAGGAGGTCAAAATAACAGCGAGGTGATTACTTTGAGCGGCGAACAACATTCGGAACGTCGACAGCTTTCCAGTAGCAACGAACTCCTCTGTGTATTATGTATTCAGGAAAATTCTCCTCAGAATTATCTTCAGTATTGACATTGACCGCTGGTCGAGCAGGATTTGAAGGTCCTGGTTTGTCAACCTTGTTCTTTGTAGAGTTGAAACGGTCTTCTTCTACTTCTTGAAGAGCATAAGACGAGTCACAATCTTCAGAATTTTCAGGATGTATTTCCCAGTCTTCAGGATGAAGAGACTCATTGTCAGCGACACTTTCCGAGTCAGTTGCAGGATCATCTTCCCCTTCATCTTCAAAAATGGCATTTATGTGATAGTAACCATCTTCAGGATTGTTAATCTTGGCAGATGCATTGAAGCCAGTAATTTCAGGCTGCTGAGAAAATTGACAGGGCTGATAAGCCTCTTCTGGTTGACTGTTATATTCAAAGGAATCTCCCCATCCGGTTGGTTGGATATCTTCAATCGCAATCTTTGAACTTTCAGGTGCAGTGTATTTCACCATATAATCAAATTTTCCACTTGGTTGTCCCAAGGTGTCCCAGATTTCTGCAGGAACAGGCTCAGTTTCTTTGCCTTTGGATTTCTCTGAAGGAGGATATGGTTCTTCCTGAGATATGTATCCCGAGTCATTGAGATAACATTTCCATTCTTCTTCAGGATCAGGTAGACCTTCTTCGATGCATTCTTCGATAAGGACATTAACCTCTTGAGGAATTGGGTTAAGGAATCCCCCACTAATGAATGTTTCTTTGATCGGTCGAAGGGTTTCATCCTTCTTGGTGCAGTTTGAGAATGTTGGTGAACATCCGAGACCTGCTCTGGTTTCATTCTTGGTAGGGATCACAACTTGCCCCCAGCCAGTGGTAGTTCCATCTCTCACTACTTTTACTGCTTCTTTGTAAGAAGAGATTGATGCTTTCTTTCTGGAAGATTCGTCTTCTAAAGAGAGACCTTGGAACTGCGTTCCTTCCACATCATCAGCACTTATGAAAGAGAAATTGGATAAATGGCTCACCATCAAGGCTTGCTCTCCACTTATTGTTACCAATTTTCCATTTGTTACAAACTTTAACTTTTGATGGAGCGTAGAAGTTACTGCCCCTGCTTCATGGATCCATGGTCGTCCTAACAGACAGCTATAAGCAGCTTGAATGTCCATGACTTGGAAGGTGATTTGAAATGTATGTGGACCAATTGTCATGGGAAGGTTGACTTCGCCGATAACAGATTTTCGCGATCCATCAAATGCTTTGACTACTACACCACTGAACTTCATAGGCATTCCTTGGTAAGACAAGCGAGCAAGAGTCGTCTTTGGCATCACATTCAAGGAAGATCCGGTGTCTACCAACACATTGGACAAAGAATCTGACTGACAGTTCATAGAAATGTGCAAAGCAAGATTGTGATTTCTGCCCTCCTCGGGGAGTTCTTCATCACAGAAGCTTAAATTGTTACAAGCTGTTATGTTGGCTATTATCCCATCAAAATGATCAACAGTCACATCATGGTCTACAAAAGCTTGATCCAAAACTCTCATCAGGGCTTCCCTGTGGGCTTCAGAGTTTAAAAGCAATGAAAGTATTGAGATTTTTGAAGGAGTCTGCATAAGCTGATCCACAATCTTATATTCACTTCTTTTGATAAGCTTCAAAATTTCATCAAAATCAGGATTCACATTGGTTCCACTGGATTGACCAACATCAGTGTTTGTATTACTGACAGGAGTTTCCACAGGATTCCCCACTGGTGTATTAACAGGATTTTGCCTGGTTGCAGGAGCAACAGGCTGCTTTGGAGGTAGTGGAGTATACACACGTCCACTTCTTGTTACTCGACTCACATCAGCGATGTTTACGACAGATGAGAGAGTTGGTAAAGGAACTTCTTGTCCATCCTTTATCATTGTGGCGTTGTAGTTATATGGAACTGCCTTGTCAGAGTTATAAGGAACAGGTCCAGGTAGACAAATGATCAAAGGAGCAATAGGAACCTTCGGCTTGTTGTAAGTAACTTCCATGCGCTCAGGCATGTTGAAATGAGGAACGATGACGTTAACTGTAGGCATTTCCGAGTTGATATCTGAGACTAAAAGCTCATGCGGATAACATCCTATCATGTTAACTTCATTTTCATCCCTATTTCTGTAGATCTCAATAGTACCATTATCTAACAGAACTTGGAGATCTCTTCTCACAATCGAACACCCGTGAGGATCCACACAACATATTCTACAGGAACCGTATTGATGCTGGCGAAAACTTGGCCCTCGACAGAGAGTGGCGTGCATTTGTACCAAATCTGCTCTTGAGAAGTTGATATTATAGACTCGGTATTGGCCAGGACATCCATACACCATGTTTACAACATGCCCTCCATGATTGGGCAGCGGATTTGCTTGCACATTAGGATTCAAATTTCTGAAAGAGAGAAGATTAGATCTAATCAACCTCTGAACTTCATATTTCAAAGCTATGCAATGCTCAAGATCATGGCCAGGTGCTCCTTGATGATAAGGGCATGAGACCTCAGCTTTGTACCACCATGGGAGTTTCTCAGGTACGGGTGGTGGTGCTTTAGTTTGAACAAGACCTCTTTCAATCAAAGCAGGGTACAATTCTGTGTACGTCATTGGAATCGGATCGAACTGTGGAGCTCTTTGTACACGATTCTGATTATTGTTAAACTGCTGAACCTGTGGTCGAGGCTGTTGTTGTTGAAACTGTGGGGTAAATCCCGGATTCGGTGATGTATTAACGACCGGCGCAATAGCAGCAATCTGTCGCTGACGATTGACATTTCCTCTTGGCCTCCCTTGGGATACCATGTCAACACTTTGTTCCTTCTTCTTTTGGAAACCACTTCCGAATTTTTTGGTTCCACTTGAAGATCCACCTTCTTTAGTCAGACGTCCGGTTCGGACTCCTTCTTCTAGACGCATCCCCATGTTTACCATTTCGGTAAAATCACTTGGAGCACTAGCAATCATGCGTTCATAATAAAACGGACTGAGAGTATTCAAGAAGATCTTTGTCATCTCTTTCTCTTTTAACGGTGGATTAATCTGAGCAGCAGTTTCTCTCCATCGTTGGGCATACTCTTTGAAAGCCTCATGGTCTTTCTGAGCCATGGATCGAAGCTGATCTCTGTCTGGAGCCATATCCGAGTTATACTTGTACTGTCGGACAAAGGCCTCACCTAGGTCATTGAATGTTCGAATATTAGTGCTATCCAAGCCTGTGTACCACTTCAGTGCGGCACCAGTCAAACTGTCTTGAAAGTAATGGATAAGCAACTGATGATTATCTGCATAAGTAGACATCTTTCTGGCATACATCACAAGATGGCTTTGCGGACAAGAACTACCTTTGTACTTCTCAAAGTCAGGGACCTTGAATTTAGCAGGTATTTGTACACTGGGAACCAAACATAGCTCCTGGGCATTCTTTCCAAACAAATCTTTTCCACGGATAGCTTTAACTTCCAACTGCATCTTGTTAAACTTCTCTTGGAGATCTTCTACAAGATTACGCTGATTCGTGCTATCACCTTGATCATGATAAATCTCATTTCCATCGTAGGGAACAGTGTGAACCGTAGGGGTCGGAACTGTCATAGTGGGTTGAGAAAGTGCCATAGTGATTTGGGAAAAAGTTACCCCTGAATGTGGAATAAACGCCGAACCCTGTGCAGCAGGCGTTTCAGTTGTAGCTGTTTGAACCCCAGAGAAATTATGACGGAATCCTGTACCAAAGCTGAAAGGCGGGCCCCAACCTTCTGGAATGGAGAAAGATGGAATACCGAATGCAACTGTAGAAACCGGAGTAGTAACTTCAGATGTTACCGTTGCTTGACTGTTGGGTGGCGGAGGCTGATTCTGTGCGGCCATTAAGGAGTCAACCAGAGTAGTGAGACTTTCCAACTTTTCCTGAAGAGTGGTCACTGTACCACGAAGCTCAATATTCTCTTGTTCAGAGTGTTCCATTACTCTTCTTCTGCTTGAACGAGTATTGTATCTGTGATCTGATTGCGAGCGCGGTCGAGAAACTTTGAGACGCGACAGCTTGACGATCTAATGGAGAAAGATCCAAAAGATGAGACTCTATACAACAGACTCGATATGCAGAATGATGTATGCAAAAAGAAATTTATGATTTTTCCAAATATTTTAAAGATTATTTCCTTGCAAACATTTGAACACAAACAAATCTTTTATTCATTTTTTTTATTGCAATAATGGGAAATGTTACAACATTGGAGCATAGCTCCTTACAAAAGCAAATGAAAAATAAAAAAGCTAAACAAATCCTAAGCATCTTCATCAGACGAAGAACCAAATGCATTGTGCAGCTTGAGCTTCATGATTTCTTTCCCATAGTGAGCTTTCAACTCGGCCTTTTCAGTCCTCAGCTTGTCAACAACATTCTTCCAATCATCAGGAGTCGGAGCGTTGCTTGTTGAGCCTTCAAGATTTTTCTTGCTTTCTTTGATGTACCTCTTGATTGCAGCGTCTTTCTGACGAATCTTCTCATCTTTGCTCATGAGCCATCCATCTTGATAATAGAGAGTTTCTTCATGATCTTTCACTCTTTTCTTCAACTTTCTATTTTCCACCTCAGTGCTACGAAACTTTTCTTCCCAAGCATCTTTTTCTGTCCTCATCTTAGCCAAAGTGCGTTGGTATTCCTCCATAGTGGGAATGTTGGGTCGTTGAGATACTGCAGGAAACATGGGTTTTTCATAAGCATAAGGCATTTGAAACTCTTTTGCTCTTTTCTTTACCCAGCTGATGTAGGCGTCCATGGCAATGCAATTTCTTTCCTCACCTTTTTCTTTCCATCGGACGTCGTACCAAGCTCTCATCATTCTTGCTTTCAACTTTTTAGGATTATCCCCTTCTCGGTAAAAGTATCCTTCCACTGAGGGACCAGCAGGTTTAACTGAATTTGCATACCCGAGTTGTCGTCGAGCCAGGACCGGATTGTAGTTAATTCCTCCTTGTGTACCAATGAGGGGTACGTTGGCGAACTCTCCACAACTTTCAATGGTTTCTGTACCACAGCGAGCCAAGGTATACCAACGAATATCATTATTAGTAAGAGACATAAGTCTTCGAGGCCAACGCAAGCCTTCTCGGTTTTCCGTGAAAATAGGAGACTCAGGTAAGTGTGAAACAATCCATTTGAACAACAAAGGTGCACAACATACAATGATTCCACCGCCTTGGCGATTCCTATGATGGACAGAGAAATACATGTCACCAAGCAAAGTCGGAACAGGATTTCCAATCAGAAAGATCTTTATGGCATTGATATCAACAAAGTTGTCGACATTGGGAAACAGAACCAACCCATAGATGAGCAAGGCTAGTACAGCTTCAAAAGCTATCATGCTACCAGTTTCAATGAAATCAAAGGCTTTCTTTATTAGGAAGTGTGAAGTCAAACCCGGGAGGTTTCCTTTGGTAGTCCAATTACTCTCTACTTCAGACTTTTTCATGTGGATACTTGCTGCAATGATGTGTGACTTAGGAATGGCTTCCAAACCATTGAAGGGTATTTTGTCAGACACAGGGATACCCAAAAGATTGGCATATTCTTCCAAGGTCGGTACCAACTGGTAGTCCGGAAAGGTAAAACACCGGTAGACGGGATCATAGAACTGAACCAGAGTTTTGAGAAGTCCTTCATCAACATGAGTGTTCAGGATAGGCAAAAGCTTTCCATAACTTTTCCTAAAATTAGAAGGATCTTGTACAGAAGATGCTAACTCTATCAGTCTTTCTACATCAGGCGTTTTGAAACCGTACTTTTTGGTATACCTTTTTTCCATAACTTAATCCTATAATGTTTGCAAAGAAAATTCTCTAAAATTTTTGGAAAAATCATGTTTTTTATGGAAAAGATGGGTTTTTTAATGAATGTATGAATGCATGGATGCGTGGATGCCACATATTCAAACATGGTGAAACAAACATGGTAACGCAAACAGGGTAACGCGAACATGGTAACGCATACATGGTAACACAAACATGGTAACACAAACATGGTAACGCATAGGTTCAAAGGTCCAAAGTCACGAGCATGAGGTCAGAGAACCAAAAATGGGATAGATCTAGTTAATCACCTGCATGACATGTTCTACTGATACGTCAGAGTCTACATTTTTCTTTCGGATATTACCGGCCTTCCACAATTAAACTCATGAGCCAGTAATATTCTCAAGAAAAACTCGTCTGAGTGTGGTTCTCCGCATGACAACTAATCCAAGTCTTCACCTGAATAGTTTCTGCACCACAACCTAATAAGGCCAGGATGGGTTGGGGTTCTACGGTCTCTCAGCTTCTACAGTTCAATGAAAGTAATAATGTCTTCGCTACGAAACATGCTAAACATATATTACCAACAAGGAACCTCCACTGAGCGGAAGGATTCTCACGTGCGCCTGCACATGACTATACCCTCCACCTAATTTCTTATGTGTACTTAATCCGGGTTAGGATTTGTCCATAATGTATCACTTGTAACAGAACCACGCAAGTAACAGAACCAGAACCACACATATAACAAAAAATGAAATGAAAAAAATAAAGAAAATAGAAATAACCCTTCCTTTGGAAACAATAAAAAGATGGTCCCCAGTGAAGTCGCCATTTTTCTGTCGCGGGCGAAAAACCGTTTTGTTCCTCTTTTTTGTGGATGAGACACCTGATGCCTTCTTTGGGCTCGAGTGCTCATAAAAATGATTTTTCTTTTGTATCGACCAAACTTTTTATTATTTCCAAAGGAGGAAAAGGAAAAAAGCTGCAATAACCTAAAAAGTGGGGGAGAGATCTTTGGGTAAGAGGGTTGGTTATACGAAGGGAAGGTATTAGCACCCAACGTATCTATAGTACTCTATAGGTTTCTTTGCTTTGTTTTTCATTCCATGTTATTGAGAGGTTCTTGTGAAATAGGTGGGACCTAAGGTGTTTGTTTGATTATGCTCGCAAAGATCATCGCGATCCTCTGCATACATATCCCTTAGAGGGAATCAGAGCATCTGTAGCTCGGGGTCTACGGGTGCTAAGGTTTGAATGGTTTTTTTTGTTTTGTTTTGCTCGCCAAGGATCGACCTTGTGCCTACGTATTCTCAAAGGGATGTTGAGAAAGTCAGAGCAATCGTAGTTCCCACTTATGCTAGTGGAAGCAAAGGAAAATAGACAAATGTCGTCTAAATGCTAGATGTATCTAATCTATATCATCACATACATCTGTTTGTTTTTTTGTTTGTTTAACCAGCCTTGTGGCAAAAACTTTCAATGAAGTCAGCCTTGTGACAAAAAGTTTTGATTAATCAGCCAGCCTCGTGGCAAAAGTTTCAATGAAGTCAGCCTTGTGACAAAAACTTTGATTAATCAGCCAGTACGGTGGCAAAATGGTTTGATTGATTAGCCAGCCTTGTGGCAAAAAGAAGTTTGATTGATTAGCCAGCCTTGTGGCAAAAAAGTTTGATTTTGATTGATTGATTGTTTGTGATGATATAGAAGAGATACTCCTATCATAGAGATGATAAATGTCTAATCTCCTAGGGTATTTGATTTGGATATTTGGGATGCTTATAAGAAGCCCGTGGGTCCTTGTACGAAGCCCAAGAGGAGGCTATCCGAGGGTCCTTGCATTGTAAGCCCAAGAGGAGGCTATGGGAGGGACAATCCAGGGTCCTTGCATTGTAAGCCCAAGAGGAGGCTATGGGAGGGTCACTCGTTTGTACAAAGCCCAAGGGGAGGCATGGTATAGTTGGTTTGAGCTCTTAGAGCGATTTCACCGGGAAACCATACTCTATGTCCTAACCTAAACTAGTGGAGATTCTTTGCACGAAGCCCAATAGGAGGCTATGGGGAACCTAGTGTTGTACTAAGTTGAACAAGCATATAACACAATCAGAAGTATGAACAAGTACGAACAAATATGAACAAGTACATGAACAGATATGAACAGTTATACATATATGACAAAGTGTGTGTATATAATGGAGTTTATGAAGGAAATATACCTGTAAGCATGATCCATTTGTATACACAGGGCTCGGGACTCACACTCGGGGAGAAGTCCACTTGAGTTTATTCAAAGCTATGTAAACAGGTATTTATAAAAGGGCTTGGGACTTATACCTACATGGAGGCCCATGATATTTTTTGTGAAGATTTAAAGAAACCTTCATTTTTGGTTTGTATTTCAAAGTTAAAAAACAACTGATCGAGATATGTACAAAAGGCGTACAATGAAATACCTAATTTCATGTACTTGAGTGGGTATGTACAAAAGGGCTTGGGGCTTATACCTACATGGAGGCCCATGGTATATTGAAAAGTTTTGTTTCTTTGGAGTTTTGTTGTTTTGAAAATTGTTTGAAAAGATTTTATTTTGAAGAATGTTTTATTGTTTTGAAAAACTGTACAAAAAGAAAAGAAATGGGACTTACACTCTCTAATATTCGAGAGGCCCCTGTTTTATTTCCATAAAACAGGGTGGATGGATTTGAAAAAAAAGATGTGAGATTTATTGTTTTAAAAACTGTTTGGAAGTTTTTGGAAAAAGTTTTCTGTTTTAAAAAAACTGTACAAAGAAAAAGAAAAGGGACTTATACTCTCTAATATTCGAGAGGCCCCACATCGTTTTGAAAATCAATTGATCAATTAAAAAGATTTAATCAAAAGTTTCCTTTGAAAATCAAAAAGAAATGGTTTATCGTTTTGAAAAAGAATCGCGATCGCTCGTCTTAAAACGATTTGAATTTGACAAAAGTCAACTTAATTAAGTTAAAACAAGTTTTAATACTCAATTAAGACCTAAGTGATTAGGGTTTGATCACAAAAAGTATTTACAAGTGATTAGGTTTGAAAATTAAATAAAAAATAATATTTAAAAGTATTAAAAATACTTAAAAACAAGTCATTTTAAACTTATTTAAAAATGTATCAAATAAATATTTTTTGATGATCTTTTTTGATATTCTTAAAATATATGTGTTAAACAAGAAGTGTGTAAAAAATGAATGAAAAATGAATTAATTTGATGTGTTAATTAATTAATTGAAGTTGTGTAAAAAATTGAAAAAAAACAAGTGATAAAAAGATGGTTTTGGCCCCATAGGGACTTGAACTCATGACCTTAGTTTGAAAGGTGAAAAATAATACCACTGGGCCACCTGCGTGGCTCAGTTATATTATATCTTCATTTGTTTTTATTTGGAAAAAAGTTTGTAATAACAGTTTTGAAAAACAAGTGAAAATGAGAGTTTTGAGAAAATATTGAAAAAATGGTCCCAGGGGGACTCGAACCTGGGATTTTGAGGCAAGTGAGAGACTTAGAGGCAAGCTGGCAACCGCTGGGGCGGTGATACATCCATTATCCTAACTCATTTCATTTTATTATATAATAAACAGAAATTTGAATTTTTGAAATTCCCACTTCATCTTCAACCTCAAGACAACCATCCATGGTTGATTTTCGGGTTTCTTTGTTTCTCAACCAATTTGAACATTATAAAAAGCAAACTTGTTTAAATTTTCACCACGAATTCAACCATGTCAATTATTATAATTATAAATCAAAGATGAAGGAGAATTTTGAGAAATCCCAATTGAAAACCTAACCAAAAAAAACTCACGTATCTCATGGCACGATTGATGTTAATTGGAATTAAGGATTCAGAAAGCTTGAGTAACATGATATCTACATCTTCCTTTTCAAAATTTATGTTAAAGAGGCATGTATTAGGATATCAAAGATTTGAAAACTGACCTCTTTATGTGAAAAAACCAGTTCGTGTTTGAGGACTTCCAGGTGCAAAGTAACGATCAAAAAAGCTTACCTGGACCTCACTGAGTTTGCTCCAACTCTTGGCTTGCTTCGAAACTCTTTGATTCACTCCAACCAAGTCAAGTTGCAGCCACTGTTTTTTTTAATGGAGGATGAAGATAATGATGTTACAGTAGTTATTATAAGGTTTGTTTCAACTCTAATTGATGTATGGAAGGTGTTGGAAGTGTTAGTTTTGGCTATGCAAGAGTTGTTTTTGGTTTTGGAAGTTAAGGCTCAATTTTATGCAACAATGGAGGTTGAATGGTGATTTTGAGATTTGGGTGTTCTTGAGAGGTGTGAATGGTTCAAACAACTTCTATATGATGTTTAGGAAGTGTTAGAACCAAGAGTTTGGTTAGAACTTGCAAGGTTTGGAAATTTGCAATTTTACCTCTTTTGGAACTTATGAAACTTAACACTTAAGAAAGAAAGAAAAACCATTCTTTTGGGAGGTTTTTGGTGTGCTCTTGAATGTGATTTCCATCTCTATTTATAGGCAAGGAGTACTGAATTGAAGGGCAAGCAAGTGGAAAAGTTATGATTGAATTTTGTGGAAAAAGATGGCATGGAATATTTTTTCAATGATTACAAAGCTTAACCATGGTTAAGGAACTCAAGTGCCATAATATTCTCTCCAATCTGATCTTTTATGATAAGAATCTGACTTGCATAATTTCATTTGATCATTTCTTGCATTATTGGTCACATAGTGTAAGAACTTTGTGAGAAAATGGTGAAAATTCAAGCATAAGGACCTCTAATGACAAAATTCAAAACCATAGCTATGCTCCATATTTTTTCATGCTCTTGGACATTTTGGAAAGCTCATATTATACACTTCAAAACCCTAGTTGAAAGTTTCTTCAAGATCTTTAAGGAAGTGGGTGAAAAAGATCCATGAACTTTGAAAAAAATGAAGTTTTAAGTGAATTTTTCAAAAGATGCCAACTTTGAAGCTCCATATCTCTTAAATGGTTGATCTTATGGAAACAAATTATGTGTGTCAAAGTTGTTTATTGGATCAAAATCTACAACTTTCATGTTGGAAGTTTTTTTCAGTTTGTAGGTGAAATTTTGAGAAATTCCCTCCCAAAGTTTGGAAAAAACCATGAAAAACACTTAGAAAAATTTTCTAAGTATGAAAGTCAAACTTTTGACTTTTTGATTCTTGATTGATTTTCTTGATTTTTCTTGATCAAATGACTTCTCATACCATATATTGATGATTTAAAACATCAAAAGTCATGGTTGACCAAAATTCCCCAAAAGTCAATGGCAATCTTGTACAGTTGACTTTTTTCAGACGAATCGCGTTTTTGGAGATTTCAAATGAAACAGGCTATCCTCACCAAATGAATGGTATGAATGGATCATATTAAAGAATTAGAGGATATTGAGCCATGGTTTGAGTTGTGGCACCATGTCCTGATTAAAAAGTCAGTTATTCAGTGAATTAGGTCAAAACCCTAATTGTCGACCTGATGAAATTGATGACTGTGGACCTTGAATTGAGATGCAATTTCCATGGGATATTGTCATAGGGATTATTTGAGGATGATTGAAACCTTTGATTGACTCCCTGGGGATTTTTTGGGTTTCCCAAATGTGATCCCTGATTTTAGTCCCTAATAGTTCAAAACCCTGATCTAAGGATTTGTCTGATCAATCTTTGTGTAGGAGATGTTATGAGCCAATGGATTAGGTCAAAATGATGCACTTGAGGTCTTGATATCATGTCCCAAGCCATTAGGTCAAATTTTGAGCAAAAGTCAGGAGTGTGCTGTCTTCAGTCAAAACCCTAATTCAGTCGATTCAAAGCTGTTGAGCTTGTTGAAGTGAATCTTTGAAGACCAAATGTTGATTATTGATGAAGATGATTCATTTGAGATGAAGGGAGAACAAAACCCTAATTGATTGTTTCTTGCACTGAGGAGTGATCTCTTGATTAAACCCTGCTGAGCACAAGTAACAAACACAAGCTATGCAATTTGTTAGAGATGCAAATGATGCATATGCAATCATATGAGGTGGTATCTTAGGTCAAAAATTGGGGTATGACAGTCATGCCTAACTTCTATTCATCAATTTCCATTCTGACCTCTGCATTGTGTTGCTCTTGGTATTCCATTCTCAATCTGACGTTGGCTCTAGTTCCGTACTTGTATGTAGGAATCGGCTTGACGGTAGACTGACTAACTCTGAAGATGGATACAGACAAGAATAAGTTTTCTGGACAACCTGGATGTATGTATGCAAATGATGCAATTGTTGTTGTCACTTTTTATGTATTCAATTTTCAAGGAATTCAAGTTATTAACTTGTAAACATCAAAACATGAAGGAGGTAAATCCTATATTGGATCAAAGCTTTGATCAAGTTATCATCAAGATCAATCATCCATTTTAGTGGATTAAGGTTTTCACCCCATCAACACCCAATATCCATTGAGTTTGATGAAACTTATGATGTTTACAAAGAAAGACCTATGAGTTCCTTGGAAATCAAATGAATGCATGGATGCATGGTTTATGCATCAATTAAAATCAAGATCACACATGGCTGCACGAGCATGGAGTCAAGGATAAGAACCACCCCCAAAGGTATGTACTAGGGAATTTTGTACCTTCCGAACGGGTTCTACATAGGTTCCCAGAGTTTTCAATCTTATATCGGATACTACCGGCTCGCACAATTGCTCATGGGCGCCAATAATATTCCTAAAAAGACCTCGTCTGAGCGCAGCATCGCATGACAACAAGCTCAAATTGGTACTCGAACTTTTTTCTGCGCTACATCCTAAAAAGGCTTAGATGGGTTAAAAGTGTTCTAGGCCATTCAGCTTCTAGGGTCACTCACTATTGAAAGTAATAAAGTTATTGCGATGGTTCGTAACAACATCTACTACCTTCCACGAGGCCTCCATTAATTGGGGTTCCACCATATGATGCTCATGTTAAGGATTGCTTTTGACATGCAACTATTCGTCTTACCACCTCCTATCTCAAGTTACTCACCAAAGTCCGGGTTAGGACTTTATCTCGTCACAGAGGAACCATCGAGCACCAAAAAGGAAAAAAAATAAAAACACACAATAATATATACAAGTAAAACACACAGATAAACAAAAACAGGCTTAACACACTTATAATTGGATCCAGAATGAAGTCGCCATTTTTTCTATAGTGGGGAAAATCTGAGAACGAAGCCATTATAATGACTCGCCTCAATATTTCAGTGAAAACAAACGAGTTCTTTGCATCACAAATGAAAGAAGGGCTCTATCTCGGATGAAAATCAACGAGTATGCCTCTAGCTCTCTCACGTGGAAAAGATATTATTATATCAATCAATTTCAAAATCGTGGGGTATCGCAACTCAATACAAGAATTAACTGTGTCTAAATTTTGCAAAAAAGGCCACTAAGGGGCAAAAGATATTTTAAAGAAGGGTTTTAAAAGAGGTTTTGCAAACATAAGAAGATTTTGGAAAAAGAGAGAACATTTTGAAAATCTAAGAAGGGGAGGAGATGAAGAGGCTATCCTAATGCGTAAAATAAAAGCTAAGGAAAGAACGATCTAACCAAAATAAGAAGCCAACACTTGACATTAAGAGTCAAGGTAGATTTCCCATCTTTTGGACTATCAACACTAAACCAACACATTATCACTTGGGGATCCAGATGAACTTATTGTCTTTAGCACCACCTTGCATTAAGCACATTAAAATTCTGACGAAAATCGGGCAGAGTAACGACTGTTTTCGGGGAAAATCCTTATCACGACGCCTTGGAATTAACCATCAAGGGCTTTCAAGGAAATACCTGCACACACAAACAGACAACAATCCAATGCCAGACTGACAGAATAACGACAAAGTAACAACAGAATAACAGGGTCCAGAGGTACTAAGTCCAAAAGTCCAAGTCTCCAAAATGTTCGGGATAGTAACCAATAGTCCATAGAGAGCCTTAGGTGTTTTTTAGATTTTTGTTATTTATTAGTGTTTAACCACAAAAATAGAGTATGGTCCAAGTGGACAAAAAGAAAATAGCAGAAACATAAACAAAACGTCCAAATGGACAAAGAGAAAATAGCGAAATATTAACGTCCAAATGGACAAAGAGAAAATAGCAAAATGTAAACATGATGAAATGATAAAATAAAGCATAAAGCGAGAAATAAAGAGCAATATAATAAAGTGCAGAAATTAAAGTCAATTGTTAGATGTTAAAGATAACCATCTTGAAATTTGTCAAGTATGTTATCAAAGTTAGTAATAAAGATCGATGGTGAGTGAAGGATGTTCTCATATTTAAAATCAATGGAAATTTATCCGAAGCTTGATAAAATCATAGCGACTACACAATAAACTTCCATAAGTCTTAAATCAACCGCATACAATTCTCTTCCATGTTTGATCTTTTTTATTCGGGACACGAAATATTGCGCTATGTTAAGCAGATCGCCAAGTGATTTATGTAGAAATCACCCTACAACGAGGCCGGTCAAAACTTTATGTGCTAAAGCATGCGAGAGAAGCGATATATAGATCACTCTTCGAAAGCAATACCGCACGAAAAGAAAATAGGTAGCGATCTCATCTTTACCAAGAATCCATAAGAATTCTCAAGGTATTAAGACTTTCATCGATCAAAAGAAAAAAAGGAGAAAAAGAATAAAAATTTATAAAGTAAAATCAACTCACGCTATCGTTAATATCATTCATCTAATATTATGGATTTGGTCATTTCAAACCTATCAACATCCTAGATCCAATGATATTAATGAAGTAAAGGAAGAAGGAAGGCAGAACAAGCATAAAAAAGGAAGAAAAAGCATTCTGCCTCACTGGAAATCGATTTACCTCTGTAGGAAATTGATTTCCAGAATGTAGACTTCAAATTTGGCACAAAAACAAGGTGGAAATCGATTTCCCTCTATAGGAAATCGATTTCCTGCGCGCAGCTTTCTAAAAAAAACAGCATTAGGAAGCATAAAACCTTGTTTAAGCAAAAACACAAACACCTTATGATCTCATATATCAATGTGTACGAATTTTCCATCAATTCTTCACTAAAAGGGACCAATATAGCATCAATGATGCATCACTCACAAACACAAAAGAATCACATTGTGAAAGATGAAAAAGGATGTCGAAATTTACCAAATCTTGAACAAAACTTGGATCTACTTCAAGAACAACCAACACAAATATTGATCTCTCACCAATTGAAGAAAACAGTGATATGGGTGATGGTTTAGCTCAAAGTTAGTGAGGTTCAAGATGTAACTCACTAACTTTATGAAAGAAGAAAGAACTTTGAGTGAATTTAGTAGGGATGAGGAGAGAAATTGCAAGATTTTATTTGGTTATTCAAGCTTGTCAAATAAGGAGGTGAAGGCCTCTATTTATAAAATTGGAGAGAGAGGTGTGGGAAATTTTGTAATTGTTCATTTGGTAATTAACTTGTGTTTAATTTGGTAAAATGGGGTTAAATTGAGGTTAATGAAAGAAATTAATTTGTGGTGAGGTGGAATATTGGTAAATGACAAAGAATAATCAAGGAAAATGTGTTTGGTGCAAATATGAAGTCATGCTTCCCTCTTCTTTTTTTTTAAAACTTCATCCATGGAAATCGATTTCCCATATGGGTAAATCGATTTCTTCAGCAAAATTTTCAAAAATTCTTTTTCTTGCATTGCTTTGGTTCTTGCTCGATTTCTTACCTGTAAAACACAAATAAAAGAAACAAAATACATACTTTTGGTTAGTATAAAACAAATTAAACAAATATAAACGCTTGGTGGTTCCCCTTAGAGACCAAGTGAGTATAAAAGACGAAAAATGATACCTCAAGATTGTGATCTTGATTGATGATTGAAATGCAAATGATGTATGATCTTAGGGTCAAAAAGTGGGGTATGACACCCACCATGCAAACGGCCAGGGGGGTGATAAGGACTTGAGCTCGTTGGGGGTGCTATGTGCATGTCCCCAAAATGCTGGCATTTGTCGCATCTTTTTACATATTCTTTGGCATCATGTTGCATGGTGGGCCAGTAGTATCCTGCCTGTAATGCTTTCCTAGCGTATTTCTCGAAGCATGTGAGGGGCGATGCTCTCATCGATGCATTTGAGGAGGGGGATGGAGAACCCTCTACGGTATAATCGGTTTTCGATCAAGACATGCGAGCAAGCTCTTATTCTAATTATGGTGGCCTCCTTAGGATCGTCCGGCAGGAGTTCGTTTGTGAGATAGTTGTAGATCGGGGTCATCTAGCAGGAAGTGTCCCCGATTGCATTTACGTGTATTATTCCGACAGGCGCCTTAGTGTTGGGTCTGGGCAAGATTTTCCGGATCACGACCTGTTGCCGCTCTTCTTTCTTGTGTTGGCCAATTTCGGCATAGCATCTGCCCGGGCGTTGTGCTCTCGTAGAATATGTCTTACCTTGACCCTTTTGAACTAGGCCATCCTTTCGCTTATAAGGCTTAGATATTCAGCTAGGTGGTCGTTCTTGACTTAATATTCACTTGAGATGTGGGATGCTACCAGCTGGGAGGCAGTGAATACTTCGATCTCCTAGACTTCGATGTCGTCGGTGAGGCGCAATCTCGCTAGGAGTGCTTCGTAGTCCGCCCGGTTGTTGGAAGTGGGAAAGGATAGGGAGAGTGATACCTCTATCAAGGTTCCCTCTTTGTTTTCTAAAATGATGCTTGCTCCGCTTCCGGATGGGCTTCAAGCTCCATCCACGTATATGGTCCACTTTTTAGCGCCACAGGTTAATTTCTCGAGGAAAGCCATATCGGCCACGAAGTCCGCCAGAACATGCGCTTTAAGTGTTTTCCTCCCCTCGTACCTTATGTCGAATTCTGAAAGCTCTAGCGACCAGTGGAGCCTTCTTCCGTCCATATCGGGGCGTCCGAGAAACTATTTTATGGGTTGCTCGGTGTGCACGACTACAGTGTGCGCTAAGAAGTAATGTCTTAATCTCCTAGCCGCGTTGATCAATGCCAAGGCAACCTTCTCGATCTTCTAGTATCTAACCTCGGTGCTTTGGAGTGCTTTCCTCATGAAATAGATGGGCTTTTGTCCTTCCAGATTTTCTCGGATAAGGGCGGCGCTGACTGCTTCAGAGGTAACGGCCAGGTATAGGTATAGGGTTTCTCCAACTTCGGGTCTCGAGAGGACAGGCGGGCACGAGAAGGCTCATTTGAGATGGGCGAGGGAGTGCTCGCATTTTTCTGTCCATTCGAACGCGGCCTCCATCCGTAGAAGTTTGAAAATGGGGGGAGCGTGTTGGGCAGACTTGGCTACGAATCTAGACAACGATGTGAGCATTCCGTTCAACGACTGGATATATTTTTTCGAGCTTAGCGTAGAGAAGTTTAAGAAAGCCCTAGATTTTTCCGGGTTCGCTTCGATCCCTCTTTATGTTAAATAGAAGCCGAGGAATTTACCAGCTCGGACTCCGAACGTGCATTTTTCGGGGTTAAATCTCATTTTGCACTTCCGGGCTTGTTCGAAGACTTTTTTGAGATAGAGTGCGTGATCAGTTTCTTCGTGGGATTTGACGATCATGTTATTCATGTATACTTCGAGCATATCCCCGATTTCCGTTTGGAATACTTTGTTCATCATTCGCTGGTACGTCTGTTATACCCCAAAATTTGCCCGCAGCTTTTTTCAAGAAAACTTCAATCTAAAAATTAAGAGTTTCATATAATCTTGGATTTTCACATCCTGATTTATGAATACTTGGTTTTTAGAATTTTTCTTATACGGTATTTTGGCTCGCTGTTGGATTTATTCTTACGCAAACGCCAACTACTGTTTATTACTTCACACACGCTATTTATTTGATATTTATTTACAGATAAATAGTACTGACACAATTGGTACAGAGATAAATCTTTTGCAGGCACAGAGTCTGGGATTCAGACTGTACTGGTAACAAGTAAATTATTAGTTATTTATTATGTCTGTGTTTTTAACAAGTCATGTAAATAAACTTTCATCTTTCACATAAAACAAAAACAACAAAAAGAAAATTAACTTTGACTGTTGATTTTTCACTCTAACTGTTACATGCCTGAATAGTCAGTTGACAGTCAAACTGCTGACAGTACAATTCTCCGTGTTTTGTACCATCAATCAAATCAAACTTTTGCATTTCAAAATTCCAAGATTTTTGTCCTAGAAGTCTTCTGAATATCACATGATTAGTAGAGACTCAGCACTGCACAAAAATCAGGTATGCTTAACTGTCTCCTACACAAACAGTCCCTGATTAGGGTTTCTTGTTTTTTCAGGAGAAACAAGTTTTTGAGACCTCAAATGGATTTCATGGACCTCCATACATCTCAAAGTACCATCATACAAATTTTCAAACTTCAATTCACTCAGACGCACCGTCAGCAGCTCAAACAGTCAACAGACGACCCGTTTGACCAAAAAAGTCAACAGACAGTCAAAAATGAAATTTTTTGTCAACATCCATATTTTGTCAAAGGATTCATCATTTGATCATTGGATGATCATAATTCATCAAGGAAAGATCAAAAATCAACAAAACCCTAAGATTCAAAATTAGGGTTTTCTCCTAAAAAGTCAACTGAACTTTGACTGGTCATAACTCTCTCATCCTTCATCCAAAAAATTCAAACCAAAGCTCATTTTGAAGGAAATTCAATTATCTTTCAAATGAAATTGGTCCCGTGGTCATTAGGTTCACCATTTGAAAAATATGAACCAAGACATTACAAGTCATTTTCAAAGTCAACAAAAAGACACTTTTTTCAAAAGGATACACAAGGAGCATCAAAAATCATTTTGACATGAGACCAAAGACATTGGTTAGAGGACTCTTTGAGGTTTCCAAAAAGTGCAATATCTCCTTCATATGACAAAAATTGAGGGATTTACACCTTGTTGAAGTTGGCTGAATTTTGGGAAAATGCATAAAACCAACATTGCTCAAAAATGTATTTTTTCCAAATGGGACCAAGTTTTCATAGTTCAAACATGTTTACCATGATATAATGGGCCTCCCACGACCAAGACAAAGCCCACACCATTTTTATCCATTTTTGGTTTAATTTTATCCTATTTTAAGATTAAATGAAAATGGAAAATGGAAGGATAATGGATAGCTTAGTTTCTAAGCATGAGTCATCCAAGAATCTTTAATTTTCTGCAGAAGATTGAGGTACAAGGCAAGAGCATTGAAGAGAAGCAAGACTTGGTCAACAATTCAAAGGTTTTAATATAAAAAAATCAAGAATTCAACAAAGGCAACCAAAGGCTTCTTGGCTTCAATTCTAAGCACAACATAGCTTATAAATAGCTTAGAGTACTGCACAAATAAAAAAACCACGAATTCAGAAGAGAATCTATGCTTGTAACCATACTTGTAATCACTTAAATTTTTCAAAGAAATTCCAAATTCGAATTTTGAATTCAAGTCAGTTTCAATACAAACTAAACATTCAAACACCTTCCTCAAGTATCACTGAAACTATTCCAATCATTTCCCAGCCTTGAAACCCACTGAACTAAGCACTACAGGTCACGATTTATTCAAAATAAAACCAACTCGTATCTGATCATTCAGGCATGTTTAACAAGATGTAGACATATATTTGAACTTAGCTTAATGTTCTGATCATTTCTGGACATTTAATTAAAGTTTGGTAGCCTGTACACGAAACTACCATTTTAGGGTTTCTTAGTTCAAATTTAGGGTTCTTCGTTAGAACCAAAAATAGGACAAATTAAGGGCATGGTTGAATTCAGTAGATTGAGACGAATCGAATGGGCATGTCGCGCCAAATTTATATTCATGTTTGACCCTATTCGCTATTTTGCAGGTTTAGAAGGTATCTATTACAGCGCTTTTATTACAAAAACGTTATTAAAGGTGCTGGCTGGAGGTTGAAGACGATGAGGTGTCCTCACCTCATTGGATAGAACGCGCGCGCCAGTGTTTTTGAATCCTGGGTTCCCATGTGCGCTTTACATCATCTTTCCATGTGACCTCAATATCTGGGCCGTCTGATCTCATTAAACTCTCAATCCAACGCATCAAAACACTCATCCTTACCATGGTCCTCATTTAAATACCACACCTGATCATTCATCTTTTTATTTTCTATTTTATTTTAATTTCTTTGTTAAATTAATTAAAAATAGTTTTAAAAATCCAAAAAATACACAAAAAATATTTTTAAGTTTCTAAAATAATATTTTATTTTCTGATATAAAAATATTTTATTTTTCTTCATAATTTGAATATTTTGTGTAATTAATTAGATAATATGCATATATTTATCTTTTAATTATTTTCACCCAATCAAAAATCATAAAAAAATTTGTTCTTTATATTAAATATTGTTTATATATTATAAACTAATTTTGTACATATTTTGAATAATTTTCTCTTCATGTTTTAATTATTTGTGTAATTATTTATATAATTATGTATTAATTAACTTAATAGATTTCAAATCAAATTTCAAAAAAACAAAAAAAATTAGTTTTGTTTTAAATTTAATTAACAAGCATTTTTGAACATATTTTGAACTTAATTTTTAGGTTTGAAATTTATTTTCATCTTTTTTCCTCATTTTAATTTAATTAATCATGCATTAATTATAATTAAAATCAATAATAAAAATCCAAAAACATTTCTTTTATATTTCTTGCAATTTAAATTCCTAGATAAATGTATAGGTTGTCAAATTCATGTAAATAGCGTAGTTTACATTTCCCGCACAATCGATGTAATAGCGTAGATTTACTTTCCGCATTTTACATTTCCGCATTTTAAATTCCAGCACATATAAACTGCGTACATGCCAAAGATAAAATTGAACCGTTAGATCACTAACTACAAAGATAAAATATTTGAATCCAAACACAATCACACTTGCACCTCTTATGGTAATCCCTTTCTCATTCTTTTCAAAATCAAAATCAAATTCTATTATTTCAAACGCAAAATCGAACTTTTGTTTATATCCGGTGAAAGGATAGATTTTTAAAGGAAATAGGATAAAGACCTT
This sequence comes from Vicia villosa, assembly GCF_029867415.1. Lineage (NCBI taxonomy): Eukaryota > Viridiplantae > Streptophyta > Magnoliopsida > Fabales > Fabaceae > Vicia > Vicia villosa. The sequence continues at coordinate 66,606,701 of NC_081181.1, read as the reverse complement.
ATAACTCAGGGTAGACCTCCTAATTTGCTTGCTCAAATCAAAACAAACAAATCTCTTGTGGACCTCCGATTTTTTTAATCCCGGGCCATACCTTTGTTCTGTAGAGATATGTGAACTGACTCTTTTTTATCGCTTAATGCTTTCGCATTTTTGAAAATTCACAGAGTCGCCACCGACCTTTTATTTTATCCAATTAAGGAAAGGTTTATAAAAGAAACAGAAAAAAGACCTTTAAGAAATTCTGGGTAAGGGGGTAGGTTATACAAAGGGAAGGTGTTAGCACCCTTTGTATCCATGGTTATCCATGGGCTCTTAAGTTTGCTTAGCTCACTTGTTTTTCGATCACTTTTCAATTGCTCTGAAGTTGCTCATATGTGGTTTCAAATACTTTTGTAAATTGAATTTTGTAATGATCCGTGTGTGGATGTATACAAAATGCTTGTTTATCTTTCGAAAGATGTTTTGAAAAGAACGTTAACTTTGTAATAATCCGTGTTTGGATGTATACAAAGTATTGTCTTTTTGGAAAGTTTTGTTTTGAAAAACAACAGTGTATGAGTATTTTGTTTGTTTTGATTTGAGCAAGCAAACTAGGAGGTCTACCCTGAGTTGTAAGGTCTTTATCCTATTTCCTTTAAAAATTTATCCTTTCACCGGATATAAACGCAAGGTTCGATTTTGTACTCAAAAACAGTGGAATTTTGACTTTGATTTTGAAAAGAATGAGAAGGGATTACCTTAAAAGGTGCAAATGTGATTGTGTTTGGATTCAGATATTTATCTTTGAAGTTAGTGATCTAACGGTTCAATTTTATCTTTGACATACACGCAGTTTATATTTGCTGGAAATTAAAGTGCGGAAATGTAAAGTGCGGAAAGTAAATCTACGCTATTACATCGATTGTGCAGGAAATGTAAACTAGCCTATTTACATGAATTTGACATCCTATACATTTATCTAGGAATTTAAATTGCAAGAAAATAAAAGGCATGTTTTTGGATTTTTTATGATTTATTTTAATTATAATTAATGCATGATTAATTAAATTAAAATGAAGAAAAAAAGATGAAAATAGATTTAAACCTAAAAATTAAGTTTAAAATATGTACAAAATATTTGTTAATTAATTTTAAAACAAAACTAATTTTTTTGGAATTTTTGGAATTGATTTGAAATTGATTTAAGTTAATTAAAACATAATTATGCAAATAATTATACAAATAATTAAAACTTAAAGAGAAAATTATTCAAAATATGTAGAAAATTAGTTTATAATATATAAACAATATTTAACATGAAGAACAATTTTTTTTTTTTGATTTTTTGATTGGTTAGAATAATTAAAAAGCAAATATATAAATATATACTAATTAATTATGCAAAATATTGAAATTTAGAAGAAAAATAAAATATTTTTATTTCAGAAAATAATATATTATTTTAGAAGTCTAAAAATATTTTTTGTGTATTTTTTGGATTTTTAAAACTATTTTTAATTAATTTATCAAAGAAATTAAAATAAAATAGAAAATAAAAGGATATTGATCATGTGTGGTTGATCTGAGGGTCCATGATAAAGATTGTTTGATCTGGCGCGTTGGATTAGGAGATGGATGGATCAGAAGGCCCAGATGGTGAGGGACCATAGCACGTGGAACACCTGCAAAACACTGAATTCAAGGTCAGTTTAAAAAAACACGCGCGCGCCTCCCAGCGAATCAGAGAGCGCCACGCATCATCTTCAACCTTCAGATGGGTTTTTACACCGTTCATTTGCAGGTGGTGTAAAAAACCCAATCTTTTACACCTGGTAATAATAGCGAATGCAAGCAAACATGAGTGTAAATTTGGCGCGATGCCATGGTTGAGTTCGTATTGTTCACGCGAACTTAATGGTGCTATTTAGAACCTGTAATTTTGCCTAATCTGGAAAACCCTAATTTTGAGATGAAGAACCCTAAAATGGTGGTCTCGTGTATGCGTGTTCAAACTTCAATTAAGTTTCCAGAAACGATCTACACCTCAAACCAAACTTAATTGTATGTCTACATCTTGCAAAGCATGCGTGAATAACCAGATACAAGTTGATTTAGATTCGAACAAATTATGACCTGTATAGCTCGATTTAGTGAGCTTCAAGGCTTGCAATTGATTGGGATAGTTTCAGTGATGTTCAGGGATGATATTTGAATGCTTAGTTTGTATTGAAATGGACTGAAATTAAAAACTCGAATTTGAATTTTCTTTGAAATTTTTCAAGTGGTTACAAGTGTGTTATGAGCTATGCTTTGTCTCTGAACTTGCCTCCTTTTTTTACTGAACTATGTTAGCTTATTTATAAGCATTGAGTGCTTAGAATTGAAGCTAAGAAGCATCTTAGTTGCCTTTGTGGAATTCTTGCATTTTTTATATTAAAAAGCTTTGAATTATTGACCAAGTCTCCTTGCCTTCAATGCACCTGCCTTGCTCTTCAATTCTCTGCAGAAAGATGAAGATTCCTTGGGTGAGTCATGCTTGGAAGTTAAGCTACCATTTATCCATGCATTTTCCTTTTAATTTTAATCTTAAAATAAGATAAAATCATGGAAAAATGGATAAAAAAAGGTATGGCCTTAGTCTTGGTCGTGGGAGGCCCATAACATCATGGAAATGATGTTTGAATGCTGAAAACTTGGCCCCATTTGGAAAAAATACATTTTTGAGCAATGTTGATTTCATGTATTTTCCCAAAATTTATCCAACTTCAACAAGGTGTAAATCCTTCAATTTTTGTCATATGAAGGAGATCTTGCACTTTTTGGAAACCTCAAAGAGTCGTCTAACCAATGTCTTTGGTCTCATGTCAAAATGATTTTTGGTGCTCCTTGTGTGTCCTTTTGAAAAAAGTGTCTTTTTGTTGACTTTGAAAATGACCTGTAATGTCTTTGATCATATTTTTCAAATGGTGAATCCAATGACCATGGGATCAATGGCATTTGAAATATAATTGAATTTCCTTCAAAACAAGCTTTGGTTTGAATTTTTTGGATGAAGGATGAGAGAGTTATGATCAGTCAAAGTTGAGTTGACTTTTCTGGCAAAAACCCTAATTTTGAATCTTAGGGTTTTGTTGATTTTTGATCTTTTCTTGATGAATTATGATCATCCAATGATCAAATGATGAATCCTTTGACAAAATATGGACTTTGACAAAAAAATTCATTTTTGACTGTCTGTTGACTTTTTTGGTCAAACGGGTCGTCTGTTGACTGTTTGAGCTGCTGACGGTGCGTCTGAGTGAATTGAAGTTTGAAAATTTGTATGATGGTACTTTGAGATATATGGATGTGTATGAAATCCATTTGAGCTCTCAAAAACTTGTTGCTCCTGTAAAAACAAGAAAAACCCTGATTAGGGACTGTTTGTGTAGGAGACAGTTAAACGTACCTGATTTTTTGTGCAGTGTTGAGTTTCTGCTAATCGCGTGATATTCAGAAGACTTCTAGCACAAAAGATCTTGGAATTTTGAATTGTGAAAGATTGATTTGATTGATGGTACAAACACTGAGAATTGTACTGCCAGCAGTTTGGCTGTCGACTGACTGTTCAGGTAGCAGTTAGAGTGAAAAATCAACAGTCAAAGTTAATAATTTTTTTTGTTGTTTTTGTTTTTGTTTTATGTGAAAAATGAAAGTTTATTTACATGACTTGTTAAAAACATAGACATAATAAATAACTAATATTTACGGTATGCGGGCAAAATTACCGATAATAACCCTGAAAATCATTTAATGCACAGAAATAGGAATATTTGACTGGCAGAAAACACACAAAATATTATCTTAGTAATTAAGCAATATTATGACAAATAGTACAACATTTAATACTGACAGTACAAATATTACATACTATATTGAACAGTACGACGAATAAACGGTACATTTAAGAAATAAGAAATACTGCAAATTTTAAGAATGACGATTAATGACCCATGCTATGAACAATAACATGTAGATGATTGGGAGTGCAACCATTGCAGGTCCACACTCTTCAGGACTATGCAGGCAGAAGAAAGTCATGATCACCGTAGCAATGGTGATGACTGTAAGAAATAGTGTCTCTATCCACTTTGCCATTCTTGTCAGGGAAGAAGAGAAAATAGATATGAGATAGGAATTTGAAAGATGAGTTGGAATTTGATGTGAGATTTTATGGAAGAAAATGAGAGGTATTTATAGAATGGAAAGAAGGATAGAGACGTTGGGGAATGATGTGATTCCGTACAAAAGGAAAATTTGAGTGGAAGTAAGATTTGAAAGAAAGTGGAGATAGTGTTGGGAAAAAAAGAGATTTGATTTTTGAAAGAGAGATTTGAAAAGATTTTTGAAAATAATGGAATATAGTACAAAAATTAGTGGGAAACAAAAGATAATAATAATCTACTTGTTACCAGTACAGTCTGAGTTTCCTGATTCTGCGCCTGCAAAAAGATTTAACTCTGTACCAATTGTGTCAGTACTATTTATCTGTAAATAAATAAATAGCATGTGTGAAGTAATAAACATTATTTGGCGTTTGCGTAAGAATAAATTCAACTGTAAGCCAAATTACCGTATAAGAAAAATTCTAAAAACTAAGTGTTTCATATGTTAGGATATTTGTTGAAATAATCAATAATTATATGAGACTCTTAATTTTCAGATTGGAGTTTTCTTGAAAAATATGTGGGAAAATTTTGGGGTATAACAGTTGCCCCTATTCAATCTTCTTAAACCTGAAGAGATTGTCTGAAATCTGAAGGTAGAAGATGATTGAATATTTAGATGCCCTGAAAATTTGCACTTACCTTGATCAGAAGAGATGTTGGAAGTTGCATTTGAATGTCGTCTGCGAAATGTTTTTGGCAGATTGGAACATTACCTGAGATGGGCTTTCAGATGCCACCTGGTAAATGTGTTGAGGGTTTGTTCATCAGAATGAATCCATTGATTATATCTTGATGAAGGATTTGAAAGTCTTTGTGTTGACTGTTTCGGAACCGTCCAAGGTTACCGCTTTATGTCTTGGAGGATGATTTCTACGGAACTTGTCCAAAGTTTTTTCTGCTTTAGATTTTGGAAGTTGATCATTATGGAACGGTCTGAGGTATCGCTTTAGATCTGCAATGTTAGATCGTTCTGGAACGGTCTGAGGTATCGCTTTAGATCTGCAACGTTAGATCGTTCTGGAACCGTCTGAGGTATCGCTTTAGATCTGTGATGCTAGATCGTTCTGGAACCGTCTGAGGTATCGCTTTAGATCTGCAATGTTAGATCGTTTTGGAACCGTCTGAGGTATCGCTTTAGATCTGTGATGCTAGATCGTTCTGGAACCGTCTGAGGTATCGCTTTAGATCTGTGATGCTAGATCGTTCTGGAACCGTCTGAGGTATCGCTTTAGATCTTTGATGTTAGATCGTTCTGGAACCGTCTGAGGTATCGCTTTAGATCTTTGATGTTAGATCGTTCTGGAACCGTCTGAGGTATCGCTTTAGATCTGTGATGTCTGTTTTTGAGTTGGTAAGTGATCAGAATGAATCTTCGGCTTGATTATATCTGAGAGAACTGTTCATGGAATTCAGGTGAACACTGCATGTGATTGAGAACATCTTTGTTGAAGATATTCGTCTACCTGAAAAATCAAGTTAGTGATATGCAATGTTTATGATGCATGTAAATGTGAGATATTCCCGGTGAAATATGCATGTTATGTTGTGTATGAATATGCGCATGAATATGCGCATGATGCATGATGTATGAATGTGAATATGAATGTGTGAATATGAATATGTGAATGTGAATGTGTGATGTATGAATATGTGAATGTATGAATGTGAGATGTCGAGCTTCTAGTTGGGAAAATAAATTTCCGCCAGTCATCTGGATATGACTATATTGTGATCGTTGATGATCTTTTGTCTTGTTTGAGTACCCTTGGCTGGGGAAATTCTTTGAGAATCCTGGTATTCTGTTGAAGGATCTTTGAATATCTCTTGAGAATGAAAGGTAGCTGAAAGTTCTGATGCCCTTTCAAATGGGAATGAGGGAGATGTATAATCCTCCGATGCACTATCTGACCAAGTCCGGGTGCGGGGATCACACCTTCTGAAGATAGTAATCTGGAACAACCCTGCTGGGGGATGAGACCTCTTTTGAAGAGAAAATCTTTTTGAGGAATCTGCTGAGAAATGTGTTTCTCTTGGTGGTTTTCTTCTGATGGGATGATGTCCAGATAATTGGGACATTTCCTGATTGCGATTCCTGTTTTTCCTGGTAAACATCAATCATATTCAAATGCACATGTTCATTCAAAATTATCATTGGGACGCTTACGTATTTAAAACAGAAAAAGTGAAAATAGTGATTTTTGAGCCTAAGCTGCATTGATTTTTGAAAAAGAGCCATGATAGGCTGGTTAGCACAGGGAGACAACAATCCTAGAAGTAGGAAATTGTCAGAAAGTTTTGAAAAATATTTATGAAGATAAATAGCTATGTGAAAACGATCCAGTCAAGTTTCAACTCTGCTATTGCCAATCTGTCTTCGAGCATCTCATCCCTCACTTGTTGGAAGAAAGTGATTGGACTGATCGGTGTCTTTGAGGTGTTGAATCTTGATGGTGAGTAGGCAGCTGAACGGAACACAGTTGTATGCTTCATTCCCTAACTTTTGCCTAGGCTGCCCTTTCAGGTTTTCAGCCTACCGGGATAGTATTTGTTTAGTCTCTAATTTTTGCCTGGACCGCCCTTTCGGGTTTTCAATCCACCGAGACGCTCATTTTTTGCCTAAGTTGCCCTTTCAGGTTTTCAACTTAGCGAGCTGTTTTTTTTTTTTAAGAGAAGTATTTTTTGACTATGTCAGCATTCACAGGGTGTGGGAAATCCTCGCCATCCATGGTGGTAAGCAACATGGCGCCGCCGGAGAATATTTTCTTGATTATGAATAGTCCCTCGTAGGTGGGAGTCCATTTGCCTCTGGGATCACCTTGTGGTAAGATGATGCGTTTGACAACCAAGCCACCAGTTTGGTATGCTTGACTTTTGACTTTTTTGTTGAAGGCTTTGATCATACGCTTTTGGTATAGCTGACCATGACAAATAGCTGCGAGCCTTTTCTCATCGATCAAGTTTATCTGGTCCAACCGTGTTTGAATCCAATCGTCTTCGTCTAGATTGGCTTCTTTCATAATCCTTAGGGAAGGAATCTGAATTTCAATTGGAAGAACTGCCTCCATACCATAGACTAAGGAGAATGGAGTTGTCCCTGTTGAAGTACGCGCAGATGTGCGATAACCATGAAGAGCAAAAGGCAACATCTCATGCCAGTCTTTGTAGGTTACTGTCATTTTTTGTATGATTTTCTTGATGTTCTTGTTGGCAGCTTCCACCGCGCCGTTCATCTTTGGTCGATATGGAGAAGAATTATGATGTTTGATCTTGAACTGTGTGCAAAGTTCAGTAATCATTCTGTTGTTTAGATTTGTGCCATTGTCCGTGATAATCCGTTCAGGGATGCCGTACCGACAAATGAGATTGTATTTGATGAACCGGGCCACCACATTCTTGGTAACAGAAGCGATGTCCGTTGGAGGCAGTAGGTTTGATTTCTCCAATCATATCAATACCCCACATTGCAAAAGGCCAAGGAGCCGTCAGGACGCTTAATGGAACTGGAGGTACATGTACTTTGTCAGCGTATATCTGGCATTTGTGACATGTTCGGGAGTGATGATGGCAGTCTGTTTCCAAGGTAGACCAGTAATAACCTGCTCTCAGGATCTTTTTAGCCATTGTATGTCCACTGGAATGAGTACCGAAGGTACCATTGTGTATTTCTTCCATGACCTGTTCCGCTTCCTTCTTGTTTACACAGCGAAGTAAAGTCGAGTCATGGTTGCGTTTGTATAGGGTTCCATTGCTTAGAAAGAATTTGGCAGCAAATCTCCTTAGAAACTTTCTGTCGTTAATGGATGCCCCTTCAGGGTACTCCTGAGCTTCGAGATATCTTTTTACTTCATGGAACCATGGTTTTTCCTCGGTTCCTTCAGTATTGATCTCATTGCAATAGGATGGTTCATCTTGCCTGTAAATGGTGATCATAGGCGCCTCGTTGTCCCACCTGACTTTGAACATGGATGACATGGTAGCTAAAGCATCAGCTAGTTGATTTTCCTCGCGTGGGATGTGTTCGAAAGTAAAGAATCAAACTCAGCACATATTCTTTGTAAGGAATTAGATTCGGGTGCTTCGTGTCCCATTCCCCTTTGACTTGGTAGATTACCAAGGCCGAGTCTCCGTATACTTCCAGGAATTTGATTCTTAGATCGATTGCAGCTTTAAGACCCAGAATACATGCTTCGTATTCGGCTATATTGTTAGTGCAATTGAAGCATAATCTGGCAGTGAACGGTGTGTAACTTCCTGCGGGGGAAATGATCACAGCTCCGATGCCATTGCCAAGTGCATTAGAAGCTCCGTCAAAAACCATAGTCCACCGGGATCCTGGCTCGGGTCCTTCTTCTGGTCCTGATTGTTTGTAGTCATTGACTAGCATAATGTCTTCGTCTGGGAAGTCAAAGTTCAATGCTTGATAATCATCCACTGCTTGATGAGCCAGATGATCAGCTACCACACTTCCTTTGATTGCTTTTTGTGAAGTGTATTGAATGTCATATTCTGTTAAGATCATTTGCCATCTCGCTATTCTTCCAGAGAGAGCAGGTTTTTCGAACACGTATTTGATGGGATCCATCTTGGAGATTAGGAAAGTGGTGTGATTTAGCATGTACTGTCTTAGTCGGCGAGCTGCCCAAGCTAAGGCACAACAAGTTTTTCGAGTAGTGAGTATCTTGTTTCACAATCGGTAAACTTTTTGCTAAGATAGTAGATTGCGTGCTCCTTTCGGCCGGATTCGTCATGTTGTCCTAGTACACACCCCATTGAGTCTTCTAACACAGTTAGGTACATTATCAGAGGTCTGCCTTCCACAGGTGGCAACAAGATTGGAGGTTTTTGGAGATATTCTTTGATTTTGTCAAAGGCTAACTGGCATTTTTCATTCCACCTTTCCACTTGATCTTTCTTCAACAGTTTGAAGATCGGCACACAAGTAGTAGTCATGTGGGCAATGAATCGGGCGATGTAATTTAGACGTCCCAAGAATCCTCTGACTTGTTTCTCGGTACGAGGTATAGGCATTTATTGAATGGCTTTAACCTTGGCGGGATCAACCTCAATACCTTTGCTGCTGACGATGAAACCTAAGAGTTTGCCGGATCTTACTCCAAAGGTACACTTATTTGGGTTCAGTCGCAACTTGTATTTCTTGAGTCTGTCAAACAACTTGTGTAAATGACCCAAATGTTCTTCCTCGGTGTTGGATTTTGCAATCATGTCATCGACATACACCTCTATTTCTTGATGAATCATATCATGAAATAGCGCTACCATTGCACGTTGATAGGTTGCTCCTGCGTTTTTCAGACCAAAGGGCATTACTTTGTAATAAAAGGTTCCCCAGGGTGTTGTGAAGGTTGTTTTTTCCATGTCTTCGGGTGCCATCTTGATTTGATTGTACCCTGAGAATCCGTCCATAAAGGAGAATACCTTGCATTGTGCGGTATTGTCAACCAGTACATCGATATGTGGTAAAGGGAAATCATCTTTGGGGCTTGCCCGGTTCAGATCTCTGTAGTCCACGCACATTCTGACTTTCCCGTCTTTTTTAGGTACAGGCACGATGTTAGCTATCCAAGGAGGATAACTTACAACTTTTAGGAATCCGGCATTGAACTGTTTTTCAACCTCGTCTTTGATCTTTTTTGACATATCAGGCCTACTCCTTCGTAGTTTCTGTTTGACTGGAATGCTACCTTCTTTGATTGGCAGGCGATGAACTACGATGTCCGTGTCAAGGCCTGGCATATCCTCATAGGACCAGGCGAATATCTCGACGTAGTCTCGCAGCATTTGAATCAGTCTTTGCTTGACGCTGTGTTCTAAATCAGCCCCTATTTTGACTTCTTTCATTTCTTCGTTGCTGCCCAAGTTGATGACCTCAATTGGCTCCTCGTGAGGCTGTATGGCCTTGTCTTCTTGTTCTAGCAGCCTTGCAAGTTCTCTTGGCACTTCACAATCTTCCTCACTTTCGTCCTCAGTTTGGTAGATCGGATTTTCAAAGTCATGACGGGCAATAGCAGAATCGTTGTTGACTGGATCCAGAGTGTATGTGAATCTGCAAGTTAATTATGTGAGTATGTGTGAAGAAAAAACATAGCTATTTGAAAGCGAAGAAAGAAGGAAAAAGGATCACAAAATTTAAATATGCAAGCGTCCCATGATTTTATTGAATGCACATGATCATGATATGATAAGCCCTTATAGAAGGACCGGTGTGCTAAGGCACACAGCTTTTCAAGCTCATGGTTCGATTGTTCAGGAACCACTTTTATCTTTGCACAATATACACAAAGAAAACAGGAAATGGCATTTACTCCTGGTCAAAGGAGATCACATCCTCAGCTTTCCAGTTGTTCAATCCATTGTTGTGAACAGGGGGTACCCAGCTGTTCCAGTTGCAGTTGTCTTTTTCATCTTCCACAACATTGATTTCATTAGTGGGAAAATGAGTCGGTGATCCTTCGGGATAAGGGATATACTCTGCTGGATACGAGAGCCCAGGCTGAGATATCTCTGTTGGCTGAGCGAGATGCTTGATAAGGCCGTCCCATGAAGTCGGGATGATGTTTTGAATAGAGACTTGTGCATCTTGATGAGGAGTGTATGCTGACAGAAAGCAACCCTCGTTATTTGGTATTTCCCTGGCTTTTTCAAGAGCGAAATTGTCATCGTACTGTTCATCCCATCCAGTTGGGACAATGTCCTCCATAGCAATTTGTGAGCTTGGAGGAGCGGAATATTTCACCATATAGTCATATTTGCCGCTGGGTTCTCCTAGCGTGTCCCACACTTCTTTGGGTGGATTTTGATATTGCTCAGTGACAGGACTTGTGAAAATTTGATCATTTCCAATTTGATCACCCCATCCAGTCGGGGTAAGGTCCTCCATAGCAATATAAGAATTCTGAGGTTCGGCATACTGATAATTATACCCGCCGTTTGGTTCTTGAACAGCATCCCACATTCCCATGGAAATAGGTGGAATTTCATCTGGATATGGCTGAATGACATGGTTCATGAACACTCCTTCATCTTCAATAGCGTTTACTTCTTGGCTGACGAAGTGTGACATTAATCCTTCAGAACGAGGACTTTGATCATTCTTTTGATTTTCACTATCATAGCCCAGGCCTAGCTTGTCAGACTTGTAGGGTATATCGGGAAGTTGTCCCCATACTGTGCAATCACCCTGTTCAATCATGGCTTTGGCATCTTTGAGAGAAGCCATAGTTGTAGTTGGAGTAGCAGGAATATGCTTGGTGGTAGAGACATCTGGAGAGACCACCTCAAATGATTGGCATGGAGTTTCGATGAATTCGTCCTCCAACTCGACATATTTGGAATTGCTTAGGTGACTAACCACATATTCCTCTTCGCCATAGACTGTGACAATCTTTCCTTTTACTGGATATTTTAACTTCTGATGCAGGGTAGAAGTTACAGCGTTTGCCCCATGTATCCAAGGGCGTCAAAGTAAACAGGAGTATGCTGGGTGAATTTCCATTACGTAAAAGATAGAATCAAAGATTTGAGAACCCACTCTGATTGGGAGATTCACTTTTCCGTATACCGTTCTGGTTGACCCGTCAAAGGCTCTTACCACAACATCACTTGGCTGTAACACAATTCCTTCGAAGTCAAGCTTTTCTAGTACTGTTTTCGGTAACACGTTCAGAGAAGAACCGTTATCTACTAGCACATGAGATAGAGTGGTACCATTACATTCAATGGAGATATGTAAGGCTTTGTTGTGATTTTTTCCAGCAGGGGTTAGATCCACATCAGAGAAACCGAGACCATTGCTCACGGTTAGATTGGCAACACAATTCTCAAATTGGTCGACTGAGATCTCTTGAGGCACATGCGCAGCTTTCAGGAACTTCATCAGAGCTTTGGCATGAGCTTCTGAATATTTTAGCAGAGATAGCATTGAGATTTTTGAAGCGGTGTGCCCTAGTTGCTCAACAATATTGTAATCACTCTTGCAGATGATTTTCAATATTTCCTCCATTTCTTGCTTTGATGGATCCTCAGCAGTGATCTCCACCGGGGTTTGAATTTGTTCAACTTGTGGCTCTTTGCCTCGAGCGTTGACATTTTGATTAGGAACCGGAACTCGGACTGGACCAGCAGCAACATTTGGAGAAATTTCTGGTGAAAAGATTCTTCCACTTCTCGTGATCTTGCTGGTACCCACAATATTACTCACAGTTGGAGTAGTTAACTTTGCGGTCTCTTCAGTCGAGGTACCCTGCTTAACTCCATGAACATAAACATTAGTGTCATATCCCCATGGGACAGCTTTGTCTGAGGAGTATGGAAATGGAGTTGGACTAGCAATGACTACTGATGCCACTTTGAGTGTAGCAGAAATTTTGAATGGAGCCTTGGCAGAGATTTTGAATGGTAAGCTGGAGATCACTGAGGCATCTTCTATTTTTATCCCGTTTGCAAAGACTTCGCACAGCACGTCCATAGAAGGGAGCCTTTCAAACATAATGATACGGCGATCCATCCATTTTTGAATTCCCATCCTCAGATTTTCACAACCATTGGGCAGGCAGGAGCAGTAGAAGCAGTCGGGGTCACACCCTGGAAAGTAACCAGCTCGGATTAGCTTTCCTTTGACTTCGCAGAGTGGAGTTGATAATTCGTTCACATCATAGATGTAAACAGTGTCCAGGATAGCGTTGACAGTTTTGTCATGCTTTGGCATAGGTGCAGTGATGACATTTGGAGTTTCTGGAGGATCGAACTCAATTTCACCAGCATCTATCATATCTTGTATTTTATTTTTTAAGGCCCAGCAGTGATCTGCGTCATGTCCTGGACAGTTTGAGTGGAAGGCACATGTTGCATCAGGGCGATAATTTGGAGAGGAAGTGTTGACATTCTTTGGAGGACCTCTTAAGGTGATCAGATCTGCTTTTAGCAAGTGTTGCAATGCCTGAGAGATTGGCATGTTGATTTTGGTGAAATTTCTTCTTGGTGCATCTAGTCGATGCGTGTATTTTGGCTGTTGATCTTTTTGAGGTGCAGATGCGGAGATCAGAACTGCCCCTACAGATTGATGCTGCTCACTTTTGCGACTTTTCTGAATTTGTGTTGCATTGAACTCATTTCTCCCACTGATGGGCCTTTTTGTAGTACCAGAGGTGGAACCTATTTGAATTTTTCCATTTTGAATGCCACTTTCGACACGTTCTCCGGTCAGTATCAGGTCAGTGAAACCTGATGATGAACTTCCCAGCAAATGGCTATAGAAAGGGCCAGTTAAAGTGCCCATGAACATGTCAACTAGTTCGCGATCAGATAAGGGTGGTTGAACCCTTCCAGCCATATCTCTCCACTTTTGTGCATACCCTTTGAAACTTTCTTTTGGTCCCATAGACATGCCCCTTAGTTGAGTACGGGTTGGCGCAAGATCAGCATTGTATTGGTACTGTTTGTAAAAAGCAGCAGCTAATTCTTCCCAAGTATGAACCTTGGTATTTTCCAGCTGATAGTACCATTCGAGTTGTGTACCCGACAGACTTTCTTGGAAGAAGTGAATCCACAATTTGTTATCCGTTGTATGAGGTTGTATCTTCCTCACATAGGATCTCAGATGTAGTTTCGGGCAAGAAACTCCATCATATTTTGCAAAGACAGGAACTTTGAATTTTGGAGGGATAACAACATCTGAGATGAGCCCTAGATCATTGAAATCTAAGCCAGGTATTTTTTGTATCTCCATAGCTTTCATACGGTCTTCCAGCTGTTGGTATTTTTCATCATCCGGTTCGTCCCCAGAATGATCATTTTCTTCATGTGAAGAGAGAGAGGGTTTAGCAGAACCCTGGTTGCTTTGATTGTCTTCTTGTTCATCATCACCGACTGTTTCAGGGATCGGTGGCTTTGTGAACTTTTTGACTGGAATTTTGATCTTTCTTCTCAGGTGACTCACACCTACAGATCCTTTGGGCTTCTTTTTCTTCTTGATTATCAGGGCTTTCAGTTCTTGTTGCCCCTTTGCCAGTTCCAGAATTGCCACTTGAACTTGGGCATTCTGTGCTTCGAGGTTCTTGATGCTTGTCTCGGATTCCATCTCTTCTGACTGAAATAAACAGCGAGGAGATGAGAAATCCGTCATGTGAACCTGTTATGCAATGTGTATGACTGGATGCCATGTGTATGCAATGTATGAAATGTATGTGCAATGTATATGAATGCAATGTATGAAATGTATATGCAATGCATGAAGTGAAATGTGTGTGCAATGTTTCAAGGATCTTAGAGTTTAGATTTGTTAAAGAAACAAACGTTAGTTAATCAATTTATTTCTCTTTTTTTTGCTTCTTTTTTCTTTGCCTCATTTGGGCTTACAAGACAGAAATAAAATAAATGATCCTTCAGGTCTCCCGTGGACGCTTTCTCTTTGCCCCCAGGAATGTGTTGATCTGCTGTTCTTCTTGAAGCTGTCCGGTGAGCTCCAATATCCTTCTCTCATAGTCTTGACAGTATGATTTGAAGGTGTCTCTTTCCTCTTTGAGTTGAACCCAAGATTTTTTCAACTCTTCTAGGTCAGTTGGCATGTCCGGGTGTAAAATAACTTGAGGTTCATATCCCTCGACCTCTGGTTCAATAGTCACAGGTAGAACAACAGGATATGGCATAAGGAGTTTCTGAGCATGAGTGCGGACCCATCTGAGGTAGGGTTCCATAGGAATAGAATTCCATTGCCCTAGAGTTTTGCTTTCTATTCTATAGACACTGCCCCATGCATGTATGAACCTTCGTCGGTGTCTATGAGAATCATTCTCGTAATCAAACACAATGCCATGGATAATCATGTCATGAGGACCGTTGCTCCTTGCATATCCGAATTGGCGTAGAGCTAAAGAGGGATTGTAAGTGATGCCTCCTTTGATGCCAAGGAGTGGCACATTAGGGTACTCTCCACAATGATCAATGATAGTAATGTCTCTTTGAAAGAAGTTGTTCCATCGGATATCTGAATGAGACAAAGACATAATCCTGCGAGACCAATGCATTCTTTATTCATTTCTCAACACTGATCGGGGAAGATGAAATGTAAACCACCTAGCCAGTAGTGGTATACAGCACATGAGAGTTCCTCGTTTCTTCATGGTACGGGTGTGTAGAAAATGTAGAATGTCTCCCAGCAATGTTGGTACCGGGTTACGGATTAGGAAAAGGTTGATGATGTGTACACTTATGAACTGGTCGGGATTTGGGAATAAAACCAACCCATAGATCAAAAGTGCCATGACTTCCTCAAAAGCTGGATAACTTTTGTTTTCTAGCAGTAGTCGAGCCTTTTCCAATAAGAACTTAGCAAGTAAACCCTTAACTCCACTCTTTGTTTCCCACTTGGACTCGATTTCTGATTTTCGCAGATGTAAAGCAGCAGCAATGACTCCAGGTTTTGGAATCCTTTCTAAACCAGTGAAAGGTAATTGATTTTGAACAGGCAATCCCATTAGTTCAGAGAATTCTTCCAAAGTGGGTACCAACTGGTAATCAGGGAAGGTAAAACAATGATGTTCAGGGTCAAAGAACTGGAACAGGACCCGTATCATGTCTTCTTCAAATTTTGAGGTAACCAAATGGAGTAGGTGACCATGCCTTTCAGTGAATTGAACATTCCTGGGGAATTCTGACACTAAGTCTTTTAGTTCAGATGGTACCGTTGAGATGTTGATTCGGATGTAATCTTTGGTGGCGGGAGCCATTACCTGCAAAAACAAAGGTAAACTCTTTGATCCTTGAAGTGTTTGGTGCAAAAATGATATGCTTATGATGCAAACATGTGGCACACAAAAACAAATCAAACAATAGCCTTAGGTTTAAAGGCTTGCATGGAGCTGATAGGTGATACCCTCCCCACTGAAGTTTAGTTGGTTAAAACCTGTCCTAGAATAGCATTCGGGTTCTATGATCCTTGGAAGTAACATCTCAATACGGCGCTCGAGCGGCCGATCAAAATATTCCTCGAGGATAACTAACTTCGATCAATTTCAAAGCTAGCCACTTAATAGGCCACAAGTCAAGTTCAACTAAAAAGGTTCTAAGACAAATTAGTGTTTAATGACATTTCGGAAGCCTAATATACTCCTTGATCGTTTTCAAGGGACATCAGTATAAACCAAAGTATCGCACTAATGATGACTACCAGATCAACCGTATCGGTACATGCCGTACAGTTTCCTTGGTCTATTGTCATATAATGATGACTACCAGATCAACCGTATCGGTACATGCCGTACAGTTTCCTTGGTCTATTGTCACACAAGCAAAATACCCAAACAAACCTTTGAAAAATAGAGCAATCAAGTCAAACAATTGAAAACATCGACCTATTCTCTTAAGGTAACCCCTTTTGAAAACATTTTGTTTTTGAAAGTATTTCCCCAGCAGAGTCGCCAGTTCTGTGGACCTCCGATTTTTTTAATCCCGGGCCATACCTCTGTTCTGTAGAGATACGTGAACTGACTCTTTTTTATCGCTTAATGCTTTCGCATTTTTGAAAATTCACAGAGTCGCCACCGACCTTTTATTTTATCCAATTAAGGAAAGGTTTATAAAAGAAACAGAAAAAAGACCTTTAAGAAATTCTGGGTAAGGGGGTAGGTTATACAAAGGGAAGGTGTTAGCACCCTTTGTATCCATGGTTATCCATGGGCTCTTAAGTTTGCTTAGCTCACTTGTTTTTCGATCACTTTTCAATTGCTCTGAAGTTGCTCATATGTGGTTTCAAATACTTTTGTAAATGGAATTTTGTAATGATCCGTGTGTGGATGTATACAAAATGCTTGTTTATCTTTCGAAAGATGTTTTGAAAAGAACGTTAACTTTGTAATAATCCGTGTTTGGATGTATACAAAGTATTGTCTTTTTGGAAAGTTTTGTTTTGAAAAACAACAGTGTATGAGTATTTTGTTTGTTTTGATTTGAGCAAGCAAACTAGGAGGTCTACCCTGAGCTGTAAGGTCTTTATCCTATTTCCTTTAAAAATCTATCCTTTCACCGGATATAAACGCAAGGTTCGATTTTGTACTCAAAAACAGTGGAATTTTGACTTTGATTTTGAAAAGAATGAGAAGGGATTACCTTAAAAGGTGCAAATGTGATTGTGTTTGGATTCAGATATTTATCTTTGAAGTTAGTGATCTAACGGTTCAATTTTATCTTTGACATACACGCAGTTTATATTTGCTGGAAATTAAAGTGCGGAAATGTAAAGTGCGGAAAGTAAATCTACGCTATTACATCGATTGTGCAGGAAATGTAAACTAGCCTATTTACATGAATTTGACATCCTATACATTTATCTAGGAATTTAAATTGCAAGAAAATAAAAGGCATGTTTTTGGATTTTTTATGATTTATTTTAATTATAATTAATGCATGATTAATTAAATTAAAATGAAGAAAAAAAGATGAAAATAGATTTAAACCTAAAAATAAAGTTTAAAATATGTACAAAATATTTGTTAATTAATTTTAAAACAAAACTAATTTTTTTGGAATTTTTGGAATTGATTTGAAATTGATTTAAGTTAATTAAAACATAATTATGCAAATAATTATACAAATAATTAAAACTTAAAGAGAAAATTATTCAAAATATGTAGAAAATTAGTTTATAATATATAAACAATATTTAACATGAAGAACAATTTTTTTTTTTGATTTTTTGATTGGTTAGAATAATTAAAAAGCAAATATATAAATATATACTAATTAATTATGCAAAATATAGAAATTTTGAAGAAAAATAAAATATTTTTATTTCAGAAAATAATATATTATTTTAGAAGTCTAAAAATATTTTTTGTGTATTTTTTGGATTTTTAAAACTATTTTTAATTAATTTATCAAAGAAATTAAAATAAAATAGAAAATAAAAGGATACTGATCATGTGTGGTTGATCTGAGGGTCCATGATAAAGATTGTTTGATCTGGCGCGTTGGATTAGGAGATGGATGGATCAGAAGGCCCAGATGGTGAGGGACCATAGCACGTGGAACACCTGCAAAACACTGAATTCAAGGTCAGTTTAAAAAAACACGCGCGCGCCTCCCAGCGAATCAGAGAGCGCCACGCATCATCTTCAACCTTCAGATGGGTTTTTACACCGTTCATTTGCAGGTGGTGTAAAAAACCCAATCTTTTACACCTGGTAATAATAGCGAATGCAAGCAAACATGAGTGTAAATTTGGCGCGATGCCATGGTTGAGTTCGTATTGTTCACGCGAACTTAATGGTGCTATTTAGAACCTGTAATTTTGCCTAATCTGGAAAACCCTAATTTTGAGATGAAGAACCCTAAAATGGTGGTCTCGTGTATGCGTGTTCAAACTTCAATTAAGTTTCCAGAAACGATCTACACCTCAAACCAAACTTAATTGTATGTCTACATCTTGCTAAGCATGTGTGAATAACCAGATACAAGTTGATTTAGATTCGAACAAATTATGACCTGTATAGCTCGATTTAGTGAGCTTCATGTAACACCCTTCTAAACCCCGCGGAAATTAATAAAATGATTCAGAGTAAAACATGAAAACAAGGGTGCCACAATTAAATTTAAGACAATTATCATAAATCGATTGTCATGCTTCACTTGGGGACAAAATTATCAATTTAACAAAATCATGTTTCTACACAACGGAACATTAATCAACAGATAAGCATAACATCATCTATGCAATATCTCACAAAATTAATCCGATAACAACAAAAATAGAGTATCATCATAAACTCTAAACTAGCGTTCCCCCAGTGTTACAATATCAGAGCATGACACCGACGCTATACTTAAACAAATTGGCCTATGAGCTATCCTCACCAAAGCCAAAGCCGCTACTCGCCAATCTGAAAATGTCAACAGTAAGGGTGAGTCTCATTCAAATTAACAAATTTTATTGAATCATAAATAATAACACATCATAGTTACATCATTCACCCAATTGTCTCATAAACAGACATTCAGACAAGTTTCATCATCACAAAACAATCCACCAACACATCATCAATATTTATAACACTGGAATACATCCAATCATGTTATAAAAGTCATGCATATGAATGCAACTGACACTATGCATGTGGTACCAACATCATCAAATGGGAATAACCCATGACCGATCCAACATCATCAAGATACGGCCCTGCCAGCACAGATTCCACACAATGGGAATCATGCCCTTCACTGATCCAACACATCATCATGGATACAGCATCAACAATGAATATGAATGAATGCAAACATATATGAAACATACTTATACCATCGTCTAGTCTATGAGTAACATCATCTAATACTCAAATCATCATCATCATCATCAGAGTATGTTTATATACATTAGCATCATTCAAATATAATCAATCAATCATCATCATCATCATTAAAGAACATACATGTATTCACATCAATCATCATCATCAATAAGAAATAACATACATGTATCCACATCATTCCAAAAACAATCAATCATCATCATACAATTCTCAACAATCATCACCTAATAATGTTTTTCAAAATAACATCTTATATTGTCACATTTCATCATATATGTCAACAATACGTCATTCATCAAACTAACAAAATATTCACATCATACTCATATCCTCGCATAGGATGTCTCATAAGCTTCTTCATACAATTCAAACAAATCGTCATACGACCCATATTTTAAACACAGCATACATCGTCATGTCTTATCATATATATATCCACAACACGTCATACATCAAAACAAGTAAATGATGATAAAATAAATTCAAGATGCTGCTTATTTCATTATTATAACACAAATAATATTTCATAATCTTCATCCTGCTCGAAACGGTACTTAAAACAGGCCAACGGTTCAAAAGTTATGCATCTTTAAACTTTCCAAAATCTCTAGCAGCACGCGGCGCCACACAATGTTCGCGACGCGCTGCCAGGAAACGACGCCTTCGCGGCGCCAACAAGGGACGCGGCGCGAACTGAGTAAAATAATTTTCCTTAAGCTTTCTGCCAAACAGTTCGCGGCGCCAACACATGGACGCGGCGCGAACTGGCGATTTCACAGATTCTCAATCGCAAAATGACGGCATACGAACTTGAATCCCAAATTCCTCAACCTTGACCAAATCGATTCAAGTTGATCAAACACCACGAAACAGCCACACAACATATATCATACACACATATAACATATATTATGCATCATTAAACATCATACAACACCAAATTCATGGAGATTCATCAAAACAGATAATTATCAACAAACATCCCCAAAATCCCAACTCTATCATACGACTCAATTGACATGAAATAATATATCTATATCAGTCCTATTATCCATAACCCGATGATAGATGTTAATCGGAAGAGTCCCCCCTTACCTTAGCCAAGAATCTGGACTTTTCCCCTTCTTCTTCATCAAACCCGTAAGCCCTTTTCCCTCAAATTCAGCAAGAATCTCCCATCTTCAAACTCGCTTATATCCCTCATCGAGAACCTCCCTGACACGAATTAACATATCAAATCGAAGGAAATTTCGTGTAGAATCCGAATCTTCGAGAATTACCTGATTTGGAGTTACGAGCCGAGAGTTATGATCCATTTTGTGAAGGCTGCACCATGAATACGAAAATGGCTTTTGTATATGAGTTCTTCTTCTCTCCCTCTTAGGTCTTTCTCCTCTCTTTCTCAATTTTCTCTTATTTTCTTGTTTTATCAAAACATAACATAATTTAGTAATGGGCTTCTTTACACCAACACCCCCACTTTACTAACTCCACCAATGGCCCAACACTACATTTTATTATTTCTTCCCCACATAATTCCAATAAAATGTTAATTCAAATTAATTAATTTAAAACTTAATTAATTTAAAACTTAATTAAATTATTTAAATAATAAATTTTGGGATGTTACAACTCTCCCCCACTAAAAGAGTTTTCGTCCTCGAAAACATCCTTCAATCAAAGAGTTCCGGATAGGAGTCTTTCATCTGGCTCTCCAATTCCCAAGTAACATTTCCATCAGTCAATCCTCAAAATCCATCTGACATAACCAACAGGAAACACATCTCACACATTCAATCTCAGCTCTTACGTCGCATTTGACTACCCAAAGGTGTACTACTCGTTATACCTCTAAATGGTTAATAACAATAGAACATTGAGGTACAACCCATTCAATACGCCCAATAACTGAATAATATAATTACGCAATTATGGTATGATCACATTGATCAACACTGCAGTAATGCATTCCATCTACCAAACATACCAACCTTAGACACACTCTTCCATCTGAGCGATAAAATAATACTTACACTTTTTACCAACTGCTTCCTTCAAGAAACTCAATACTCATATTCCTTTACCATTGAATTCCAATTATCTGACTCCTCTTAAGTCAAGCCATCGATTATCCAACACTTTACATTCCGTTTTTTCCGCACTACTCTGACTACTCATCACAATCATCTATACAAATTAGACTTCTGAGCTTTACCCGATCCCGACTCTCTTTACTTATTCGTTCAAGATTCATTCTTCATCATTCATGGTACCAATTTACCACTCAGTAATACTTACTCGCACTCAAAAACAAATTCCTGAGTTTTTACATCTATTAAACATTCCGGCCATCGGAACGAGTGCACACAAGTAATTATAATCACGCTCATCAGCCTTAATACGCCATTTCTTACAAAACAACTCAAATTGAGTTTCGCTCTTTTCTAAGAATTAAATCAATTCCTCCCTTCATAGAATATAATTCCTCATTATATCTAGAATCTACAATAACCCCTTAACAACAACACAAAATTATTACAACGTCATATAGCATCAACTCTTCGTTTTAATTTCGCCGAATACATACTCGTTAACTACGTACAACCGTAATAACATATTCATCATCTCGGCAATTATTCAAAAGAGTTATAATTCTTCGACACCCGTCTTAAGTCATTTGTCCATCATGTTGCACTCTTTCATATTCACCTCTTCATAAATTCACACAACACAGTGAGTGATTATTCTCACGGCTTAGTATTCATCACATCTTAAACCATTAAGGTAACAAAACAAGCTTATCTCTTCTATATGATTCCATCTACTACCAACAAGAGATTTAGGGTGATCAAGTCCTAAATTTGTCAATATTAGTTGAAAATCATATTTAAGCATAAACCGTCGTTACTACATAATAGTGTCCCTTTCCGAGTTTGCACCCAAACTCATTAACATCGTCATAGTCCAATAATTCGCTACGGTGTCCTTCTAGAATATCCTTCCGAAGCTCAAAACATGAGGAACATAAATCCAATCACTCAACCTCATTACATCGTTTTCGTCGATTCTGAATTCACCGCCTTTACTTTGGTAATTCATAGTCAACCTATCGATCAACTCAACATCATCTTTCTGACCTTCTCTAATCTCGTTAAGAATACCACTAGTCATCTTCTAGCATACTCAATCTAACACTATTAGGAGTGCCTTCACATACCAACTCAAGTCTCAAAATTGTCCAATTAAATCCAACCCATTCACCATTAGCACCGACATTTTTAAGGACTTCCTACGCAACACAATAACACAACATTCATAACTCGTGGTTTTAATCCAAATTCCATGACATCCTTCACGTCCAAATATCATTCCACTCGGAATCTCAACAAAGTCTTCCTCACATTAACAGATGTTAGAAATTCTCTATAATTCTTCTTTTATACTTATCGTTACTTTGCCATCACAAATACGATTCCAAGAGCTCTAAAGTTTATTCCATCTTTACTACTAATTCACTCTTCACTAAAATCCATCGGCATTCAAATCATCTTTATTACCGAATATCTCATCGACTTATTCATCAACAACATGTCCTACTCAACTTCGTTTCAAATAATCGGTAGTAGACATTCTTATTCAACAAGTTTCACGCTTCCATAACCGACTTCAGAACCTCTCCTCATAGGGTCACCCTACTGTATTTATAAATCTTCCATAAATTAGAACACAATCCCTCCTCCTCGTAGGTTCAAACGGCACATTAATCCGACACTCGGAACTCAAGATATGAATTTTCTAATCATTGCCCAAAAATGCAACACTGACATCATGCAGCGACACTCTATACGATATATCCAAAACTCTTCAATTGGTAAATTCAATTCTTAAAATTACTCCTCAACAAACCTTCTAATTATTCCTTCGATCCATTCAACACTGACACTGACATCCCGTGCAGTACCAATAAATAAGTCTAGTTATAAGAACCAGAGTAACCGTAACTTCACCTCTTTCCAACGTCATCCTGTCACAATTAAATATGTTACAGCTGCTGCAACTATTTTTATAGCAAAGTTCATCTCGTTAGCTTTCCGACGCTTCAAACGGAACTCAAATCGGACGTCCTGAACTCCAGTTATGAATTTTCGAAGTTCTGCAGCTATTCAGCAATTTTCCTGCGTTTTGCTTACGAAAATCTCACTCCAAAACTCATTCTCTTCAACTCTATCACATTCCAAACAGCCCCTTATCGTATCTCTTCACTTCCAAACATTCTTATGACTTGAGCAACACGTCCTATCGCCGAAGTGCGATTTCTGGAACATTTCGACAGCAATCCTCTTTGCAAACTTGCAGCTGAATCTCTTCCGAGACGTAAAGCTACTCAACTGACATCTTCGCAGTACACCAGTAGAGTTGACACATCGCAACTTTCCAATTTCCTTCTCTTACAATAACTGTCAATTACCTCTAATCATATTCCTTCAAGATGTTCCAACTCAATTCCCAGTGAAGTCTTAATTCCAAGTCACCTTCAACTCGGGAAACAACAAACTCCGACAACGCTCGCACTGTTGCCAACAACAGCCTACTGAATCAATCTTCTTACAACTGAAACATAACCGAGAAGCGAAGCTTCTCCCCCACTTGTTTCAATCCAACACCTGCAACAAACAACCAAGTACCGACAGTGATTCACTCACATGTCGCGTACCAAGGAATAAAATGCCGACAATGTACAACTGTCGCGCAACTCAACTGACTCAACAATTGGCCGGACGGACCGACCTGCTCTGATACCACTATTGTAACACCCTTCTAAACCCCGCGGAAATTAATAAAATGATTCAGAGTAAAACATGAAAACAAGGGTGCCACAATTAAATTTAAGACAATTATCATAAATCGATTGTCATGCTTCACTTGGGGACAAAATTATCAATTTAACAAAATCATGTTTCTACACAACGGAACATTAATCAACAGATAAGCATAACATCATCTATGCAATATCTCACAAAATTAATCCGATAACAACAAAAATAGAGTATCATCATAAACTCTAAACTAGCGTTCCCCCAGTGTTACAATATCAGAGCATGACACCGACGCTATACTTAAACAAATTGGCCTATGAGCTATCCTCACCAAAGCCAAAGCCGCTACTCGCCAATCTGAAAATGTCAACAGTAAGGGTGAGTCTCATTCAAATTAACAAATTTTATTGAATCATAAATAATAACACATCATAGTTACATCATTCACCCAATTGTCTCATAAACAGACATTCAGACAAGTTTCATCATCACAAAACAATCCACCAACACATCATCAATATTTATAACACTGGAATACATCCAATCATGTTATAAAAGTCATGCATATGAATGCAACTGACACTATGCATGTGGTACCAACATCATCAAATGGGAATAACCCATGACCGATCCAACATCATCAAGATACGGCCCTGCCAGCACAGATTCCACACAATGGGAATCATGCCCTTCACTGATCCAACACATCATCATGGATACAACATTGTCATACCCTAATTTTTGACCCCCCTGAGATGACATATCTTCAGGATTTTTCATCAGGTCAAGACAAGTACCCAGAGCAGTCATTTCTCCATCTGGTACCTAATCGAGGATGCTCAAAGACAAGAAAGCTCAGGCAAAGGATCAATCAATACAAGGATTAGTCCCTAATACAATCATGAGGCTCAAAGACTTCACTTTTCTCATCTATGATTGATTAGACATCCAGTCATATGAGTACAGGTTTACTCAGGTCGCCAGACTAGGGTTTTGAGCCTATCAAGGACTGAAATCAGGGATCACATTTGGGAAACCCTAAAAAACCTCAGAGGGTCATTCAAAGACATCAATCATCTTCAAATAACTCATATTACAAGGTCTACTGGACATCACACTTCAATTCAGAGTCTACAGTCATTACTTTCACATGGTCGACAAATTAGGGTTTTGACCTAATTCATCAAGATAGTTGACTTCTGATCAGGGCATGAATCCAAAACTCAAGACATGATTCAAGGATCTCTACTACCTCCATATAATCCATTCATATCATCCATTTGTGGAGAAGATCTTATTTCTACACAAAAGCCCAAAAATTCACTTTGTCAGGAAAAAGTCAACTGTGAAGGATCATCATTGACTTTTAAGGTTTTTGGTCAAAAAATGACTTTCAAAGATCAATATCATCAATATATGGATGTCAAAGTCATTTGGCCAAAGAAATTCAAAGAAATTCATCAAGGAGCGAAAAGTCGGGAATTAGGGTTTTTGAAGGCATGGTGAGATCTCAAAATTTCACCTACACAACTCAAAAAACTTCCAACATGAAAGTTGTAGATCTTGCAAAATAAAACAACATCTTACAAAGGAACTTTTTTCAAAAGATCAACCATTTATGAAGTTTTGGAAATTTTGAAGTTTAGGTCATAAACACTTAGAAATTTTTCTAAGTGTTTTAACCTAGTTTTCATCCAACTTTGGGCTCATTTTTCACAAATTTCCTAAATGATTCTGAAGAAGACATAAACTAATGATTTGAAGTAGATGTTTAGGGCTTTCCAAATTGTGTTCAACCTTCTCCAAATTCAATTTGAGCTAGGAGTTATGCTTGTTCAAAGTTGGCCTCATGAAGTAAAATTATAGGTCATGGACACTTTTGGACTTTGCAAATTTTGTGCAAATAACCTCTCTTATGGATGCTACACGACCCATAACACATCTGAAACCATGCCATGCATTCATTTTCACCATGCCATAAGGATTGAAGAAGATTCTAAAAACAAGAACATGTGATTATGTAATGATTACATTTGTGAATTTATGGCAAATTGATGAATCACCCAAGGAATCTTCTCACCAACCAATTAGAGCTCATTTCTGGCTCAGAATTGTCCCCTAAGATCAAGCAAAATCGAGGGCTAGGGGATTGATCAAATGGAATCAAAATTCTCATCATTGCATAAGAGATATTTGCAAAATTCCTTCATGGCTAAGAAAGCAAATCAACTTCACTAAGGAAGCTCACTCCTCTGCAGCTATACTGATCCATTTGCCTATAAATACAGATGCATTCCTCATTCAAAAACACACCAAAGCAACCATATTACTTGCTTTCTCTTTCTCTCCTCTTGTTCATTGTTTTTCAAAGTTCTTAGGCAAGAAGAATCGATTTCTTCAAACCAAAGCTTATCTTTGGGAAGTGAGCATTCTAACATCTCAAGGGAGGTCATTTGAGGTGATCCAAGCACCTGGATCACTTCTGTAGGTGGAGGAACACCATTGTTGCTCTCACTTTGGAGCACTTGCAGTTGGAGGTCCATGGAGTGATTCAGAAGGTTTCAAGGCAAGCCAATCATCCAGACACACTCCTCAGGTCATAGTGAAGCTAACCAGATGGCTGCAGCTCATCTGTAACTCAGGATTCAACAACCTCCATGTCCACTTGAATCTCAAATCGAGGGAGGTCCATAGAACAATTCAGAAGGATTCAGGCTACAATAAGCATCCAGTTAGCATCATTGAGTCTCAGGGAAGCTATTGAGATCATTCATTCAAACCCAGGTGCTCTCAATCATCCTCACGATCTCCATTTTCAGAGGTAAGTTTCTGAACTTCACCTCTCTAATTTAAGTACCTTTTGTGAAATAGCTCGATTCTATCTTGTTCAGCATCATCAGAGGATTGAAAACCCTCTATCATCATCCATTTATCTTTCAGTATAGTCATTTAATTTGATTTTGAAATTTTAGGGTTCTTCACGATTTCTGATAAATTAGTTAGATGTAGTTAATGATAGTTCATGTTAGTTACATATTTAGAATCGTGAGTGAAATTAGAGCAAGTTTCGTGTTTACATCATGACAAATGGTTGAGAAACGAGTGAGTTCAGAAATCCAAAAATGGAGAGCTTGAGGTTGAAGACGAAGATGGTGGTGGCGCGCAAATTTGAATTCTCAGGGCAGGGTTTATTTTATTTTGAATGGTATGCGTTTTATTAACGACTAAACAACTTGCCCTAGTGGCCACACATGCGCCCTTAGTATCATCATGCCACAAGTCTGGGGTTCGAATCCCCCTCGCCCCAGACTTTTTCATCCTTTTATTTTTTTCAGATTTTTCTAACTTGTTTTTAAAACAAAACCAAATGCGCGCGTGTTATAGTCACCAACTGGCGTTTGGCTCAGTGGTGTTGTTTTGAGTGTGTGGCTATAAGGGCGTGAGTTCAAGCCTTGCTAGGACCAAAACCTATTTTTTTATCACTTTTCTAACTTAATTCCTTCACAACTTTAACCAATTATTTAACTTATCAAATTAATTCATTTTGACTTCATTTTTTAAACACTTGTTGATTAATATATATATTTTATAAATAATCAAAAAAATCATAAAAATATTATTTATTTCATGTATTTTAATTAGGTTTAAAATAGTATGTTTTAAATGTTTTCTTAAATACTTTAAAATATATATATTCATTTTGTTTTAACCTAATTACTTTGTGAATAATGTTATGATAAAAACCCTATTTATTTAGGTCTTAATTAGGTATAGATTTCATCTTTGCCTTAATTAAGTTGACTTTTGTCAATCTACAAAATTGTTTTCAATCTCCGATTAAACAGACGATTAAGGTTTTCAAACAACAAAACCTTATATCGTTTCAATCTTTTCTTCAACTGTTTTCATAAACAGTAAATCATTTTTAACTGGGCCTCTAATAGAGTGTAAGTCCCAAAAACCTTCTCTTCTTAGCTTGTTTTCAAAACTGTGTTTTCAAAATCTTCTTTCTGTTTTCAAAACATTCTTCTGGTATTTGAAGGGCATTATTCCCGGTGAAACTCTTCAGATACCTATGTGACCTTTGTCCATCTTCACTTCTTCTGTTTTCAAAAACCATTAACTGTTTATCATATACATTCAACTGTTATCAACAAAAACAACAAAAATTACTGTTGAGGCTCTGTACATACTTCTTCAATGGCCTCCACTCCATCCAGGTTAGGCTTTACAAGCTTTCAATTTACAGTCTTTATTTAAATTACTGTCAAATATAAACTGTGCATTATATTAGTTTAGAACTACGTTTGAGTATAAACCTTAGGACAGTTAAACTATATATATATTATAGGAATATGACCTAGGATTGAGAATGTCTTCCCGGTGAAGGCTCTTTCCTAATTAGAGATCTGTAGTTCAAACCCCCAAGATGAATTATTCCCGGTGAAACATCTTGGCAAAAACCTTAGAATCCAAAAATATAGGACACATCCACCCAAAGAGGAATTATTCCCGGTGAAACCTCTTACCCATTTGCTTAGAGCCAAAATAAGTTCAAAACTACATAGCTTTCTCTTGTGCTATAACAAGGACCCTCGATTAGCCTCCTCTTGGGCTTTGTACAAGGACCCACAGGCTTCTTAGAAGCATTTCCAGCTTCCTCTTGAGCTTGTATACAAGGACCCATCAGGTTTCTTATAAACATAGGAACAGGTCTTTAGTCACCTTTTAACATACCCTGGTTTGTTTCTTCCAATTTAAACCAGACTTTAAACAAGCTAAGTTTGTCTCAATTTCACATTGAGTACACCTTTTGGAATGAGAGACATGGACAGTCTCTGTCACCCTTATCTTCATCAATCTTCCTTAGTAGAGTCTAGGATCTATGTTTTGGTCATCCTCAGCATTGAGTCAGCCTTCATCTTGGGCTTTAAACAAAGAGTCTCCACTAGATAATCTTTCTGCCATCCACTTTTCAATCATAAAAATCCCTGGAAAGGGTTAGCTTCCACACATTCCATCATTTCAATAAAAACCCCTGGAAAGGGTTAGCCTCCAAAATTAATTAATAAATAATTTCATTCTCTTAGGAGATAATTTCCCCAAAAGAGTCAAAACCCCTGGAAAGGGTCAGCCTCCAAAAACATGATAAAGTCAGCCTTTTAACAGACAAATTCACCAGCTGAGTCAAAACCCCTGGAAAGGGTTAGCTTCCAAAGAAAAACAGTCTTTTAATAAATAAAACCTCCTCAGTAGAGTCAAAACCAACAAAAACAGTTAGCCTCAACCTTGGGCTTCATACAAGGCACCCAAACAATAAAACTCCCCTGTCAAGAGTCAGCCTCAACCTTGGGCATTGTACAAGGCAGATAATAGAGTCTCCCCAGTGAGTTCTTCATCACTCAGTAGCCACAACCTTGGGCTTTGTACAAGGCAGACAAACCATATCTTTCATGTGTCAAAGATTCCTAACACTTAGGATCTTTCCTCATATAGTCATCCATACTTAATTCATTTAAGAGTCCGCCACAACCTTGGGCTTTGTACAAGGCAGAAAATAGTGTTTTTCCCTAGCTAAAGTTAGCCACAACCTTGGGCTTTGTACAAGGCACATAAATAGAGTCTCCCTAAGTAGAGTCAGCCTCAATTCTGGGCTTTGTACAGAACACAAAAATACCCTGTAATTAATCCCCAGTGGAGTCATCTCCCAGAGTCAATAATATTAATTAATCAATCAAAAAGCCTCAAGCTTGGGCCTCATACAAGCCAGCTAAAGTCAAATCTTTTATACAGTAGATAGACATAGCTTATCTCTATAGAGAGATATTTTTACTACTCTACCACATTCAAACTAACATTTCCATTTCAATTTCAATTTTAATCAAGTCTCCCATTTAGGATTTTGAAAGGCATGAGCTGGCAGTAAAACCCAGACATGTGGTAACTTTCCCTAATTTGGATGAGCATCTTTCTTTCATTTAAGAGGCATTTGACTGGTATACTTGCACATACACAAGTAAGGTCCCCCTCTTAAATGAAATGAATTCAGTTATTCTGTCACTCCTTTAAATGTTTGTGGTAGAATAGTACAAATACCTCTCTGTAGAGATAATTTCATGTCTCTTTACTGTAAACAGAGATTTAATTCCAAGCTTCAACCTTGAGCTTCAAGCAAGGCACAAAAAAAACAATTAATTTCCCTAGTTAGTTCCCCGAACTACATTAAGCTCTGACTTCCACTAGGGATATGTAGGCATGAGGTTCACAAGGAATCTCAGCGAGCTAATAAAATACCAAAAATAGTCAGTCTGTCTGTCTGTCTGTCTTTTCAAATCAATTCAATTCCTTCTCCTAACACAAAGGAGAAACTTTCCCAATCATTAGCAATAAACACAAACACAATGACACAGAGAAGGTTCCTGTAGAGTACTACAGATATGTAGGGTGTTTAAACACTTCCCTATGTATAACCGACCTCCCGGACTCCAGAATTTCTATTCTAAGTGAAATCCCCACACTTAGCAAACTCCTAGGGTTTAGTTGAGATCTTTTTTCCCCTTTCCTACTCGTAGGACAAATAAGAAAGTTCGTGTGATATCGTAGGAAGAACTGAAACAAAATTCATCCCACCACGGGCGCATTCTCCTTCCAAATTTCGCGTGAAGGGTTTAGCGTGCCGTCCTCCCAAGTGAAACGGGGAGGTAAAGAAAACGACCACCACAGAAAAATGGCGACTCTGCTGGGGATATAAGTGTTAAAAACCTTGGTTTTTCATCCAAACCAATGGTTGACCTGTTGCTGGTCCAGCCCCAATGAGGAATTAGGGATGCCAAATTCCCCCTCAAACAAGAGAGGTCCTGCCTAACCTCTGTGTCATATCATGTGTTTGTTGCATATATATTTGTTTATTTTGTTTATTCTGTATCGGGAAAGGGCTTGATTCCCCCTTGTGGTGAGAAATCCTATACCCGGATTTGAGTGCAACATAAGATAGGATGGAGGATGTCTTCCCGGTGAAGGCCCTCTAATCTTGGTTTCCAAGTCTACTCTTGGGATTTGCCTGGCTGGTTGTGATTAACTGCGCCACTGCATTCCGAGACTGATTTGTACCAGGAGAACCTAGAAACACATTAACCCCACTTAAAGCCTTTTTTAGGACGTAGAGCGGTGATTACGGAAGTAATTGTCACGCAGATACTACACTCAGAGAAAACTCTCTTATAGATACCAATCAACGTATCTTTAAGGTTGAGCAAAAACTCTGAGACCCCTAGAACCCGTTCTACAGGTACAAAAATCCTTAACCTTAGTTTACCATTGGGGCGGGAGATTGCGTTTTGACTTCATGACCACTATACCCTTCAACGCCATGTTTGTTTAAAACTCTTGTGTGTGCATTCATGCATTCATGCATCATTCATAAACAACTAAAAACAAAAAGAGTCTTTTTCGAGTCGTTTTTCAAGGAAACTAAATAACGAACGTTTTAAACTTCATAGAAAGAGAGAAACGGAGAAAGGACTTAAGGATCTATACCATGGATTATGGAAGAAAGAGAGCCAGGAAATACACCTTCAAGATTCCCCAGGTCGAGGAACTGGGAAAGCTCGGAAAACTGGTGGTCAACCCCCAGGCTTTCAAGGAGAAGTATGGAAAACTTCTGCCTTTGCTCAATACCAACATGGTGGATGGGATCCTTCCCACCTTGGTACAGTTTTACGATCCAACGTATCACTGCTTCACCTTTCCAGATTATCAGCTCATGCCTACGTTAGAGGAATACTCTCGTCTGATTGGAATACCCGTGTACGCGCAAGATCCGTACTCCGGTTTGGAAAAGAATCCTGATGACGTTATCATTGCTGCAACTACTCCCTTGAACGTAGTCGACATCAGAACTCATATGGTGAGTAGAGGAGGAATTCAAGGATTACCCTCCAAATTCCTGCTTGATCAAGCTCGGTACTTCGTCAGCATCCAAGATATGAGCGCTTTTGAGGAAATCTTGGCTTTGCTTATCTATGGATTGTTTTTGTTCCCTAACATTAACGATTTCGTCGACATCAACGCAATTAAGATCTTCTTAATTGGAAATCCAGTTCCAACCTTGCTTGCGGATGCTTATCACTCTGTGCATTCAAGAAACCTACAGCGAGGAGGATTAATCACATGCTGCGTACCGCTGTTATACGAATGGTTCGTTTCGCACCTGCCAAAGTCTAGCACTTTCTGGAACATGAGGGATGGCCTTTACTGGTCACAGAAAATCATGTCTCTCACTCATACAGACATTGATTGGTGTAGTCCTGACAACGACGAAACCAAGATCATCTTCAGTTGCGGAAGTTTCCCCAACATACCCCTTATTGGAACTAAGGGAGGGATCAGTTATAATCCAGCTTTAGCCCGTCGTCAATACGGCTATCCCATGAAAAACATTCCAAGCAACATTCAATTGGAGGGTCTGTTCTTCAAGAACATCGACGATCATGGCAACATGCTGAAGAAAGAAATTGTCCAAGCCTGGCGTCTTGTTCACAGCAAAGGGAGAAGATTGTTAGGAAAACATCTTTGCATCTCCCTGGATCCTTACCTTCAATGGGTACGCGTCAGGGCATTCAAGCTCAGGATGCCATATCAACATCAAGAACCTATTCCCCTAAGGGAACCAATTTACCTTTTCTCCACCGATGTTGAAAAACTGCAAGCGGCATTAAACAAGGTATGCCAAGAAAGGAATGCTTGGAGGAACAAGTATCGAATTGTCAACACGGAAAATGTTGAAATTCATAACATCCTAAGAAGGAAGGATGAGTTACTTGAAGTACTCGATCGACAAGTGACACAAACGTCACTTTCTCATCATATCCCTCCTGCTTCCTGGATCATCGATCAGCTCACGTCAGAGAACGCTCAGCTCAAGAAACAGAAGAAGATGTTAGAACGTGAAGTCGGCTCTTCGTCAAAGTTTTAGAGTCCTTTCTCTCAGTTTCTCTGTATTTCCATTTTCAAAGTGTGTAAAAACGGCGTTTTCGCTTAATTAATAAAAGTTTGATGTTTCATAACGTAATTATGGTGTTTCCTTGAAAAATAATAACTTAATTGCATATCATACATCGCTTTAGTCGTACGCACTGACACGAGAATTGTCGCGGATCTAATAGTCACTTTCCTTTCTCCAGAAAGAGAGGAGGAGAAGGAGGTGAACAAGACTTTCAAGCTGTCTCATCCATACAACACTCGGTCAAGTCGCAAGAAAAGAATGGAAGACTTTGAGCAAGAGAATGAAGAACTCAGAGAAGAGATTAATACTCTCAAGGGTACTGTTGAAAGGCTCAATAGTATGGTAGAAGCCCTGGTAGTTGCACAGAATCGACCAACGCCAGAAGAACCGCAAAGGACTGTGGTTTCCGAGATTGTTTCTACTCCCATTCCTCAGTATACCATGCCGCCTGATCGACCTTGGGGCATGCCGTATAACTTTACTCCAGAAGGGTACATACCTCCAGCTTCTGAAGCTCCAAAAGTCACCATGGATATGCGTCCACCGGAGGGTTACAAACCTCTGGAAATTGAAGTTCCAAGAGCAACGGCAATGGATTTCGCACAACAGAATGCTGAGATTCCAAGATCTGCTGTCATGGCTTCTCCACGACCGATTATGCATACTTTTCCCCCGCAGGGCGGACAAGTATATCATCACGCTCCAAGTGAGGATGCTGGCGTGTATGAAAGATTGGACGAGTTCCAAGAACAGTTTCTGCAAATGCAGAAGGAACTCAAGACTCTTCGAGAACAAGATCTATTTGGAAAGAATGCTGCAGACCTCTGTCTGGTTCCAAATGTTAAGATTCCTCACAAATTCAAAGTACCAGAATTCGAGAAATATAAAGGGAATTCATGCCCACAAAGTCATCTTGTGATGTACGCTCGAAGAATGTCAACTCAGACTGATAATCAACAATTGCTCATTCATTATTTTCAAGACAGCCTGACTGGTGCTGCACTCAAATGGTACATGAACTTGGACAGTTCAGAGATTCGTACTTTTCGAGACCTCGGAGAGGCCTTCGTCAAACAGTATAAGTACAATCTGGATATGGCTCCCGACAGAGATCAACTCCGGGCCATGACTCAAAAGGATAGAGAAAGCTTCAAGGAATACGCTCAAAGATGGCGTGAAGTTGCTGCTCAAATTTGTCCACCACTTGAAGAGAAAGAAATGACAAAAATATATCTCAAAACTTTGAGTCCATTTTACTACGGACGAATGGTTGCAAGTGCACCAAGTGACTTTACCGAGATGGTAAACATGGGTGTGCGTTTAGAAGAAGCAGTTCGGGAAGGACGCTTGAACAAAGAACCAGAATCTTCTGTTGGTCCAAGGAAGTATGGAAGTTCTTTCCAGAAGAAAAAGGATCAAGATGTCAGCAATGTCTTGCACAAAATCAAGAAGAAATTTCAACCTCAAGTTGCAACAATAACTCCGGTTGTTAACTCAGCGCCAGCTTACCAACCTCAGGTTTCGCAACAACAAATTCAACAAAGGTCGCAGCAACCTCAGCAGCAGGTTCGACCTCCAAATTACAACAATCGGGCTCCAAGGTATCCTGCCTTTGACCCCGTACCAATGCCGTATGCAGAATTGTTTCCAACATTACTGGCAAAAGGACTCATTCAGACAAGGAGTCCTCCAAATCCTACAAACAGTTCCTCACCATGGTATAAGGCTGACCAATCTTGTCCCTATCATCAGGGGGCACCAGGTCACAATATTGAGAACTGTTTCCCTTTTAAGATTGACGTCCAACGATTAGTGAAGAGCGGAATGCTATCCTTCAAAGATACTAATCCAAACGTCCAGGCAAATCCTTTGCCGCAGCATAAAGAAGCTTCAGTAAATCTGGTAGATCAGTACCCCAACGTCATTCAAATCTACGACATTCGTCAGATAGGGGAAAATCTTGTCAAGATGCACGCTAAACAAGCTGGGTACGGTCATGTACCACCTCACAACTACTTCACATGCGAAATTTGTCCAAAGAATAATCAAGGATGTGCCGTAGTTCAAGCTGCATTACAAGAACAAATGGACTTAGGATGGATTCAACATATCCGAGTCAGGACTGAACATGACATCAACATGGTTCAAGGATGTCCAGGAGAATACAAAATCTACAAAGTTGAAGACCTTGAAGGATCGGTAGTCAGGTTCCACAAAACTTTAAATGGACTTGCCTACTTTGGAACAGATTTCCACGCTTACAGTAGATGCAGAATCTGCCGAAGAGATTCACAAGGATGTTTGCGTGTTCGCAACGACATTCAAAAGCTAATGGATGACAATACCATTACTGTTCTTTCCAACAGAGAAGATGACGAAGTCTTTACCGTATCTCCTCAAATTAAACAAGTTGAACCTATGCAAGTTAAGTATGACAGCAGGAAGACAGCAGTTGCACCACTAGTCATCTACTTACCAGGTCCTGTACCGTATGAGTCCAGCAAGGCTATACCATACAAGTACAACGCTACATTCATTGAAAATGGTAAGGAAATACCATTACCGTCTGTTGTCAACATTGCTGATGTTAGTCGAGTCACCAGAAGTGGACGAGTCTTCAACAGAACAATAGAAAATGTGGAGAAACCTTCGGAGGAAGTACCACATAGGCAAGACAATTTTCCGACCAATGCTGTTCAAGCAAAAGAAAATGATGAGATCTTGAAGTTAATCCAGAGGAGTGAATACAACATTGTAGATCAATTACTACATACTCCGTCTAGGATATCTGTTCTTTCCCTGCTATTGAGTTCTGAAGCTCATAGGGAAGCTCTACAGAAAGTTTTGGAACAAGCTTTCGTAGAACCAAGTGTTACAATAAGCCAATTCAACAACATCGTTGCCAACATCTCTGCCGGAACTAGCCTAAGTTTCTGTGACGAAGATCTTCCTGAAGAAGGGGTGGACCACAATCTTCCACTTCACATCTCAGTTGGCTGCATGGGTGATACACTCACAGGAGTCCTAATAGACAATGGATCCTCTCTCAACGTCATGCCTAAATCAACATTGTCAAGATTATCTTTCGAAGATTACCCTCTAAGAAAAAGTCATGTCATCGTCAAAGCATTTGATGGATCAAGAAAGTCAGTTTTCGGAGAAGTAGATCTTCCCATAACTATTGGACCTCAGACGTTCAAAATCACTTTCCAAGTTATGGATATTCCAGCACAATACAGTTGTTTGCTAGGTCGCCCATGGATTCATGAGGCTGGGGCAATTACTTCAACACTTCATCAGAAACTGAAGTTCATAAGGAATGACAAATTGGTAACCGTATGTGGAGAACGAGCTCTGATCGTCAGCAACCTGTCATCATTCTCCGACATAGAACCAAAAGAAGTTGTTGGAACTAAATTCCAAGCACTTTCCTTAGACAAAGGAAAGGAGAAAGCAGCGTCTATTTCTTCATACAAAGATGCAATCCGAGTTGTAAAGGATGGCACTACCAATGGTTGGGGGCACATTAATATTCCTACCAACAACAAGAACAGAACGGGAATTGGATTCTTTCCGACATCATCAAAAGCTATCCCAGGGATTGAAGTAGTTCTCCCTATTCAAGAAACTTTCTGCAGTGGAGGTTTTCTTCAACCTGTTCAACAAGCAGTCAATACCATCGGTACAGAAAGCACCGATGAAGAGGAATGGTTATCCTATCTCAACAAAGCAGGATACATCTCCCTATCAGAATCAGAACCACTTTGCTGTTATCCAAATGAGGGATCTGAAAGTAAGACTCAACCGAGCAGTGATGAAGTTACTGACAGCTTCACCACCAGAAGTCATGGTTCATCAGAAGAAGTTCCTCCTATCCCCGAAGAGACTTGGGATACATTAGGAGAACCAAGCGGAAAATTCGACTACATGGCGAAATACTCCGCTCCGGAAAGTTCAAGAATATCTCTTGAAGATATTGTTCCAACTGGATGGAACAGTGATTTTGAGTACCTCTCTCAGCCAAAAGAGATGTATAACCCTTGCTATTCATCATCATCGACTGGTGAAATCATCATTGAGGATTATATCCCCAAGTCACCTTCCGAGGCTAAGGATCTAGAGTTCACATATCTAGTCAATGCCATCTTGGGAGAAGAGCAAGACCAAAATACAGAAGAGGATGATCTCGAAAGTGTCTCCGACAACGAGTCTCTCCATTCAAAAGATTGGAAGTTTCCTCAAAAGAAAGTTCGACATACTCCACTTGGAAAGGGGTATGCTCACACCGCTCAGTCTGCTGAAGTAGAAGAAGATCGTCTGAGTGTTGCAAAGACAGTGGTTGGTAAATCAAGACCTACCACAGGCCAGCTTAAGCCTAAGGTTCCAGATTACTTAGTGCACAATGGGGTTCGCCACTACTGGACAGCTGTTGAAGTTTCAACTGTTGTTCGCACTCCTAAGTAGGAACTTTCACCGTTATTTTGTCCTCTCACCATAGCCCAGGGTGAAGAGATGTTTTATAGGGCTTTGCATTTTACTATTTCTTAGTTAAATGTCCCTCTTTG
This sequence comes from Vicia villosa, assembly GCF_029867415.1. NCBI lineage: Eukaryota > Viridiplantae > Streptophyta > Magnoliopsida > Fabales > Fabaceae > Vicia > Vicia villosa. The sequence continues at coordinate 66,568,811 of NC_081181.1, read as the reverse complement.
CTTCGCCCAAAGCAATAGAGTTTTGTTTTATAGGGTCTTTGTTTCAAGAAATGACTGTCCATAAATAAAAATGTCATTCTGTTCCTTCGTTTAGTTTTTCCTTTTCTTTTTTCGGAAATTGGTAATCCTAAAAAACACCCTTAAAAAACATCAAATATTTCATTAACTGCATACACCGAGTCTTCCCTCGTTGTCTAAATAAAACTTATCACACATATGCAGATTAATCATAAAATACCCCGTTGAAACGTGCGACCGTATGACTTCTCCAAGCTTTGAGTTTCCTGTATTCGAGGCAGAGGAAGAAGAAGACGAAGAAATATCAAAGGAAATTTCACGGCTACTTCAACAAAAGGAAGAGGCCATTCAGCCATACAATGAGCCTCTAGAGATCATTAACCTTGGTTCCAATGGAAACAGAAAAGAGGTTAAGATTGGAGCTTCACTCAGTTCAGAGATCAGAGAGAGTTTGATACAGCTGCTCAAAGAATTCTCAGATGTCTTCGCTTGGTCTTATCAAGATATGCCAGGGTTGGATACCAGTATAGTGGAGCATCACTTGCCATTAAAAGCAGAATGCCCTCCGGTCAAGCAAAAATTAAGAAGAACTCATCCGGAGATGGCCATGAAAATCAAAGAGGAAGTTCAAAAGCAGATCAACGCAGGTTTCCTCGTCACTTCAGAATACCCTCAGTGGTTAGCTAACATTGTTCCCGTTCCTAAGAAAGACGGAAAGGTCCGCATGTGCGTCGACTACAGAGATTTGAACAAAGCTAGCCCTAAGGATGATTTTCCTTTACCACATATTGATATGTTGGTAGACAGTACAGCAAAATCCAAAGTTTTCTCATTCATGGACGGATTTTCAGGATACAACCAAATCAAAATGGCACCTGAAGACATGGAAAAAACAGCTTTCATCACCCCCTGGGGCACGTTCTGCTACCGTGTTATGCCTTTTGGACTAAAGAACGCAGGGGCAACTTATCAAAGAGCCATGACTACACTTTTCCACGACATGATGCATAAAGAAGTGGAAGTCTATGTGGACGACATGATTGCCAAATCAGAAAATGAAGAAGATCACATACAGAATCTGACAAAGTTATTTCAACGCTTACGGAAGTTTCAGCTTCGCCTGAACCCCAACAAGTGTACCTTTGGTGTCTATTCAGGAAAACTCCTTGGTTTCATTGTCAGCAAACGAGGAATTGAAGTAGATCCAGACAAAGTCAAGGCAATTCAAGAAATGCCTTCACCCAAAACCGAGAAACAAGTTAGAGGATTTCTTGGACGTCTGAATTACATCTCGAGATTCATATATCTCATGACTGCAACTTGCGCTCCTATTTTCAAACACTACAACACGGAACAGCTTTCACAGCGCTTTTTTTGGCCTTTAACAGCGCTTTAAAGCGCTGCCATAGCCAGCGCTGGCGTAGGCTACGAAAGCGCTTTTAAAAGCGCTCTGGTAGACCCCCCCTTTAAGAGCGCTTTCCTGGAAAAAGCGCTCTGGTAGGACCCCCTATTAGAGCGCTTTCCTGGAAAAAGCGCTCTGGTAGACCCCCCTTTAAGAGCGCTTCTTAGTAAAAGCGCTGGCAAAGACCAGTAAAAAAGCAAAAAAAATTAAAAAATTACGCAGCATACAAAAGCGCTTTTGGAAAGCGCTCTGGTAGGCCCCCCTATGAGAGCGCTTTTTCCAGAAAAAGCGCTCTCATAGGGGGGCCTACCAGAGCGCTTTCCAAAAGCGCTTTTGTATGCTGCGTAATTTTTTAATTTTTTTTGCTTTTTTACTGGTCTTTGCCAGCGCTTTTACTAAGAAGCGCTCTAGTATGTGGACCTTTAAGAGCGCTTTTAAGAAGCGCTGTAGTTGCTAAATGAGGTATTTTTATGTGCAGCCTATAATTTAATCCTCCCAGTCGACCTGTAATGTTTTCGACCTGTAATATTTTCGACCTGTAATATATTTTCGACCTGTAATATATTTTCGACTAAATTATTTCAGCCATCAGTAAGACAATATATATACTAATATATACCATTATAATATCCAAAATTATATATATACATCATTACAAAATTATATATATACATCATTACAAAATCAACAATATTATAGTTCAAATCTGCATGAAAAATAGCTTAATATAAAATTGACACAATTCCTCTTTGATTTCTTCTAACTTTAGCTTCGAGTACCCAGCAGCACGGAATTCGTCAAGGTACTATAAAACAAAAACATAATATGAATAATATATTTAGGTAAATGTAATAAATTATATGAAATTATCTTAAGTTATAACTTTATACCGTGGGAGGAATCTCTAATTGATTCGCCTGAATGATTTCTTTCATAAACCTCAATACAAAGTATCCGCAGTCTGAACTGTTACGCTGTAGCGGACACTACATAGAAAAACAAATAAGATTCTATATAAGTTGTCTTGTTTTACCAAGTAGCATAAATATTATGAGCAAATTTGTGAAAAGTAATGTACCTGCACTTCGATCCAGGTGATGTTGTTTGATTTAGTCCGGGATACCTGTGCGTCCCGTTGACTACGGAATACTTGTATTGATCTAATTAACAAATATATAAAAGCATATGTTTAGATCAATCCCACAAATAAGTAAATATATAAATATACACGAATATATATTTAGAACGATCCTACTTACAAATCAACGATTTCCTTCATGGCCGGATAATTGGTCCATTCACCCTTTACCGAATTCAGATAATACACGACTTCCCTTATCGGGTTGATAGCAAGCAGCAACCAGTGTGCTCTATAAATTAAAACAATAGGTTATATGAAAATATTGCTATACACTAAAGAAACAGAGATTAGATGAATAAAGAATGAGAAACTAACCCTACTGGTCGGGTATTATACGCCCAAAGATGCAGACATTCTGTATTGCCGGTGGACATGAATCTATCGACTAAGCGCTGTCTAACAGATTCCGGATCCGAAACAATTTCCATTCCGCTGCAATGGGCGGAAGACACGAACCGGAATCTGTTAGACAATGCAGTCCCGCGCAACACTCTGTCATACAACAACCTTAAATAAAAACATTATAAACATTAGATTCTTTTCATTGAAAAGTGTAAATAAATTATATTGTGGGACTAATTAAATAATATATCGGATGAGTGAATATTACCGGATGTATGAATGCATATTACTGACGCCTAGTTGATCTTGGTTAAAAATCTCTTGCAAGTCATCAATTGTAATATGTGACTTGAACTCAATACCGAAGACACTTTCATCCATATCGATTTCCCGTAAAGCACCATCCTTCATATCGGACATATCAACCATTGTTGCGAGTGTCGCCCGGTATCGAGGCACAAAAGCACCGCCTTTTCTTGCCGCTTGCTTCGGAGGACCACTGGGTGGTACACTACGAACCTGCTGCGTCACTTGTTGTGACTCCCGAGCGGATGCCTAAAAATCATATAAGTTAGGTAAAATATAAAATCATGCATATTTTGATTCAGATTATATATTAACACTTTAAATGTACCTCTTTTAGCGATGCAACAGACTCCTCCTCCTGTAAAATCCCTTTACCCTTAATTGCGGGTTTTATAGGAGCAGTCTAAAAATAAAATGTAAAACATAATTAATAAACGGTTTAGAATTGACATTCGAAAACTAAATGATTCATAATCGTTTTCAATTTACCTCATCACTAATGGTAATGAGCTCCGAGGGCCATGCAACAAACGATCCTATTGCATCTCGCAGCAATGTCGTCTCTGAGACCATGTCAGGTACCGGTAGAATCGCATCACGATCTAATACAACATCCACCGATACTTTCAGGTGTCCATCCGGGAGCGGTCTGTGGTGAAGTAAATCTCCCGAAGTGTTGTGCACTTTTCCCTTGCCAACTAGTCGATAATTCGGTTCCGATAAGTATAGTTGGCAAGATGAAATGCCCTAAACCAATAGTAAATATAAAGTCATTATCATTAATAAAATAGAACAATTTAAAAGGAAAAAAAATTATAATTACCTCGGGAAATTTCCTTTGATAGTTGATACTAGCCTTATCACTAGTTTCTTTCACCGATGAAGTGTTGCATTTTTCTCTCATATACGCCTCTTTATCTCTTTGCAATTCAGAGACTTGTGCTTGCAATTCCGCCAACTTTTGCAACACTTCTTCATTTGAAGGATTTCTTCTCCTAGGACTCTTGTAAAAAGAGGTTGGAGTCACACCATGACCCTTACCCCTCACCCGACCGGGATACTCGGGAGCATCTAGTACTCTACTAAGTACGCTCTCCTCACCGGTGGATGCCGATTGCGACAAGGTCTCCTGTAATTCATTTACATTTAAATAATTATTAGTGGAGATAAAAAGTCATTTGTATATTAAAAAACATTTGATTTAATTAAAGACATAGTATTATACTTACACATTCAGTATAAACTCTCTGAACATCGGGATCGACAGCGTGATTCTTGCCCACACGAGCTTCCTTCCACAACACATGTACAGGAAGTGAAGCTTCCTCACTTTTAGTCTCCTCCAACTATGCATTGACACAAACGATAAAATCGTCAATTAAAACATGCACATGTAGACAATTAATTAAATCGAATTTCTATTTACTTACAATTTTATCCTCTAAGCGTGCATATCCCAAACGCCCTTTTTTGTATGGATACGCGGGTTTGGATGCTCTCTCCCTATTCGTGGCACTCTTTTTCTGAAAAGCTTCATCTCTTTGCTTTACAAACTCAGCCCAATCTGCTTCATCAATGAAGGTCGCATACTTTGTTGGCCGTCCCGGTGCATTTTCAAGAAATTTTCCATCTTTATCCTTAAGATAGGTGTTTGTCAAAAAACTTTTCCACCCTCTATATCTCTTGCCGGCCAAACTAAGTATGTAGCTTTTACGTTCATCTGGTATCTCAAAAGTCCTCTGCAAAAAAACGTACGCATAGTGTGTTAGTATAAATAATTTAAACAATTTATCGTCAAGATAATAACAACAATTAACCATATATGATATATACCTGAAGCTCTTCCCAAATCGCTTGTTTTTTCTCCTCCAATTCTAAATTTTTCGTTTTCGATTTCCAGGTAGCTATGGAGACCGGAATATGCATACGGACAAGTGTACCAATATAACTTGTCAACTTTGCAGAATTAGGACCAATTGGTTGTTTATCAGAATTCCACTTGCAAAAATCCTGACTTATCCATTCGTACGCCACTATTATTTTCAACCCACTTGCAACCAAATACAGGAATCTGAAACTTCGCGTAATCAAACACCAAAATGCGCTCGATAACCCCAAAATATGACAAATTTGCAAATTTCGGATTTAAGTCATTCGCACTTGATATGTGCATAGCTTCAGCTACCAAGGTTACACCACTATTTTGCATAGTACTTTTATCATCCTGTTCTTTGGTATAAAATGTGTATCCATTAATTGCGTATGCGCTATAAGAAAGTACAATTACAGATGGACCATAGGCTAAACATCTCAACCTTTCTGTTACTGAAGCAGGATCTGAACGATACTTTGAATAAATATGATCTCTAAACCACGGTATGAAACTTCGATTGTGCTCTCGTACTATCCAGTTCTCATTTCTATTTGGATTTAAATCTCGGAGAACAACTTTGTGCATTTCAACAAACGGCTCAACCTCAATCTCATTGTGCAGAACATACAAGTGCACTTGATCCCGTTCGACCATTGATACTGTCACAACTTTATTTCCAATTAGCCTTTTTCCTTCTTTTTTTTCGACAATATGAGATTTGGGGAGTCCAATTGATTGAACATTTGACAGATATTCAGTACAAAACTCAACCGCTTCTTCAGCAACGTATCGCTCGGCAATACAACCCTCCGGTCGACTTCTGTTTTTCACGTACCCTTTTAATATTTTCATATAACGTTCAGCAGGGTACATCCATCTCATATAAGCTGGTCCGCACAGTTGTGTCTCTTTCACAAGATGAACGACTAGATGAACCATTATGTCAAAAAACGAGGGAGGAAAATACATTTCAAGATCACATAAAGTAACAACTATCTCATTTTGCAATGTTGGTAAGATCGCGGGATCGACCACCTTACTGCAAATAGACCTGAAGAAGAAACACAGCTTAGTTATTGCACTTCTTACTTTTTCTGGCAGAATAGAACGTATACCTATTGGTAAAAAATGTTCCATTATAACATGGCAATCATGCGTCTTCAAACTCTTTAACTTGAGGTCTTTCATGGACACAAGTCTTCTAATATCTGAAGAGTAGCCTTCTGGAACTTTTACTTCACTGAGGAACTTACACAATGTTTTCTTCTCCTTTCTAGATAGAGTGTAAACAGCAGGTGGCAGATATGTTCGTCTTCCTTTCGTCACGGGCGCCAATTCAGTTCTCATCCCCATGTTTACCATGTCATTCCTTATGTTAACGCCATCCTTAGACTTTCCTTGTATATTGAGTAGCGTACCTATAACGCTGTCAAATACATTTTTTTCAATATGCATAACATCCAGGAAATGTCTTACGTACAACGACTTCCAATATGGAAGTTCAAAGAAAATTGACTTCTTCTTCCACCCACCCTTGACAATTGAATGTGCAAAAGGCTTGCCAAACTGAGTGCTCACATCTTTCACCTTTTCAAAAATTTGATCACCTGACAAAAAAGGCGGGGCTGTACGATGTTCGGCCTCTCCATTGAATGCTTTTCTCCACCCACGGTAGTGATGATTAGATTTTAAGAATCTACGATGGCCGAGAAAGACATTCTTCTGACAAAGCGCCAATCGTGTCGTATCGGTTTCATCTTCACAAACAGGACACGCCTTTTGACCCTTGTTGCTGTACCCGGATAGATTTCCGTATGCTGGAAAATCATTAATTGTTCCAAACAACATCGCCCTCAAGTTGAAACTTTCTTTCCTATACCCATCGTAAACCTCCACACCTCTCTCCCACAAAAACTTTAAATCTTCGATTAAGGGTGCCAAGTATACGTCTATGTCATTCCCTGGTTGTTTAGGCCCAGAAATTAGCATAGATAACATCATGTACTTACGCTTCATACATAGCCACGGAGGTAAGTTATAAATCATAAGAATCACAGGCCATGTGCTATGCGAGATACTTTGAATACCATGCGGGTTCATTCCATCAGTAGACAATGACAACCGAAGGTTTCTTGCTTCTTTTCCAAATTCAGGATATTCAGTATCAACTTTACTCCATTGTGGTGAGTCTGCCGGATGTCGCAACTTTCCATCAATAATTCTTTCATCTGCATGCCAAGTCAAGTGTCTTGAATCGGTCCCACTACGATACATGCGTCTAAATCTCGGAATTATAGGAAAATACCATAAGACTTTAGCAGGAGACAACTTTTTCTTATATCGAGGGGCACCACATTTAGGACACTCATTCAACGCTGCATACTCGTTTCGAAACAAAACGCAATCGTTTGGACATGCGTGTATCTTATCATAGCTCATTCCAATAGAAGACAACATCTTTTTGGCTTCATACGTTCGATTGGGAAGAACATTATCCTCTGGTAGCATATCTTTCATAAGGGCTAATAACTCTGTGAAACTTTTATCCGACCATCCATTGTCCGCCTTTAAGTTGTACAACTTTAACACCGCAGACAATCTTGTGAATTTTGAACAACCATCATACAACGGTTTCTCTGCATCGCTTACCAACCTCTCAAACATTTTGGGACAATCCGCTAGATCTTCTTCCAGCGCTTCTGCAATCTCTTCGACTCGATCACAATCGTATGTGTCTGTGCAATCGTCGTTTGAAGCATACTTCCTATTACACCTCGACCCAGCATTCCCGGTACTTTTCTCACCATGCATTGTCCAACATGTATAACTTCTATCAATTCCAAACCGTAGTAAATGAGATCCCAACTGATTCCCGTCAACCTTACCCCCGGCATAACAGCAACCCAAGCAAGGACACGGCATTCGAAGCGGGTCTTTGGAGTTCGCAACCGCAAACTCAACAAATTCCCATACCCCTTTCTCGTACTCTTTCGACAATCGGTTTGAATTCATCCATGTCTTATCCATGTCTTAATTAAGCTAAACAACAACGGTCAAACTTCCACTCTTCACAAGTAACCCCTATGGCGAATTCAATTCACAAAGTTAGTAAGTACCTCCTATATTAACTCTCTAAACACATAAAACTAATGTGTTTCTGTCAAAACGCAAAGTATAAACGGAATGAATCCGAAGCAATAAAACGTAACATATATAATCACACAATTTCAGACAAATTCATCATAATACCAGTAATTTGAGAAAGAAATTTACCTCGGATGTTACCGAACTCAAGAAAACGCCAAACGTCGAACTAGGCTGGGAAACGATCAAACTTTCACTATACACAAGTTACCCCTATAGCAAATTCACAAAGTTAGTAACCACCAAGACAAAATCGATTGAACAAAGGAAATCAACAATAGTTTGATGTGTGTACATACTCCTAAATATGTAGTACCAGAGTCAATGATACGAGCTCCAAAGAGATCCAAAGTTATCAATCCAGTCAGACCTATACAAGAAATTCAATTCAATGTATGATTATAATAAGAATGGGTGAATAGCTCATGATGCAGTTAATTAAATACACCACTACTAACACTACTAACACAAGACACACGATGCAGTTAATTAAATACACCACTACTAACACGAAGCTATAAAACTTTATGGCATATGGAGGGAATGGTATGATTTTAGTGCTGGTCTCTGTTTCATGAGATGTTTCATTTTTAATTATGTTCATACTGATACTATTATATATTCATTTTTATATCATTTAATTTATATTCAGTTTTATGCCCAAATATATGATGGGCATCGGTTATGCCACTAGCTAGTTATATACCTTTACACGTATGTATATACCGACATGCCTCAAAATCCACTACATATATCATCATTGGTAGAGAAATATTGCACCTCCTCCACTATCTTATACAACAGTCAAGAAACTTTACTCACAATTTCAATTCTACTAAGATAACAAGAGACTCACAATTTCAATTGTACTAAGATAAGAAGAGGCTAAGGACATAAATGGAGACCACAAATTAAGAATAAGAGCCTCTCTATGGAACAGAACTCAAAAGATAAGAAGAGGTTAAATTTATATTTTGTGAAAACCATACAAGCAGACCCCAAACAATCCAACAGCCACCATTTCACAGTTCAACAGAACTCAAAACCCTATCACTTAGAAGTTTCTGGAACAAACCCTATCACCTAAAAGCATATCCAGCTTGCTAGCAATGCAGCAAACATTAGTTGTAACTCAGATTCACCAGGAAATGAATGCTCTGAACCAGTTTCAGTCACTGAACATGCGAGCTACGTCTTTAGCACCTATCGGGCTAAGTTCAATAGTAAAGTAGCAACTTGCAATTTCAATGGCCTAGCAACAAAAGACCAAGTATGTTCCCACTTTTCTCTTGTGAAAAACTTGATACAAGTTCATAAGTTAATAACAGTTCTTCTTATAAACAGAGTAGTAGTTATTCTAAACAATTTAACTTACTTATATCTCTGGTGAATAAACTAGTTTATAAATAACAAAATCGAAACTAGACACATGATACAGACTTCAAAAAACCAAATAGAATATTGAACTAAGTTTGTTGCTACATTTCAATTCATAACTTACATTTCAAAAAAGATTATTATACCAGAATTGAATAGAAAATAGTATAGAGCAATTATCATTCAGAAAACGTTATTGATATAAAATTTCAGTACAGATTAGATTTCTTTAAACAATAGTTGAACAAATTAGATTCATTCCATTGATGAAGCATTCAGAACAATTACAAGATTAGGCCTAAAGAAATTGAAACCACGGTTTGTGATTAACTACATATCGATAATATCTACACAAACCCTAAAATCAAGAGCTACCAGAGGAGAAGAGACGGAGAAGTGTGATACCTGGGTGGCGCAAAGAAAGTTGCTACCAGAGGAGAAGAGACGGAGACGAAACGATGGTGGTGGACGGAGGAGAAGAAGTTCGCGCGATGGTGGTGGACGGAGGACCGACGACGGTGAGGGGTGGGGTTTCTGGTTCGCGTGCAGAGAGAAAAAGAAAGAGAGAAAGTGAGAAACAGTAGAAGCGTGTTTTTGGTTTTAATTTTAGTAATAAGGCTACTAAAGCGCTTCTGGAAAGCGCTCTCATAGCCTGGGCTATACCAGCGCTTTTGACAAAAAGCGCTCTCATTAAACACCCCTACCAGAGCGCTTTTGAAAAGCGCTTTCGTTCCCCCCACGTTCCCCCCACCTACCAGAGCGCTTTTGTAAAGCGCTTTCGTACCCCCCCCTACCAGAGCGCTTTTGAAAAGCGCTCTCATAACCCCCCCTACCAGAGCGCTTCTTAAAAGCGCTTTCATACCCCCCCACTATTAGAGCGCTTTTTTAGCGTGTTTTTTAATTTTGTCTTTAGCGAAGCCTATGCCAGCGCTTTTCCTAAAAGCGCTTTCGTAGGGGTGCTGCTAAAAGCCAAATTTGGCGTAGTGAAACTTCTACGGAAAAATCAAAGTTGCGTCTGGACAGACGATTGTCAGAAAGCGTTCGACAGCATTAAGGAATATCTGCTCAAACCACCCATCTTGTCTCCTCTAGTGGAAGGAAGACCTTTGATAATGTACTTAACCGTCTTAGAAGATTCCATGGGTTGTGTCCTTGGACAGCAAGACGAGACAAAGAGAAAAGAGCATGCCATCTACTACCTGAGCAAGAAATTCACTGACTGTGAATCCCGCTACTCCATGCTCGAGAAGACGTGTTGTGCTTTGGCCTGGGCTGCCAAGCGTCTCCGCCAGTACATGATTCGACATACTACTTGTTTGATCTCTCATATGGATCCAATCAAGTACATCTTTGAGAAGCCTGCCTTAACCGGGAGGATTGCCCGTTGGCAGATGTTGTTATCAGAATATGACATTGAGTATCACGCACAGAAAGCCGTGAAAGGAAGCATTCTAGCTGAGCACCTGGCTCACCACCCACTCAATGGTCATGAATCAACCAGTTTCGACTTTCCGGACGAGGACGTCATGTACCTCAAGATGAAAGATTACGACGAGCCACTACCAGACGAAGGACCTGAGATAGGATCCCAGTGGGGCTTAATCTTTGACGGAGCTGTCAATGCTTATGGACGAGGAATTGGGGCAATCATTGTTACACCTCAGGATACCCATATTCCATTTACTGCCAGATTAACTTTCAAATGCACAAACAATGAGGCCGAATATGAAGCTTGCATCATGGGTCTCGAAGAAGCCATGGATCTAAGAATCAAACACTTGGATGTGTACGGAGATTCTGCTTTGGTCATCAATCAAATCAAAGGAGAATGGGAAACACGCCAACCAGGGCTAATTCCTTACAAAGACTACGCGAGAAGATTGTTACCATTCTTCGACAGGGTAGATTTTCATCACATTCCTCGTGAAGAAAACAATTTGGCTGATGCATTAGCCACACTCTCTTCCATGATTAGGATAAATCATTGGAATGACATTCCTCGGATCGATGTTATGCGCCTGGATAGGCCCGCTCATGTTTTCACAGTAGAAGCAATCGTCGACAACAAACCGTGGTACTACGACATCAAGAACTTTCTTCAAAAGCAAGAGTACCCTCTTGGGGCGTCAAAGAAAGATAGAAAGACTTTGAGAAAGTTAGCTTGTAGATTCTTCCTGAATAAAGATGTTCTGTACAAGAGAAACTTCGACATGGTTCTGCTCAGATGCGTTGACAGAAAAGAAGCAGAAATACTCATGAGAGAAATACATGAAGGTTCCTTTGGTACTCACACCAATGGACATACCATGACAAGGAAAATACTGAGAGCAGGATATTATTGGCTGACGATGGAGTCAGATTGCTACCAGTACGCAAAGAAGTGTCACAAATGCCAGATCTATGCCGATAGAATTCATGTGCCACCATCTCTGCTCAACATACTCTCTTCCCCTTGGCCTTTCTCCATGTGGGGAATCGACATGATTGGAATGATCGAACCAAAAGCGTCCAACGGACATCGTTTCATCTTGGTAGCTATAGACTATTTCACCAAATGGGTCGAAGCAGCTTCATATGCAAACGTTACAAGACAAGTTGTCGTCAGGTTTATCAAGAATCACATCATCTGTCGCTACGGCATTCCTAGCAAGATAATCACTGACAATGGGTCAAATTTGAATAACAAAATGATGAAGGAACTTTGTGAAGAATTCAAGATTGAACATCACAACTCATCTCCTTACAGACCAAAGATGAATGGAGCTGTAGAAGCAGCTAACAAAAACATCAAGAAAATCATTCAGAAGATGGTCATCACTTACAAAGATTGGCATGAAATGCTCCCGTATGCTCTTCATGGTTACCGTACATCAGTACGTACTTCGACTGGAGCAACTCCTTTCTCCCTCGTATATGGCATGGAGGCAGTCCTACCTATAGAGGTTGAGATTCCATCAATGAGAGTCTTGATGGAGGCGAAATTAACAGAAGCCGAGTGGTGTCAAAGCAGATTCGATGAATTGAACTTAATCGAAGAAAAGCGCATGACAGCTTTATGCCACGGACAGCTATATCAACAAAGAATGAAGAAAGCTTTCGACAAAAAGGTTCGACCTCGCACAATCAAAGAAGGCGACCTTGTACTTAAAAAGATTCAATCTTTTCTCACAGATTCAAGAGGGAAATGGACTCCCAATTATGACGGCCCCTACGTGGTCAAGAGAGCTTTCTCAGGAGGAGCCTTAATACTCACGACTATGGATGGAGAAGAATTCACCCGTCCTGTGAACGTCGACGCAGTCAAGAAATACTTCGCCTAAATAATTAAAAGAACAGCTCGCTAAGTTGAAAACTCGCAAAGAGCGGCTTAGGCAAAAAAGAGCGTCTCGGTGAATCGAAAACCCGAAAGGGCGATTCAGGCAAAAGTTAGAGACATAAAAAAAAATATATAATCAATCCCGGTAAACTTAAAACCCGAAAGGGGTAGTTTACGCAAAAGTTAGGGATATATGGCAAGTAACTGTGTTCAGGACAAACTTGATCATTCAAAATCCATAGCAGAGTATTCATCAGCAGTAGGTCATCTTCTACGAAGCACGAATACAGCGCAACTCGGAGTGGAAGGGAGAGATAACGGTCGTCACGTTTCATCGTAGCCCTTTTCCCGAAAATTACCAATTTCCAACTTTGTAAATACTCCATGGAATCAAGCATTTGGCTGATTACCATTCCATATATAATAATTTGAGCCTTGTGCTTTTCCTTTGCAATCTAGTCTTTTTCAGTTTCTTGGAATGCATTTTAAGTTTAAATAGTCAATTTCTTGAAACAAATGTTTTCATAAAATAAAAATGAATTTACTTGCAAAAATAAAGGTGAAAGTTCTTTCTAAGGTTTACAAACAATAGGAAGAATGCAAACAGTTGCTCCGAGAACGGTTGAGATTCCGGGAATCAAGTTTTCCCCATGAGGTCGCTTTGCGAACATCTCCCGATGACGGATCTTCACTTCAATTCATATTACTCATTTCAAACAGCGGACAACTGATAACCAGATATTCCCGAGAGAGTTCGAACTCCAAGAAGAGGACATCTTCTGATCCACAAGAATTTCAGTCGTATCATAGGATTTCACATCCGCGACAATTCTATTCACATTCACTTTACATTTTATAATTGTCATAATATTCATGCATACATTACACCACAACTGCATAGTCAAATTAAGGCTTTTAATCATGAGAATGCCCGAGTCATGAAGGCATGAACTCAAGTTTCCCCTGCAAGTCCTGGAGAAACTTTTTTCCTTCAAGACAGCGATCCATGTAGAGAGATTTCCCCAAGCAAGTCAATAAATGGTAGTCTCCCTCAAAGAGGTAGTTTGTTCACTTTTGGAATTCCTCAACCGAGAATCTCCTGCAGAGCGACATTCGACAGTCTTCTTCAGATAAGATGGTCTGCTTCACATTCCGGAACTCCCTACAGGGCTGGTATTTCCCCAGCAAGGTCGAGAGATGCCACCTTCTTTTTCGTCAAAGAAAATAATTCAGAATCTCCCAGCAGATCTACAAATGATTCCCCAGCGGAGTCAACAAATGGTAGTCTTTCCCCAAGGAAAGACAGTTTGTCTGTTAAATACTCAAGAGATCGACAAATGGTAGTTTCTTCAAACAGTTTGTCTGTTTCAGGGATGTTTAGTTCCCCACAGAGTCAATAAATGGTAGTTTTCCTCTTAAGAAAACAGTTTGTTGATTCCCCAGGCACCAATCGACGAATGGCAGTTTTCACCCCGAAAACAATTCGTCCGCCTTCAAACAAAGTCATTAGCCCCTCAAAAGAGCGCGGGCCCATATGACAATCTTTCAAAGATGCCAAGTCAAAAGGGAAGATGGTGAAGTTTCTTTATTACCGTCAAATGGTATCTTACCTCCAAGTGCTGGTAAGAAGTTTGATGAGGAAACAAACCTTTGAAGTTTCTTTATTACCGTCAAATGGTATCTCATCTCCAAGTGCTGATGAGAAGTTTGATGAGGAAACAAACCTTTGAAGTTTCTTTATTACCGTCAAATGGTATCTTACCTCCAAGTGCTGGTAAGAAGTTTGATGAGGAAACAAACCTTTGAAGTTTCTTTATTACCGTCAAATGGTATCTCATCTCCAAGTGCTGATGAGAAGTTTGATGAGGAAACAAATCTTTGAAGTTTCTTTATTACCGTCAAATGGTATCTTATCTCCAAGCGCTGATGAGAAGTTTGACGAGGAAACAAACCTTTGGAAATTTTCTCTTTATCTGAGATATTGTCCAAACGCAACTAAGACCAGTTTCGAGATTTGGACATCCGGAACGAGAGGAGGTTGTTCACCTTTTTCTAAGTATCAGCACTTAGTTAAAGAAGATGGATTGCGCATCCTACATTGCCATCCATTCACCAGAATCCACATCAAGTATTTCTGCAGGAGTTTGTCTCCTCATTCCCCGCCAAGCGCGACAACAGGATCAAATCATGCAAAGATTTTATCAATTACAACATCTCAGGAGCGCCCAAAATTCGGGCATTCTTTGATATTTAAGTCTCTTTTACGCAGGAGAGATCGAGATCTCAATCTCTCTCCCTCCAGATAAAAGAAACTTAAATAGGGGCATCTGTCATACCCTAATTTTTGACCCCCCTGAGATGACATATCTTCAGGATTTTTCATCAGGTCAAGACAAGTACCCAGAGCAGTCATTTCTCCATCTGGTACCTAATCGAGGATGCTCAAAGACAAGAAAGCTCAGGCAAAGGATCAATCAATACAAGGATTAGTCCCTAATACAATCATGAGGCTCAAAGACTTCACTTTTCTCATCTATGATTGATTAGACATCCAGTCATATGAGTACAGGTTTACTCAGGTCGCCAGACTAGGGTTTTGAGCCTATCAAGGACTGAAATCAGGGATCACATTTGGGAAACCCTAAAAAACCTCAGAGGGTCATTCAAAGACATCAATCATCTTCAAATAACTCATATTACAAGGTCTACTGGACATCACACTTCAATTCAGAGTCTACAGTCATTACTTTCACATGGTCGACAAATTAGGGTTTTGACCTAATTCATCAAGATAGTTGACTTCTGATCAGGGCATGAATCCAAAACTCAAGACATGATTCAAGGATCTCTACTACCTCCATATAATCCATTCATATCATCCATTTGTGGAGAAGATCTTATTTCTACACAAAAGCCCAAAAATTCACTTTGTCAGGAAAAAGTCAACTGTGAAGGATCATCATTGACTTTTAAGGTTTTTGGTCAAAAAATGACTTTCAAAGATCAATATCATCAATATATGGATGTCAAAGTCATTTGGCCAAAGAAATTCAAAGAAATTCATCAAGGAGCGAAAAGTCGGGAATTAGGGTTTTTGAAGGCATGGTGAGATCTCAAAATTTCACCTACACAACTCAAAAAACTTCCAACATGAAAGTTGTAGATCTTGCAAAATAAAACAACATCTTACAAAGGAACTTTTTTCAAAAGATCAACCATTTATGAAGTTTTGGAAATTTTGAAGTTTAGGTCATAAACACTTAGAAATTTTTCTAAGTGTTTTAACCTAGTTTTCATCCAACTTTGGGCTCATTTTTCACAAATTTCCTAAATGATTCTGAAGAAGACATAAACTAATGATTTGAAGTAGATGTTTAGGGCTTTCCAAATTGTGTTCAACCTTCTCCAAATTCAATTTGAGCTAGGAGTTATGCTTGTTCAAAGTTGGCCTCATGAAGTAAAATTATAGGTCATGGACACTTTTGGACTTTGCAAATTTTGTGCAAATAACCTCTCTTATGGATGCTACACGACCCATAACACATCTGAAACCATGCCATGCATTCATTTTCACCATGCCATAAGGATTGAAGAAGATTCTAAAAACAAGAACATGTGATTATGTAATGATTACATTTGTGAATTTATGGCAAATTGATGAATCACCCAAGGAATCTTCTCACCAACCAATTAGAGCTCATTTCTGGCTCAGAATTGTCCCCTAAGATCAAGCAAAATCGAGGGCTAGGGGATTGATCAAATGGAATCAAAATTCTCATCATTGCATAAGAGATATTTGCAAAATTCCTTCATGGCTAAGAAAGCAAATCAACTTCACTAAGGAAGCTCACTCCTCTGCAGCTATACTGATCCATTTGCCTATAAATACAGATGCATTCCTCATTCAAAAACACACCAAAGCAACCATATTACTTGCTTTCTCTTTCTCTCCTCTTGTTCATTGTTTTTCAAAGTTCTTTGGCAAGAAGAATCGATTTCTTCAAACCAAAGCTTATCTTTGGGAAGTGAGCATTCTAACATCTCAAGGGAGGTCATTTGAGGTGATCCAAGCACCTGGATCACTTCTGTAGGTGGAGGAACACCATTGTTGCTCTCACTTTGGAGCACTTGCAGTTGGAGGTCCATGGAGTGATTCAGAAGGTTTCAAGGCAAGCCAATCATCCAGACACACTCCTCAGGTCATAGTGAAGCTAACCAGATGGCTGCAGCTCATCTGTAACTCAGGATTCAACAACCTCCATGTCCACTTGAAGCTCAAATCGAGGGAGGTCCATAGAACAATTCAGAAGGATTCAGGCTACAATAAGCATCCAGTTAGCATCATTGAGTCTCAGGGAAGCTATTGAGATCATTCATTCAAACCCAGGTGCTCTCAATCATCCTCACGATCTCCATTTTCAGAGGTAAGTTTCTGAACTTCACCTCTCTAATTTAAGTACCTTTTGTGAAATAGCTCGATTCTATCTTGTTCAGCATCATCAGAGGATTGAAAACCCTCTATCATCATCCATTTATCTTTCAGTATAGTCATTTAATTTGATTTTGAAATTTTAGGGTTCTTCACGATTTCTGATAAATTAGTTAGATGTAGTTAATGATAGTTCATGTTAGTTACATATTTAGAATCGTGAGTGAAATTAGAGCAAGTTTCGTGTTTACATCATGACAAATGGTTGAGAAACGAGTGAGTTCAGAAATCCAAAAATGGAGAGCTTGAGGTTGAAGACGAAGATGGTGGTGGCGCGCAAATTTGAATTCTCAGGGCAGGGTTTATTTTATTTTGAATGGTATGCGTTTTATTAACGACTAAACAACTTGCCCTAGTGGCCACACATGCGCCCTTAGTATCATCATGCCACAAGTCTGGGGTTCGAATCCCCCTCGCCCCAGACTTTTTCATCCTTTTATTTTTTTCAGATTTTTCTAACTTGTTTTTAAAACAAAACCAAATGCGCGCGTGTTATAGTCACCAACTGGCGTTTGGCTCAGTGGTGTTGTTTTGAGTGTGTGGCTATAAGGGCGTGAGTTCAAGCCTTGCTAGGACCAAAACCTATTTTTTTATCACTTTTCTAACTTAATTCCTTCACAACTTTAACCAATTATTTAACTTATCAAATTAATTCATTTTGACTTCATTTTTTAAACACTTGTTGATTAATATATATATTTTATAAATAATCAAAAAAATCATAAAAATATTATTTATTTCATGTATTTTAATTAGGTTTAAAATAGTATGTTTTAAATGTTTTCTTAAATACTTTAAAATATATATATTCATTTTGTTTTAACCTAATTACTTTGTGAATAATGTTATGATAAAAACCCTATTTATTTAGGTCTTAATTAGGTATAGATTTCATCTTTGCCTTAATTAAGTTGACTTTTGTCAATCTACAAAATTGTTTTCAATCTCCGATTAAACAGACGATTAAGGTTTTCAAACAACAAAACCTTATATCGTTTCAATCTTTTCTTCAACTGTTTTCATAAACAGTAAATCATTTTTAACTGGGCCTCTAATAGAGTGTAAGTCCCAAAAACCTTCTCTTCTTAGCTTGTTTTCAAAACTGTGTTTTCAAAATCTTCTTTCTGTTTTCAAAACATTCTTCTGGTATTTGAAGGGCATTATTCCCGGTGAAACTCTTCAGATACCTATGTGACCTTTGTCCATCTTCACTTCTTCTGTTTTCAAAAACCATTAACTGTTTATCATATACATTCAACTGTTATCAACAAAAACAACAAAAATTACTGTTGAGGCTCTGTACATACTTCTTCAATGGCCTCCACTCCATCCAGGTTAGGCTTTACAAGCTTTCAATTTACAGTCTTTATTTAAATTACTGTCAAATATAAACTGTGCATTATATTAGTTTAGAACTACGTTTGAGTATAAACCTTAGGACAGTTAAACTATATATATATTATAGGAATATGACCTAGGATTGAGAATGTCTTCCCGGTGAAGGCTCTTTCCTAATTAGAGATCTGTAGTTCAAACCCCCAAGATGAATTATTCCCGGTGAAACATCTTGGCAAAAACCTTAGAATCCAAAAATATAGGACACATCCACCCAAAGAGGAATTATTCCCGGTGAAACCTCTTACCCATTTGCTTAGAGCCAAAATAAGTTCAAAACTACATAGCTTTCTCTTGTGCTATAACAAGGACCCTCGATTAGCCTCCTCTTGGGCTTTGTACAAGGACCCACAGGCTTCTTAGAAGCATTTCCAGCTTCCTCTTGAGCTTGTATACAAGGACCCATCAGGTTTCTTATAAACATAGGAACAGGTCTTTAGTCACCTTTTAACATACCCTGGTGAGTTTCTTCCAATTTAAACCAGACTTTAAACAAGCTAAGTTTGTCTCAATTTCACATTGAGTACACCTTTTGGAATGAGAGACATGGACAGTCTCTGTCACCCTTATCTTCATCAATCTTCCTTAGTAGAGTCTAGGATCTATGTTTTGGTCATCCTCAGCATTGAGTCAGCCTTCATCTTGGGCTTTAAACAAAGAGTCTCCACTAGATAATCTTTCTGCCATCCACTTTTCAATCATAAAAATCCCTGGAAAGGGTTAGCTTCCACACATTCCATCATTTCAATAAAAACCCCTGGAAAGGGTTAGCCTCCAAAATTAATTAATAAATAATTTCATTCTCTTAGGAGATAATTTCCCCAAAAGAGTCAAAACCCCTGGAAAGGGTCAGCCTCCAAAAACATGATAAAGTCAGCCTTTTAACAGACAAATTCACCAGCTGAGTCAAAACCCCTGGAAAGGGTTAGCTTCCAAAGAAAAACAGTCTTTTAATAAATAAAACCTCCTCAGTAGAGTCAAAACCAACAAAAACAGTTAGCCTCAACCTTGGGCTTCATACAAGGCACCCAAACAATAAAACTCCCCTGTCAAGAGTCAGCCTCAACCTTGGGCATTGTACAAGGCAGATAATAGAGTCTCCCCAGTGAGTTCTTCATCACTCAGTAGCCACAACCTTGGGCTTTGTACAAGGCAGACAAACCATATCTTTCATGTGTCAAAGATTCCTAACACTTAGGATCTTTCCTCATATAGTCATCCATACTTAATTCATTTAAGAGTCCGCCACAACCTTGGGCTTTGTACAAGGCAGAAAATAGTGTTTTTCCCTAGCTAAAGTTAGCCACAACCTTGGGCTTTGTACAAGGCACATAAATAGAGTCTCCCTAAGTAGAGTCAGCCTCAATTCTGGGCTTTGTACAGAACACAAAAATACCCTGTAATTAATCCCCAGTGGAGTCATCTCCCAGAGTCAATAATATTAATTAATCAATCAAAAAGCCTCAAGCTTGGGCCTCATACAAGCCAGCTAAAGTCAAATCTTTTATACAGTAGATAGACATAGCTTATCTCTATAGAGAGATATTTTTACTACTCTACCACATTCAAACAAACATTTCCATTTCAATTTCAATTTTAATCAAGTCTCCCATTTAGGATTTTGAAAGGCATGAGCTGGCAGTAAAACCCAGACATGTGGTAACTTTCCCTAATTTGGATGAGCATCTTTCTTTCATTTAAGAGGCATTTGACTGGTATACTTGCACATACACAAGTAAGGTCCCCCTCTTGAATGAAATGAATTCAGTTATTCTGTCACTCCTTTAAATGTTTGTGGTAGAATAGTACAAATACCTCTCTGTAGAGATAATTTCATGTCTCTTTACTGTAAACAGAGATTTAATTCCAAGCTTCAACCTTGAGCTTCAAGCAAGGCACAAAAAAAACAATTAATTTCCCTAGTTAGTTCCCCGAACTACATTAAGCTCTGACTTCCACTAGGGATATGTAGGCATGAGGTTCACAAGGAATCTCAGCGAGCTAATAAAATACCAAAAATAGTCTGTCTGTCTGTCTGTCTGTCTTTTCAAATCAATTCAATTCCTTCTCCTAACACAAAGGAGAAACTTTCCCAATCATTAGCAATAAACACAAACACAATGACACAGAGAAGGTTCCTGTAGAGTACTACAGATATGTAGGGTGTTTAAACACTTCCCTATGTATAACCGACCTCCCGGACTCCAGAATTTCTAGTCTAAGTGAAATCCCCACACTTAGCAAACTCCTAGGGTTTAGTTGAGATCTTTTTTCCCCTTTCCTACTCGTAGGACAAATAAGAAAGTTCGTGTGATATCGTAGGAAGAACTGAAACAAAATTCATCCCACCACGGGCGCATTCTCCTTCCAAATTTCGCGTGAAGGGTTTAGCGTGCCGTCCTCCCAAGTGAAACGGGGAGGTAAAGAAAACGACCACCACAAACATCAACAATGAATATGAATGAATGCAAACATATATGAAACATACTTATACCATCGTCTAGTCTATGAGTAACATCATCTAATACTCAAATCATCATCATCATCATCAGAGTATGTTTATATACATTAGCATCATTCAAATATAATCAATCAATCATCATCATCATCATTAAAGAACATACATGTATTCACATCAATCATCATCATCAATAAGAAATAACATACATGTATCCACATCATTCCAAAAACAATCAATCATCATCATACAATTCTCAACGATCATCACCTAATAATGTTTTTCAAAACAACATCTTATATTGTCACATTTCATCATATATGTCAACAATACGTCATTCATCAAACTAACAAAATATTCACATCATACTCATATCCTCGCATAGGATGTCTCATAAGCTTCATCATACAATTCAAACAAATCGTCATACGACCCATATTTTAAACACAGCATACATCGTCATGTCTTATCATATATATATCCACAACACGTCATACATCAAAACAAGTAAATGATGATAAAATAAATTCAAGATGCTGCTTATTTCATTATTATAACACAAATAATATTTCATAATCTTCATCCTGCTCGAAACGGTACTTAAAACAGGCCAACGGTTCAAAAGTTATGCATCTTTAAACTTTCCAAAATCTCTAGCAGCACGCGGCGCCACACAATGTTCGCGACGCGCTGCCAGGAAACGACGCCTTCGCGGCGCCAACAAGGGACGCGGCGCGAACTGAGTAAAATAATTTTCCTTAAGCTTTCTGCCAAACAGTTCGCGGCGCCAACACATGGACGCGGCGCGAACTGGCGATTTCACAGATTCTCAATCGCAAAATGACGGCATACGAACTTGAATCCCAAATTCCTCAACCTTGACCAAATCGATTCAAGTTGATCAAACACCACGAAACAGCCACACAACATATATCATACACACATATAACATATATTATGCATCATTAAACATCATACAACACCAAATTCATGGAGATTCATCAAAACAGATAATTATCAACAAACATCCCCAAAATCCCAACTCTATCATACGACTCAATTGACATGAAATAATATATCTATATCAGTCCTATTATCCATAACCCGA
This sequence comes from Vicia villosa, assembly GCF_029867415.1. NCBI lineage: Eukaryota > Viridiplantae > Streptophyta > Magnoliopsida > Fabales > Fabaceae > Vicia > Vicia villosa. The sequence continues at coordinate 66,546,442 of NC_081181.1, read as the reverse complement.
TAATAGATGTTAATCGGAAGAGTCCCCCCTTACCTTAGCCAAGAATCTGGACTTTTCCCCTTCTTCTTCATCAAACCCGTAAGCCCTTTTCCCTCAAATTCAGCAAGAATCTCCCATCTTCAAACTCGCTTATATCCCTCATCGAGAACCTCCCTGACACGAATTAATATATCAAATCGAAGGAAATTTCGTGTAGAATCCGAATCTTCGAGAATTACCTGATTTGGAGTTACGAGCCGAGAGTTATGATCCATTTTGTGAAGGCTGCACCATGAATACGAAAATGGCTTTTGTATATGAGTTCTTCTTCTCTCCCTCTTAGGTCTTTCTCCTCTCTTTCTCAATTTTCTCTTATTTTCTTGTTTTATCAAAACATAACATAATTTAGTAATGGGCTTCTTCACACCAACACCCCCACTTTACTAACTCCACCAATGGCCCAACACTACATTTTATTATTTCTTCCCCACATAATTCCAATAAAATGTTAATTCAAATTAATTAATTTAAAACTTAATTAAATTATTTAAATAATAAATTTTGGGATGTTACACTTCAAGGCTTGCAATTGATTGGGATAGTTTCAGTGATGTTCAGGGATGATATTTGAATGCTTAGTTTGTATTGAAATGGACTGAAATTAAAAACTCGAATTTGAATTTTCTTTGAAATTTTTCAAGTGGTTACAAGTGTGTTATGAGCTATGCTTTGTCTCTGAACTTGCCTCCTTTTTTTACTGAACTATGTTAGCTTATTTATAAGCATTGAGTGCTTAGAATTGAAGCTAAGAAGCATCTTAGTTGCCTTTGTGGAATTCTTGCATTTTTTATATTAAAAAGCTTTGAATTATTGACCAAGTCTCCTTGCCTTCAATGCACCTGCCTTGCTCTTCAATTCTCTGCAGAAAGATGAAGATTCCTTGGGTGAGTCATGCTTGGAAGTTAAGCTACCATTTATCCATGCATTTTCCTTTTAATTTTAATCTTAAAATAAGATAAAATCATGCAAAAATGGATAAAAAAAGGTATGGGCTTAGTCTTGGTCGTGGGAGGCCCATAACATCATGGAAATGATGTTTGAATGCTGAAAACTTGGCCCCATTTGGAAAAAATACATTTTTGAGCAATGTTGATTTCATGTATTTTCCCAAAATTTATCCAACTTCAACAAGGTGTAAATCCTTCAATTTTTGTCATATGAAGGAGATCTTGCACTTTTTGGAAACCTCAAAGAGTCCTCTAACCAATGTCTTTGGTCTCATGTCAAAATATTTTTGGTGCTCCTTGTGTGTCCTTTTGAAAAAAGTGTCTTTTTGTTGACTTTGAAAATGACCTGTAATGTCTTTGATCATATTTTTCAAATGGTGAATCCAATGACCATGGGATCAATGGCATTTGAAAGATAATTGAATTTCCTTCAAAACAAGCTTTGGTTTGAATTTTTTGGATGAAGGATGAGAGATTTATGATCAGTCAAAGTTGAGTTGACTTTTCAGGCAAAAACCCTAATTTTGAATCTTAGGGTTTTGTTGATTTTTGATCTTTTCTTGATGAATTATGATCATCCAATTATCAAATGATGAATCCTTTGACAAAATATGGACTTTGACAAAAAATTTCATTTTTGACTGTCTGTTGACTTTTTTGGTCAAACGGGTCGTCTGTTGACTGTTTGAGCTGCTGACGGTGCGTCTGAGTGAATTGAAGTTTGAAAATTTGTATGATGGTACTTTGAGATATATGGATGTGTATGAAATCCATTTGAGCTCTCAAAAACTTGTTGCTCCTGTAAAAACAAGAAAAACCCTGATTAGGGACTGTTTGTGTAGGAGACAGTTAAACGTACCTGATTTTTTGTGCAGTGTTGAGTTTCTGCTAATCGCGTGATATTCAGAAGACTTCTAGCACAAAAGATCTTGGAATTTTGAATTGTGAAAGATTGATTTGATTGATGGTACAAACATTGAGAATTGTACTGCCAGTAGTTTGGCTGTCGACTGACTGTTCAGGTAGCAGTTAGAGTGAAAAATCAACAGTCAAAGTTAATAATTTTTTTTGTTGTTTTTGTTTTTGTTTTATGTGAAAAATGAAAGTTTATTTACATGACTTGTTAAAAACATAGACATAATAAATAACTAATATTTACGGTATGCGGGCAAAATTACCGATAATAACCCTGAAAATCATTTAATGCACAGAAATAGGAATATTTGACTGGCAGAAAACACACAAAATATTATCTTAGTAATTAAGAAATATTATGACAAATAGTACAACATTTAATACTGACAATACAAATATTACATACTATATTGAACAGTACGACGAATAAACGGTACATTTAAGAAATAAGAAATACTGCAAATTTTAAGAATGACGATTAATGACCCATGCTATGAACAATAACATGTAGATGATTGGGAGTGCAACCATTGCAGGTCCACACTCTTCAGGACTATGCAGGCAGAAGAAAGTCATGATCACCGTAGCAATGGTGATGACTGTAAGAAATAGTGTCTCTATCCACTTTGCCATTCGTGTCAGGGAAGAAGAGAAAATAGATATGAGATAGGAATTTGAAAGATGAGTTGGAATTTGATGTGAGATTTTATGGAAGAAAATGAGAGGTATTTATAGAATGGAAAGAAGGATAGAGACGTTGGGGAATGATGTGATTCCGTACAAAAGGAAAATTTGAGTGGAAGTAAGATTTGAAAGAAAGTGGAGATAGTGTTGGGAAAAAGAGAGATTTGATTTTTGAAAGAGAGATTTGAAAAGATTTTTGAAAATAATGGAATATAGTACAAAAATTAGTGGGAAACAAAAGATAATAACAATCTACTTGTTACCAGTACAGTCTGAGTTTCCTGATTCTGCGCCTGCAAAAAGATTTAACTCTGTACCAATTGTGTCAGTACTATTTATCTGTAAATAAATAAATAGCATGTGTGAAGTAATAAACAGTATTTGGCGTTTGCGTAAGAATAAATTCAACTGCAGGCCAAATTACCGTATAAGAAAAATTCTAAAAACTAAGTGTTTCATATGTTAGGATATTTGTTGAAATAATCAATAATTATATGAGACTCTTAATTTTCAGATTGGAGTTTTCTTGAAAAATATGTGGGCAAATTTTGGGGTATAACATCTCTCATATATCATTGTTTTTCAAAATAAAACTTTCAAAAAAAGACAATACTTTGTATATATCCAAACGAGGATCATTACGAAGTTAACGTTCTTTTTTCAAAAAACATCTTTTGAAAGATAAAAACACTTTGTATACATCCGCACAAGGATCATTACAAAGTCAATTTACAAAGGTATTTGGAACCACATACTAGCATTTCAAGGCAATCGAAAAGTAATTAAAAACAAGTGAGCTAAGCAAATTAAAGAGCCCATGGATAACCATGGATACAAAGGGTGCTAACACCTTCCCTTTGTATAACCTACCCCCTTACCCAGAATTTCTTAAAGGTCTTTTTTCTGTTTCTTTTATAAACATTTCCTTAATTGGATAAAATAAAAGGTCGGTGGCGACTCTCTGATTTTCAAAATTACAAAAGCAGAAACAAAAAGAGTCAGTTCGCGTATCTCTCCGCGAGAGGTATGGCAAAAAAACCGAGCGCGCGACAGAACTGGCGACTCTGCTGGGGATACTTTCTAAAAACAAAATGTTTTCAAAAGGGGTTACCTTTAGAGAATAGATCATTCCGATGTTTTCAATTGTTTGACTTGATTGCTCTATTTTTCAAAGGATGTTTGGGTATTTTGCTTGTGTGAAAGATTCTAACCCGAATCTCGAGATACCTTAAGTATGTGACAATAGACCAAGGAAACTGTACGGCATGTACCGATACGGTTGATCTGGTAGTCACCGTTAGTGCGATACTTTGGTTTATACTGATGTCCCTTGAAAATGATCAAGGAGTATATTAGGCTTCCGAAATGTCATTAAACACTAATTTGTCTTAGAACCTTTTAGTTGAACTTGACTTGTGGCCTATTAAGTGGCTAGCTTTGAAGTTGATCGAAGTTAGTTATCCTCGAGGAATATTTTGATCGGCCGTCCGAGCGCCGTATTGAGATGTTACCTCCAAGGATCATAGAACCCGAATACTATTCTAGGACAGGTTTTAACCATCTCAACTTCAGTGGGGAGGTTATCACCCATGGACTTCATGCAAGCCTTTAAACTTAAGGCTATTGTTTGATTTGTTTTTGTGTGCCACATGTTTGACATCATAACATCATAAGCATCATAAGCATATCATTTTCTCACTAATCATTTCAAGGATCAAAGAGTTTACCTTTTGTTATTGCAGGTAATGGCTCCCGCCACCAGAGATTACATCCGAATCAACATCTCAACGGTACCATCTGAACTGAAAAACTTAGTATCAGAATTCCCCAGGAATGTTCAATTCACCGAAAAGCACGGTCACCTACTCCATTTGGTTACCTCAAAATTTGAAGAAGACATGATACGGGTCCTGTTCCAGTTCTTTGATCCCGAGCATCATTGCTTCACCTTTTCTGATTACTAGTTAGTACCCACCTTGGAAGAGTTTTCTGAACTAATTGGATTACCTGTTCGAAATCAATTACCTTTCACTGGTTTAGAAAGGATTCCAAAACCTGAAACCATTGTCGCTGCCTTACATTTGCGAAAGTCAGAAATCGAGTCCAATTGGGAAACAAAGAGTGGAGTTAAGGGTTTGCTTGCTAAGTTCTTAATGGAAAAGGCTCGATTACTACTAGAAAACAAAAGTTACCCAGCTTTTGAGGAGGTTGTGGCTCTTTTGATCTATGGGTTGGTTTTATTCCCTAATCCCGACCAATTCATAAGTGTGCACGTCATCAACCTTTTCCTAACCCGTAACCCGGTACCAACATTGCTGGGAGACATTCTACATTCTCTACACACTCGTACCATGAAGAAACGAGGAACTCTCATGTGCTGTATACCACTACTGGCTAGGTGGTTTACATTTCATCTTCCCCGATCAGTGTTGAGAAATGAACAAAGAATGCAATGGTCTCGCAGGATTATGTCTTTGTCTGATTCAGATATCCGGTGGAACAACTTCTTTCAAAGAGACATTACTATCATTGATCATTGTGGAGAGTACCCTAATGTGCCACTACTTGGCATCAAAGGGGGCATCACTTACAACCCCTCTTTAGCTTTACTCCAATTCGGATATACACGGAGCAATGGTCCTCATGACATGATTATCCGTGGCATTGTGTTTGATTACGAGGATGATTCCCACAGACATCGACGAAGGTTCATACATGCGTGGGGAAGTGTCTATAGAATAGAAAGCAAAACTTTGGGACAATGGAATTCTATTCCTATGGAACCTTACCTCAGGTGGGTCCGGGCTCATGCTCAGAAACTCATCATGACATATCCCACTATTCTACCTATGACTATTGAGCCAGAAGTCGAAGGAGACGAACCTCAAGTTATTCTACATCCGGATATGCCAACTGACCTGGAAGAGTTGCAGAAATCTTGGGTTCAACTAAAAGAGAAAAGAGATACCTTCAATGCACACTGTCAAGACTATGAGAGAAGATTATTGGAGCTCACCAGACAACTCCAAGAAGAACAGCAGATCAACACATTCCTGGGTGCAAAGAGAAAGCATCCATGGGAGACCTGAGGGATCCTTCACTTTATTTATTTCTGTTTTGTAAGCCCGAATGAGGCAAAAAAAAAAAGAGAAGAAATAGTAATAATTGTTTGACTAACAAATGTTTGTTTTTCTTTTGTTTTAACAAATCTAAACTCTAAGATCCTTGAAAACATTGCATATACATTTCATTCATTGCATATACATTTCATTCATTGCATATACATTTCATTCATATACATTGCATAACAGGTTCACATGACGGATTTCTCATCTCCTCGCTGTTTATTTCAGTCAGAAGAGATGGAATCTGAAACAAGCATCAAGAATCTCGAAGCACAGAACGCCCAAGTTCAAGTGGCAATTCTGGAACTGGCAAAGGGGCAACAAGAACTGAAAGCCCTGATGATCAAGAAGAAAAAGAAGCCCAAAGGATCTGTAGGCTTGAGCCAACTGAAAAGAAAGATCAAAATCCCAGCCAAAATGTAACACCTCACACATATTTGTCTAGAATAATATGCATAAAGTATTATAAATGGTTCATAAGACGACAAATACATAATGTTTTGCAGCGGAAATTAGAAGTGTACAAGTACAAATACAAAAGCCAAATGTATCATGGCCAAAATACAAGTACATCATAATAGTACATGTCCAAAATACATAACTAGCAAGCACAATCAGAACTAAAAGAAACATCCAAGCATCGCCAAGATATCTAATCCATCCTTCCCTTACCGCGATCTTGTCTTGAAACACCTGAAAAAAATATAATTGGAATGGGATGAGATTACTAAATCTCAGTGAATCCGCCTATCCTATTAGTCCACTCGGATCTAAGGGGAACATACAAGCAAACGGATCCGCCGTGGGTCCGTGGTTTTCCTCACGGTTAGGTACAAATACACAACAAGGGCAATATCATCAATGGAAGTCCCATGACTAACCAATGAGATATTATTAAGCATGCAAACAACACACAAGTGTAAAGTTGCTAGCACAATCACGTGGCCATGATTGTACCAACCCACCGGAGAGGACCTACTGATATTTCCTATGTGGCATCACTAGGGGTGAATAAGCAAGTGATCTTACCGATATGGTATCACTATCACACCGTACCAACATCTGATGTTTTCCTGCCAGAGGAAATGCCTTTTTCAGTACATGGTGAGTATACACCAGATCATTCCCACCAAGCACTAGCATTTCTTTAGGTAACACGATGAGTATACACCAGATCATTCCCATCGAGTACCCACATATATCATACCGATCAATGAGTATACACCAGATCATTCCCATTGAGAGCGGTGAATATGCCCGGCTATCCTTTTCCACCAATGAGTATACACCAGATCATTCCCATGTGGAAGGGGGCATAAAGATGACAATATATATGCAGTAACAATACAGCCATCAAGAATAAAGGAGAAAATTCAGTCCAAAATACATATGCTTCACATGTTATCAATGTCGCACATAACAGAAGGTACGTCAGATATATCGGAAAATATCATTTTTACACCAAAGCTAATTTTCCTAGGTACTACATCTAACTAGCTTTCTAACGGTATATGGTACGCGTCAATCGGACGTACGAGGTGGGAGATATGAATTTCCCAAGTTTCTGAATTTTTTTTCTTCTGCGCCCAGTGTAACCGGTTACACCAGGAACCGTAACCGGTTACGGTCACGCAAAAGCCCAGATTCTCAGTTTTTCAACAGCGTAACCGGTTACACCAAAACCCGTAACCGGTTACACTGAACCAGAATCATTTTTCTGCATTCCTGAATCTATATCAGTCCCAAAAGTACTTCTAAATTAATCCCCTACATTGCTAACCAAATACCCACGAATTAAAGACATGCATCAGGTTCAGAAACATCAACCAACAAGGATATAAGCAGATATAACATGATCAGTACCATTTATTCAAGATTGATCACACAATCCCTAAACCCCAAGTAGAATCCCAACATGCAACCCCTGGTTTTTATCTAAGGACTCACCTTAGAGAAGATTCAAAGGATGATGATGGAGATGCTGAAGCAAGATGATGATAGAAATAAGGATCAGAACAGAATCTGGTGCATGCAAGGAGGTGAGCTTGTACCAAGTTTGAGACCTTTTCTCCTCTTCCTCTCTCCCCACGTTCTCTTCTTCTCTCTTCACCAAAAACAAATTCTGGTTTTGCTTCAATGAGATTAGCAACATAAAAGCCAAACACACCTTAATTCTCATTTAAGTGGGAAATGTCCATAATACCCTCATTCTCACTAATTGGCATGGTTTAAGTGATAAACCTATTAGTAAGAATGTGTATTATAATTATCTATTACTCATCTCAATTTAATTTAGAATTTGTAACTGAATAAATATAATACCAGGTATTACATTCTCCCCCCCTTAAATAGAATTCGTCCTCGAATTCAAAGAAAGCTTACCAGAACAAGTGAGGATAGGATTCGCGCATCTCTGTCTCAAGCTCCCACGTAGCTTCCTCTGGACGCGTCTCATCCCACATCACCTTCACGATGGGTATCTCCTTACTCCGTAGAGACTTGCTCGCACGCTCCAGGATATAGCAGGGTTGAGGATCATAGGAAAGATCTGGTTCTACTTCAACAGTTTCCGGAAGAATAGGATGAAAAGTATCGGGCACAAACTTCCGGAGTTGAGATACGTGGAATACATCGTGCAGCCCGGATAGTGAAGGTGGTAATGCCAACTGATAAGCCACTTCACCTACCCGACTCAAAATCTGATGCGGTCCCACATATCTCGGACTGAGTTTACGCGTTTTGAACGGTCCTCCCAACCTCAATCTTGGAGTGACCTTCAAATACACATGATCACCCACTTCAAATTCCAAGGGTCTCCTCCGCTTGTCCGCATAGTTCTTTTGTCGGTCTTGGGCTTTCTTGAGATTATCTCGGATTATCTTCACCTTCTCGGTAGTTTCTTGTATAATCTCCGGTCCAAGAATACTCTTTTCCCCTACTTCGGCCCAGCACAAGGGTGATCGACATTTTCTCCCATATAAAGCTTCATAAGGAGCCATACCCAAACTAGCATGGTAACTGTTATTATATGCGAACTCTATCAATGGCAAATGATCTTTCCAACTCCCTCCTTCTTCTAAAATACAAGCTCTCATCATATCCTCTATTGTCTGGATCGTCCTCTCCGTCTGTCCATCGGTTTGTGGATGGTTTGACGTGCTCATATCCAATCTAGTCCCTAATTCCTTATGAAACACCTTCCAAAACCTCGAAGTGAATTTTGGATCACGATCAGATACTATACTGGACGGCACACCATGCAACCGTACGATCTCTGCTATGAAAAGCCTTGCAAGGTGAATCACCTTGTGAGTGGTCTTTACAGGTAAAAAGTGGGCGGACTTGGTCAACCTATCCACTATTACCCATATAGAATCATGCCCGCCTCAGGTACGAGGTAGACCCACAATGAAATCCATAGAGATAGAATCTCATTTCCACGATGGTACCTCCAGTGGCTGCAACATTCCTCCTGGCCTCTGGTGCTCAATCTTAACTTGCTGACAAATGGGACATTGTGCTACATATTCTGCAATCTCCTTCTTCATACCTGGCCACCAGAAATCCTTTTTCAAGTCTTGATACATTTTGGTCGACCCAGGATGAATAGAAAACCTGCTCTTGTGTGCTTCATCCAGAATCAAACGCTTCAACTCCGAATCATTCGGTACACACATCCGTTGGTGAAACAAGATTACCCCATCAGGTGCTCTCACAAAATCAGGCATATCTCTGCTTGCTTGCAATTGCTCATCATACCCTTGGGATATCCGAATCCTCTCTCGCAACTCATTCTGAATGCTCAAATTACTGATCAACACACCATTGGGTGTCCATTCAAACTGAAGGTCAAGGTCTCTAAACTTTTCCAATAAGTCATGCTCCAACATCATCAACTCAGCGACTCGAAATTCCTTCCTACTTAACGCATCTGCCACTTTATTAGCCTTTCCTGGATGATACTTCAATTCAAAATCATAATCTTTGAGGTACTCCATCCATCTCCTTTGTCGCATATTCAATTCCTTCTGGTCGAAAAGGTATCTCAAGCTTTTATGATCACTGAACATCTCGAAGTGAACGCCATATAGGTAATGTCGCCACACCTTGAGTGCAAAAACTATTGCAGCAAGCTCAAGATCATGGGTCGGGTAATTCTCTTCATGAGATCTCAACTGCCGAGAGGCATAGGCTACCACCTGACCATCTTGCATCAATACTCCACCTAAACCTTTCTTAGAAGCGTCACAGTACACCTCATAGGATCGGTTTGGATCCGGAATCACTAACACGGGTGCAGTAGTCAACTTCTTCTTAAGTTTCTAGAAGCTTTGTTCACACTCGGAATCCCATTCAAAAGCAACCTCCTTTCGCGTAAGCTTTGTCAATGGTAAGGCTAATTTAGCAAACCCCATGATAAACCTCCGGTAATACCCAGCCAAGCCTAAGAAGCTTCTAACCTCAGTCACACTCTTTGGCCTATCCCAATTCACCACTGCTTCTACTTTAGAAGGATCCACTGCTACGCCTCCTCCTGAGATGACGTGACCAAGAAAACTTACTTCGGATAGCCAAAACTCACACTTACTGAATTTGGCATACAACTGTTTCTCTCGAAGTGTAGATAACACAATCCGCAAGTGCTCTTCATGATCTTCAGGAGTACGAGAATACACAAGGATATCATCAATGAAGATCACTACAAACTGGTCCAGATATGGCTAAAAGATCCGATTCATGTAATCCATGAAAACTGCTGGAGCATTAGTCACACCAAAAGGCATAACTAAAAACTCGTAGTGACCATATCGAGTCCTGAATGCAGTCTTAGGTACATCTGAACTCTTCACTCGGATCTGATGATATCCTGACCTAAGATCAATCTTCGAGAACACACTGGCTCCTTTCAACTGATCTAGGAGGTCATCAATCCGTGGCAGAGGATATTTGTTCTTTATGGTAACTTTGTTCAGCTGACGGTAATCAATGCACAGGCGCATACTTCCGTCCTTTTTCTTTACCAAAAGAACAGGAGCTCCCCATGGAGAAACACTGGGTTGGATAAAATGCTTAGTAAGAAGCTCTTCCAATTGACGCTTCAGTTCTCTGAGTTCAATGGGAGACATCCTATAAGGAGTGATGGAAACTGGGGCTGTTCCAGGAACAAGATCGATTGAGAATTCTGCCTCCCTTTCTGGAGGAAGAGAAGTGATGTCCTCAGGAAATACATCAGGAAATTCACACACCACCGGAATCTCCGACAATTCAACTCTCACAGAAGGTTCTTTGGAAAGAACCAAAAGAAAGGATCTTTCTTGAGAAAAGAGATAATTAACCGTGCTGATTGTACCTTCTATCAACTTGGTAATTGCATCATTGGAAGGAGTCTCTTCAGCAGGAATGAATATGGCCTTCTCTTTGCAACCAATGTACACCGAGTTAAGAGAAAACCAATCCATCCCTAGAATGACATCAAGCTTCTTGAGGGGTAAACAAATTAGATCAATTGGGTACTCGCGACCATTAAAGGAGACTGAACAATCTTTACAGATTAGTCGAGCTTCCACGGTATCATCCGTTGCCGAAGAAATAATCATAGGATTGGGTAGTGGAGTAGCTTCCAAACCAAGTCGGTAAACACACTCGGTAGAGACAAAAGAATGAGTGGCTCCACAATCAACTAAAACACATAATGGTTGATTGTTAACATAACACGTACCCGCAATGAGATTGTTGTTTCCCTTGGCCTTCCTCGAATCCAAAGTGTAAACACGACCTGCAGTCTTCTCAGGAGTCCTCCTTTGTGGACAACGTGGAGCTATGTGGCCCTGTTCGCCGCATCTAAAACAAGTCACAGAACCAAGCTGGCAATCTCTGACATGCTTCCTTCCACACTTTCGACAATGAGGCGGTTGAGCCGATTGTTCACCATAAGCCTGCTTCTTCTTTGGTGGAGGGTTACGGGGCCTCAAGTGTTGAGTAGACCTTCCTTGCTCTCTGAAATTAGTCCTGTTCTGGTTCCTCTCTTCTTGAACCCTTTTCAAACTGTTTTGAGCAACATAGCATTGTCTTAGACATTCAGCATAAGTAGTGAACTCTCTTTGGGAAACACTATGAGCAATGTCGGCCCTCAAACCCATCATGAACTGATCAATCTTCCATAGTTCATCTGGAGCATAAACAGCCTGTCTGGAATAGTCTGCCAAGTCCTCGAACTTCTCTGCATATTCTGAAGCAGTCATGTCACCTTGCTTGAAGTTCTGAAATTCTCTCTCCTTTTGGGTCCTCACGCTACTAGGGAAGTACTTCTCCAAGAATGCCACTTTGAAGTGCTGCCAATCCTTAGGAATCCCTTGGGTGGTGAAATAAGTGGATGCAGTGTTCCACCACCTAAGAGCTGGTCCCTTCATCTTCTGAGTAGCAAAGATCACCTTCTCTTCTTCAGTACACTGAATAGCTTGAAACACCCTCTCCATTCTAGCTAACCAGTCATGAGCCAAGAGCGAATCAAGTCCACCAACAAACTCTGGAGGATCCATCCTGAAGAAGGCACGAAAATCAGGTCCAGCTGCAGCTTGAGGAACGGGAGCTTGAGTAGGAGGTTGTTGTCCCTGCATGCCTTGCATCATTTGAGCCATCATCTGGTTCTGCTGCATCATCTGCTGCATCATCTGCTGCCAAGGCACGCCTGCACCTCCGGCTTCTTGCTCGGGCTCCACATGCCTAGTTCTGGGCCTTCCGGGACCTCTGCGTTGCTCAGCCATCTCCCTGTCTGTCCTACGCATGGAATCAAGTTGATCAGGCTCAATACCACAAATAAGACATAAGGAATCCTACTGATTATACACATATGAGGCAGAATTGTACTAAACTCTAAGATCCTTGAAAACATTGCATATACATTTCATTCATTGCATATACATTTCATTCATTGCATATACATTTCATTCATATACATTGCATAACAGGTTCACATGACGGATTTCTCATCTCCTCGCTGTTTATTTCAGTCAGAAGAGATGGAATATGAAACAAGCATCAAGAATCTCGAAGCACAGAACGCCCAAGTTCAAGTGGCAATTCTGGAACTGGCAAAGGGGCAACAAGAACTGAAAGCCCTGATGATCAAGAAGAAAAAGAAGCCCAAAGGATCTGTAGGCTTGAGCCAACTGAAAAGAAAGATCAAAATCCCAGCCAAAATGTAACACCTCACACATATTTGTCTAGAATAATATGTATAAAGTATTATAAATGGTTCATAAGACGACAAATACATAATGTTTTGCAGCGGAAATTAGAAGTGTACAAGTACAAATACAAAAGCCAAATGTATCATGGCCAAAATACAAGTACATCATAATAGTACATGTCCAAAATACATAACTAGCAAGCACAATCAGAACTAAAAGAAACATCCAAGCATCGCCAAGAGATCTAATCCATCCTTCCCTTACCGCGATCTTGTCTTGAAACACCTGAAAAAAATATAATTGGAATGGGATGAGATTACTAAATCTCAGTGAATCCGCCTATCCTATTAGTCCACTCGGATCTAAGGGGAACATACAAGCAAACGGATCCGCCGTGGGTCCGTGGTTTTCCTCACGGTCAGGTACAAATACACAACAAGGGCAATATCATCAATGGAAGTCCCATGACTAACCAATGAGATATTATTAAGCACGCAAACAACACACAAGTGTAAAGTTGCTAGCACAATCACGTCGCCATGATTGTACCAACCCACCGGAGAGGACCTACTGATATTGCCTATGTGGCATCACTAGGGGTGAATAAGCAAGTGATCTTACCGATATGGTATCACTATCACACCGTACCAACATCCGATGTTTTCCTGCCAGAGGAAATGCCTTTTTCAGTACATGGTGAGTATACACCAGATCATTCCCACCAAGCACTAGCATTTCTTTAGGTAACACGATGAGTATACACCAGATCATTCCCATCGAGTACCCACATATATCATACCGATCAATGAGTATACACCAGATCATTCCCATTGAGAGCGGTGAATATGCCCGGCTATCCTTTTCCACCAATGAGTATACACCAGATCATTCCCATGTGGAAGGGGGCATAAAGATGACAATATATATGCAGCAACAATACAGCCATCAAGAATAAAGGAGAAAATTCAGTCCAAAATACATATGCTTCACATGTTATCAATGTCGCACATAACAGAAGGTACGTCAGATATATCGGAAAATATCATTTTTACACCAAAGCTAATTTTCCTAGGTACTACATCTAACTAGTTTTCTAACGGTGTATGGTACGCGTCAATCGGACGTACGAGGTGGGAGATATGAATTTCCCAAGTTTCTGAATTTTTTTGCTTCTGCGCCCAGTGTAACCGGTTACACCAGGAACTGTAACCGGTTACGGTCACGCAAAAGCCCAGATTCTCAGTTTTTCAACAGCGTAACCGGTTACACCAAAACCCGTAACCGGTTACACTGAACCAGAATCATTTTTCTGCATTCCTGAATCTATATCAGTCCCAAAAGTACTTCTAAATTAATCCCCTACATTGCTAACCAAATACCCACGAATTAAAGACATGCATCAGGTTCAGAAACATCAACCAACAAGGATATAAGCAGATATAACATGATCAGTACCATTTATTCAAGATTGATCACACAATCCCTAAACCCCAAGTAGAATCCCAACATGCAACCCCTGGTTTCTATCTAAGGACTCACCTTAGAGAAGATTCAAAGGATGATGATGGAGATGCTGAAGCAAGATGATGATAGAAATAAGGATCAGAACAGAATCTGGTGCATGCAAGGAGGTGAGCTTGTACCAAGTTTGAGACCTTTTCTCCTCTTCCTCTCTCCCCACGTTCTCTTCTTCTCTCTTCACCAAAAACAAATTCTGGTTTTGCCTTAATGAGATTAGCAACATAAAAGCCAAACACACCTTAATTCTCATTTAAGTGGGAAATGTCCATAATACCCTCATTCTCACTAATTGGCATGGTTTAAGTGATAAACCTATTAGTAAGAATGTGTATTATAATTATCTATTACTCATCTCAATTTAATTTAGAATTTGTAACTGAATAAATATAATACCAGGTATTACACAAAAAGTTCAAAAAGCCACCGATCCCTGAAATAGTCGGTGATGGTGAACAAGGAGACAATCACAGCAACCAGGGTTCTGCCAAACCCTCTCTCTCTTCTAATGAAGAAGATTATCATTCTGGAGACGAACAGGATGATGACAAGTATCAGCAGTTGGAAGAACGCATGAAAGCTATGGAGATACAAAAAATACCTGGCTTAGATTTCAATGATCTGGGACTTATCTCAGATGTTGTTATCCCTCCAAAGTTCAAAGTTCCTATCTTTGCGAAATATGATGGAGTTTCTTGCCCAAAACTACATCTGAGGTCCTATGTAAGGAAGATACAACCTCACACAACAAATAACAAATTGTGGATTCACTTCTTCCAAGAAAGTCTTTCGGGTACACAACTCGAATGGTACTACCAGCTGGAAAGTACCAAAGTTCATACCTGGGAAGATTTAGCTGCTGCTTTTTACAAACAGTATCAATACAATGCTGATCTTGCACCAACCCGTACTCAACTAAGGGGCATGTCCATGGCACTAAAAGAAAGTTTCAAAGGATATGCACAAAAGTGGAGAGATATGGCTGGAAGGGTTCAACCACCCTTATCTGATCGCGAGCTGGTCGACATGTTCATGGGCACTTTAACTGGCCCTTTCTATAGTCATTTGTTGGGAAGCTCGTCATCAGGTTTCACTGACCTGATATTAACTGGGGAACGTGTCGAGAGTGGCATTCAAAATGGAAAAATTCAAATAGGCTCCTCCTCTGGTACTACAAAAAGGCCCATCTGTGGGAGAAATGAGGTCAATACAATGCAAATTCAGAAAGGTCGCAAAAGTGAGCATCACCAATCTGTGGGGGCAGTTCTGATCTCCGCATCTGCGCCTCAAAAAGATCAACAGCCAAAATATACGCGTTGACCAGATGCGCCAAGAAGAAATTTCACCAGAATCAATATGCCAATCTCTCAGGCATTGCAGCATTTGCTAAAAGCAGATCTGATCACATTAAAAGATCCTCCAAAGAATGTCAACACTTCCTCTCCGAGTTATCGCCCCGATGCAACGTGTGTGTATCACTCAAACTGTCCAGGACATGACGCAGATCACTGTTGGGCCCTGAAAAATAAAATACAAGACATGATAGATGCTGGGGAAATTGAGTTCGATCCTCCAGAAACTCCAAATGTCATCACGGCACCCATGCCGAAGCATGACAAAACTGTCAACGCTATCCTAGACACTGTTTACATCTATGATGTGACCGAATTGTCAACTCCGCTCCTCGAAGTCAAAGGAAAGCTAATCCAAGCTGGCTACTTTCCAGGTTGTGACCCTGATTGCTTTTATTGCTCATACCTGCCCAATGGTTGTGAAAATCTAAGAATGGGAATTCAAAAATGGATGGATCGCCGTATCATTATGTTTGAGAGGCTCCCTTCTATGGACGTTTTATGCGAAGTCTTTGCAAACGGGATGAGAATAGAGGATGTCTCAGTGATCTCCAGCTTACCATTCAAAATCTCTGCTAAGGCTCCTTTCAAAATTTCCGCTACACTCAAAGTGGCATCAGTAATCATTGCTAGTCCAACTCCATTTCCATACTCCTCGGATAAAGCTGTCCCGTGGGGTTACGACACTAATGTTTATGTCCATGGAGTTAAGCAGGGTACCTCGACTGAAGAGGCCACGAAGTTAACTGCTCCAACTGTGGATAATATTGTGGGTACCAGCAAGATTACGAGAAGTGGAAGGATCTTTTCACCAGAATTTTCTCCAAATGTTGCTACTGGTCCAGTCCAGGTCCCAGTTCCTAATCAAGATATTGACGCTCGAGGCAAAGAGCCACAAGTTGAGCCAGTTCAAATACCGGTGGAGGTCACTGTTGAAGATCCATCGAAGCAAGAAATGGAGGAAATATTGAAAATCATCTGCAAGAGTGATTACAATATTGTCGAACAACTGGGGCACACTGCTTCAAAAATCTCAATGCTGTCTCTGTTAAAGTATTCAGATGCTCATGCCAAAGCTCTGATGAAGTTCCTGAAAGCTGCGCATGTGCCTTAAGAGATTGCAGTCGATCAATTTGAAAATTGTGTTGCCAATCTAACAGTGACCAATGGCCTCGGTTTCTCTGATGTTGATCTAACCCCTGCTGGAAAGAATCACAATAAAGCCCTACATATCTTCATTGAATGTAATGGCACCACTCTATCTCATGTGCTGGTAGATAACGGTTCTTCTTTGAACGTGTTACCAAAAACAGTACTGGAAAAGCTTGACTTCAAAGGAGTTGTGTTACAACCAAGCGATGTTGTGGTAAGAGCCTTCGATGGGTGTCGCGGGCGAAAAACCGTTTTGTTCCTCTTTTTTGTGAGATGAGACACTTGATGCCTTCTTTGGGCTCGAGTGCTCATAAAAATGATTTTTCTTTGTTTCGACCAAACTTTTTATTATTTCCAAAGGAGGAAAAGGAAAAAAGCTGCAATAACCTAAAAAGTGGGGGGAGATCTTGGGTAAGAGGGTTGGTTATACGAAGGGAAGGTATTAGCACCCAACGTATCTATAATACTCTATAGGTTTCTTTGCTTTGTTTTTCATTCCATGTTATTGAGAGGTTCTTGTGGAATAGGTGGGACCTAAGGTGTTTGTTTGATTATGCTCGCAAAGATCATCGCGATCCTCTGCATACATATCCCTTAGAGGGAATCAGAGCATCTGTAGCTCGGGGTCTACGGGTGCTAAGGTTTGAGTGGTTTTTTTTTTGTGTTTTGTTTTGCTCGCCAAGGATCGACCTTGTGCCTACGTATTCTCAAAGGGATGTTGAGAAAGTCAGAGCAATCGTAGTTCCCACTTATGCTAGTGGAAGCAAAGGAAAATAGACAAATGTCGTCTAAATGCTAGATGTATCTAATCTATATCATCACATACATCTGTTTGTTTTTGTTTGAAAATCTTTTCATTATAAGCCCGGGGCCATGCCACTTAGGGTGCTTAGAATGATAAAGATGTTTTTTGTTGTTTAACCAGCCTTGTGGCAAAAGTTTCAATGAAGTCAGCCTTGTGACAAAAACTTTGATTAATCAGCCAGCCTTGTGGCAAAAGTTTCAATGAAGTCAGCCTTGTGACAAAAACTTTGATTAATCATCCAGTACGGTGGTAAAACAGTTTGATTGATTAGCCAGCCTTGTGGCAAAAAAGTTTGATTGATTGATTGATTGTTTGTGATGATATAGAAGAGATACTCCTATCATAGAGATGATAAATGTCTAATCTCCTAGGGTATTTGATTTGGATATTGGGGATGCTTATAAGAAGCCCGTGGGTCCTTGTACGAAGCCCAAGAGGAGGCTATCCGAGGGTCCTTGCATTGTAAGCCCAAGAGGAGGCTATGGGAGGGACTATCGAGGGTCCTTGCATTGTAAGCCCAAGAGGAGGCTATGGGAGGGTCACTCGTTTGTACAAAGCCCAAGGGGAGGCATGGTATAGTTGGTTTGAGCTCTTAGAGCGATTTCACCGGGAAACCATACTCTATGTCCTAACCTAAACTAGTGGAGATTCTTTGCACGAAGCCCAATAGGAGGCTATGGGGAACCTAGTGTTGTACTAAGTTGAACAAGCATATAACACAATCACAAGTATGAACAAGTACGAACAAACATGAACAAGTACATGAACAGATATGAACAGTTATACATATATGACAAAGTGTGTGTATATAATGGAGTTTATGAAGGAAATATACCTGTAAGCATGATCCATTTGTATACACAGGGCTCGGGACTCACACTCGGGGAGAAGTCCACTTGAGTTTCTTCAAAGCTATGTAAACAGGTATTTATAAAAGGGCTTGGGACTTATACCTACATGGAGGCCCATGATATTTTTTTGTGAAGATTTAAAGAAACCTTCATTTTTGGTTTGTATTTCAAAGTTAAAAAACAACTGATCGAGATATGTACAAAAGGCGTACAATGAAATACCTAATTTCATGTACTTGAGTGGGTATGTACAAAAGGGCTTGGGGCTTATACCTACATGGAGGCCCATGGTATATTTTATAAAACATGGTTGATTGTTTTATTTACAGACGCGAGGTTTGAAAAACTGTTTGAAAGTTATTGTTTTTAAAAAGTTTTCTGTACAAAGAAAAACTGTATAAAAGGAAAAAGGAGTGGGTCTTATACTCTCTAATATTCGAGAAGCCCCTGTTTTATTTACATAAAACAGGGTGGATGGTTTGAAAAAGATGTGTGATTTGTTGTTAAAAAAACTGTTTGAAAGTTTTGGAAAAAAGTTTTCTGTACAAAGAAAGACGAAAGGGACTTATACTCTCTAATATTCGAGAGGCCCCACATCGTTTTGAAAATCAATTGATCAATTAAAAAGATTTAATCAAAAGTTTCCTTTGAAAATCAAAAAGAAATGGTTTATCGTTTTTGAAAAGAATCGCGATCGCTCGTTTTAAAACGATTTGAATTTTGAAAGAAGTCAATTTAATCAAGATAAACAAAAGATTATTCTCAATTAACACTTAGATGATTAGGGTTTGATCACAAAAAATATTTACAAGTGATTAGGTTTGAAAATCAAATGAAAAAGTAGTATTTAAAAGTATTTAAAAACATTTAAAAATATGTCATTTTAAACCTATTTAAAAATGTATCAAATAAATATTTTTTGGTGATTTTTTTTTGGTATTCATAAAATATGTATATTAAATAAGAAGTGTTCAAAAAATGAAGAAAAAATAAGTTGATTTGATTAGTTAAATTAATTAATGAAGTTTGTTAAAAAAATGAAAGAAAAATAGTGTTAAAAAAAAGGTTTTGGTCCCTAAGGGTGTTGAACCCGTGACCTCTCTCTCACCAGCCAAAACAACAACCAACTGAGCTGCGCGCGCAGCTTGTTAATGATACGCCTTCAGTTTATTATATTTTAAAACCAATATTTGAATTTCCCAAACCAAATCTGGCGCCAAGAACACAACCTTAACTGAATTTTGAATTCCTTCAAATCTGCGTTGTTTTGATCGATCAAAGGGTCTATCTCACTCGGTTTTTCACAAGGAACATGATGGTGCCCTTTAATTTCATTTATTTTTGCTCTAAGATGATTAATTCTCTGATGAACACGAAGAACCCTAATATGACAAATCTTTGTGAAATCGTGTATGATCATGATATGATGCAATTGATTGAGGGTTATTATTCAGTGATGGTGCAGAAACAAGATGGTAACTTAGTTTTTCATTTATGATGCATGTATGATAGAGTTTGAAGTTCATGAGCACTTACCTCAAAAACGGCCATGCTGGAGATTGAATTTTGCAGAGGAGGTGTTACAGATGTTGTTGCTTGATCTGGACAGCTTCAATGAACCTTAGGGAAGGTGTCTGGATGCTTGGAGTGAATTGAAAACACCTGGAGTAGTTGGAGGTACCCGATCTGCAGTTAAGCCCAAGTGTGAATCGAGCTCTATGATTCTGATGTTTCAGGTTGATGATGAGTGTTTGGATAGCTCATATGTGATATATGTGAGGTGTTGGAAGTGTTAATTTGTACAGAAATGATCTGGAATGAAGATTGGCATGATAAGGCTCTTTATGTGTTCATATGGAGGTTGAAGAGTGAATCTGAGTTTTGGGGTAATTTGGGGTGTGTGAGTGGTTCAAACACATCCCATATGATGTTTATGAGTTGTTAGAACCATCACTTTGGCCATAACTTCAAGGGTTTGGAGGTTGAGTTTTCTACCTCTTTGAAAACTATGAAACTTGCAATTCAAGAAAGAAGAGAGAAAACCTATAATTGTGAGGTTTTGGTGTGAATTGAAGAGTGATTTGCACCTCTATTTATAGGCCAAACATTCTGAACTCAGAGCTTTGCAACTTGCTTCTTCTTTGGTGATTTGGCACTTAAAGGATAGAAAGGAATCTTACCATTAAATGCATATGGTTAAAGTTACTAAACCATGGTTAAAATTGGCTATGCTTCTTATCTCTTTCCCATCTGTCTCAAATCAGAAAATATCTTCCAATTATTGCCTCTATGTATCATTACTTGGTCCATTTGGCAATTTGGCTCATAACTTTGGCAAAATGACTTGAAATTTCAAGTGAAAAGTTCACTAATGGCAAAATTCAAAACCATAGCTACACTTCAAATTTTTTTATGCTCTTGGACATTTTGGAAAGCTCATGTTACACACTTCAAAACCCTAGTTGAAAGTTTCTTCAAGATCCTTAAGGAAGTGGGTGAAAAAGATCCATGAACTTTGAGAAAAATGAAGTTTTAAGTGAATTTTTCAAAAGATGCCAACTTTGAAGCTCCATATCTCTTAAATGGTTGATCTTATGGAAAAAAATTATATGTGTCAAAGTTGTTTATTGGATCAAAATCTACAACTTTCATGTTGGAAGTTTTTTTCAGTTTGTAGGTGAAATTTTGAGTTATTCCCTTTCAAAGTTTGGAAAAAACCATGAAAAACACTTAGAAAAATTTTCTAAGTATGAAAGTCAAACTTTTGACTTTTTGATTCTTGATTGATTTTCTTGATTTTTCTTGATCAAATGACTTCTCATATCATATATTGATGATTTAAAACTTTAAAAGTCATGGTTGACCAAAATTCCCCAAAAGTCAATGGCAATCTTGTACAGTTGACTTTTTTCGGACGAATCGCGTTTCTGGAGATTTCAAATGAAACAGGCTATCCTCACCAAATGAATGGTATGAATGGATCATATTGAAGCATTAGAGGATATTGAGCCATGGTTTGAGTTGTGGCACCATGTCCTGATTAAAAAGTCAGTTATTCAGTGAATTAGGTCAAAAACCCTATATGTCGACCTGATGAAATTGATGACTGTGGACCTTGAATTGAGATGCAATTTCCATGGGATATTGTCATAGGGATTATTTGAGGATGATTGAAACCTTTGATTGACTCCCTGGGGATTTTTTGGGTTTCCCAAATGTGATCCCTGATTTCAGTCCCTGATAGTTCAAAACCCTGATCTGAGGATTTGTCTGATCAATCTTTGTGTAGGAGATGTTATGAGCCAATGGATTAGGTCAAAATGATGCACTTGAGGTCTTGATATCATGTCCCAAGCCATTAGGTCAAATTCTGAGCAAAAGTCAGGAGTATGTTATCTTCAGTCAAAACCCTAATCTGGTTGATTCAGAGCTGTTGAGCTTGTTGAAATGAATCTCTGAGGACCAAATGTTGATTATTGATGAAGATGATTCATTTGAGATGAAGGGAGAACAAAACCCTAATTGATTGTTACTTGTACTGATGAGTGATTTCTTGATTAATCCCTGCTGAGTCACAAGTAGCAAACACAAGCTATGCAATTTGTTAGAGATGCAAATGATGCATATGCAATGATATGAGGTGGTATCTTAGGTCAAAAATTGGGGTATGACAGATGCCCCTATTTAAGTTTCTTCAACCTGAGACATGAAGATTGAAAATCTTCGTTTTGATAGGGTGGAAGAGACTTAAATATCAGAAGACGCGAATTTTGGACCTAAGATACCAAAATTGCGAATGATACAAGGATGTCTTTACCGAGGGGATATCAAGAACTGACTCCACTGGGGAAAAGAGATCGGGAAGGATATCTCAATCCGTTTTAGGAAGAGAATCTGTTTTTGCTTTTTCGGGAAAGCAAGTGTATGCTTCGCCTGGGAATGATAGCTTTGTAAGAAAAGCTTACCTATCAACATTATCGACTATCAGCATGGGGATAGACTTGTTTAATAATGCGAAGGTGAAAGGTATGAAACTGTGTTACCGACTACCAGCATGGTGATAGACTTGACAAGGTAAAAAGAGTTTCAAAGGTTCGGTTAATATTACCGACTATCAGCCTTGTGATAGACATGTTAAATAATATAACCAGAACAAAAAGGTTACCGACTACCAGCCTCGTGATAGCGGTTTTGAAGACATGACCAATTATCAGCCGAGTGATAAAATGATTCTGGAGACTTTGCTAGGGAAATTACTGGATATTCAGCCTTGTGAACAGTAATAAGGCCCTGATCGTCAAATGATCTTCATGATTGATTTCCTGAAGAGGAAAATCTTGAAAGAAACATAAGCTGCTCAGAGGATGAGGCTATTGCTTATGGTATGTTTTTCACGACTCTATTTGAGGAATCGGAGTTTGAATCTCTGGTAAAGACAGGGTTCTAACCAAAAATGAATTGGAAAGAGACAGTCAAACAAGACTTTGTACCCAATGAGGAATGAACTCGAACTGGGG
This sequence comes from Vicia villosa, assembly GCF_029867415.1. Lineage (NCBI taxonomy): Eukaryota > Viridiplantae > Streptophyta > Magnoliopsida > Fabales > Fabaceae > Vicia > Vicia villosa. The sequence continues at coordinate 66,523,347 of NC_081181.1, read as the reverse complement.
ATTTTCTCCTTTGTTTTGAGAGGAGAAACTAAAGCAACCTTCTTCCACGAGGAATGATCTCAGTGGGGAACTGGAGAAAGAAAGGATGTTATTTCTGCTTATGGGTGACAACCTACTGGAGAGATGACACGCCCATACTTGTTTCTTTTTTCCTTTTCTTTCTTCTTCTTTTTTTCTTTTTTCTCTACTTTTTTGGGATAGATATATCCTGAACAAGCGATTATTGAAAAATGCAAGAATGCATAAATGATGCAAATATGTATGAATGATGAATGTCAAGAATGTAGCATGCATACTGACAATACTGATAGACAGAGGAGTATATACTGGAGAAGGACCGACGTCGCAATACAACCAGATGCTTGGCAAATGTTTTTCAACACGGTGTAGATAACACAGGTGATGAATGATGCTGCGTGCTTTAGACTTCTCTGGGGAGGATAAACATCTTTTCTCATTGAGATGGAAGAACCTTCTCACTGGAGATGGAAAATCTTCGTTACCGGGGATAAAAGACCTTCTTCAATGGGGATAGAAGAGCTTCTTCAATGGGGATAGAAGAGCTTCTTCACTGGGGATAGAAGAGCTTCTTTACCTCGAGGGATAATTGCTTCAAGAATTCTTTTCTGGGACAAGAATACCGTTGTCTCAACAATTTTTCAGGGAGAATCCTTTTGTTCATCCTGTGGAGACGACTGCTGATGTTCCTTCCGTTGTTCACAACTCAAAGGAAAATTTCGCTTTTATTTTGAAAAAGAAAAGTGAAGTAAATTCATTTAAAACTTATTTTTTCTTTTTTGTTTCAAAAGTGAATAACACAATTAAAGCGTCATTTTGCAAGCTGAAAGAAATTAAAGATTGCAAACAAATGGGCACAAGGCTCAAATTTATTTAATAGGATGGTAATCAACTAAAGGCGTGATTCCATGGAGTATTTACAAAAGTTGGAAATGGTAATTATGCGGAAAAGGCTACATTGAAAGCAATAACCATTATTCTCCCTAACAACTTTGAGTTCCAACTGTGCTTGTTGCTTCAGATTGGCGATGATTTGATCGAAGATCCTTTGATGAAGTACAAACTCTTCAGGTGACGAAGTATGGACTGATGCAGTTACTTTGTCATTACTCCCTAATTTTTGCATAGATTGCCCTTTCAGGTTTTCAATCTACCAGGATGAATTTTTCTGTTTATTGTCTCTAATTTTTGCCTGGACCGCCCTTTCGGGTTTTCAGTCCACCGAGACGCTCATTTTTGCCTAAGTCGCCCTTTGCGGGTTTTCGACTTACCGAGCTGTTCTTTTGTATTTAGACAAAGTATTTCTTGACTGCATCAGCATTCACAGGATGTGGGAGTTCATCACCATCCATGGTTGTAAGAATCATGGCGCCGCCAGAAAATGTTCTTTTGACAACATATGGGCCTTCGTAATTAGGAGACCATTTGCCCCAAGAATCTGGTTGAAAAGACAAGATCTTTTTAAGCACGAGGTCGCCTTCTCGAAATTCACGAGGTCGAACCTTTTTGTTGAAGGCTTGTTTCATCCTTGCTTGGTATAACTGTCCATGGCATAGAGCAGTCATACGTTTCTCTTCGATTAAATTCAACTGATCGTATCTGCTTTGACACCATTCAGCCTCTGATAACTTAGTCTCCATGAGGACTCTCATTGATGGGATTTCAACTTCTACGGGGAGCACAGCTTCCATGCCGTATACTAGAGAAAAGGGAGTTGCCCCTGTTGAAGTACGCACTGAAGTACGGTACCCATGTAAAGCAAATGGCAGCATTTCATGCCAGTCTTTGTAAGTGACGACCATTTTCTGGACGATCTTCTTAATGTTCTTGTTGGCGGCTTCCACGGCGCCGTTCATTTTCGGTCTGTAAGGAGAAGAGTTATGATGCTCAATCTTGAATTCCTCACACAGTTCTTTCATCATCTTGTTGTTCAAGTTTGAACCATTGTCAGTAATGATCTTGCTGGGAATACCATATCGGCAAATGATGTTATTCTTGATAAACCTCACAACCACTTGTCTTGTAACATTGGCGTAAGATGCTGCTTCGACCCATTTGGTGAAGTAATCAATTGCTACCAAGATGAAACGATGACCGTTTGAAGCTTTCGGTTCGATCATTCCAATCATGTCAATACCCCACATGGAGAAAGGCCACGGAGATGAGAGAACATTGAGTAGAGTCGGTGGCACATGGATCTTATCTGCGTAGATCTGGCACTTGTGACATCTCTTCACGTGTTTATAACAATCAGATTCCATTGTCAACCAATAGTAACCTGCTCTTAAGATCTTTTTGGACATTGCATGCCCGTTTGAATGAGTTCCAAAGGACCCTTCATGCACTTCATGCATTAACATGTCTGCTTCGTGTCTGTCCACGCATCTGAGCAAAACCATGTCGAAGTTTCTTTTGTATAGCACATCTCCATTCAGGAAGAAACTGCCAGAAAGTCTCCTTAGAGTTTTCTTATCTTTGTTTGATGCCCCAAGCGGGTACTCTTGAGTTTGAAGGAAGCGTTTGACGTCGTGGAACCACGGTTTATCATCGATGACTGCTTCAGTTGCAAATACATAGGCGGGCCTTTCAAGGCGCGTGATTCTGACTTTAGGCACATCATTCCAGTGAGTGACTTTGAACATGGAAGATAGAGTAGCCAAGGCGTCTGCCATTCGATTCTGATCTCGAGGTATATGATGCAATTCAACCTTGTTGAAAAAAGTCAACAGACGTCTTGCATAATCTCTGTAGGGAATCAAGCCAGGGTGGTAAGTTTCCCACTTGTCTTTGATTTGGTTAATCACGAGGGCTGAATCTCCATATATGTCGAGGATTTTGATCCTTAAGTCAATGGCTTCTTCGAGACCCATGATACAAGCTTCATATTCTGCGATGTTGTTGGTGCAATCAAATAGCAATCTGGCGGAGAACGGGATATGAGTACCCTTGGGAGTGATGATGATTGCCCCAATTCCATTGCCAAAAGCGTTTACTGCTCCATCAAAAATTAGGCCCCATCTTGATCCAGGCTCAGGACCTTCTTCAGGTAATGGTTCGTCACAATCTTTCATCTTCAAGTACAAGACATCTTCATCAGGAAAGTCAAACTTGAGAGATTGATATTCATTAATTGGTTGATGCGCCAAATGATCGGCGAGAATGCTTCCTTTGACCGCTTTTTGAGCACGGTATTCAATGTCATATTCGGATAACAGCATTTGCCATCGGGCAATCCTTCCTGTTAAGGCAGGCTTTTCAAAGACATACTTGATCGGATCCATTTTGGAGATTAACCAAGTAGTATTGTTGATCATGTACTGGCGGAGACGTTTTGAAGCCCAAGCCAAAGCACAACATGTTTTTTCGAGCATGGAGTAACGAGACTCACAGTCTGTGAATTTCTTACTCAGGTAATAGATAGCATGCTCCTTCTTACCGGTTTCATCTTGTTGTCCAAGCATACAACCCATGGATTCTTCCAACACAGTAAGGTACATGATTAATGGTCTTCCTTCAACTGGAGGAATCAATATTGGTGGTTCTAACAGGTATTCCTTGATACTGTCGAACGCTTTCTGGCAATCTTCAGTCCATACAACCCCTTGATCTTTGCGGAGAAGCTTGAAAATTGGCCCACAAGTAGCAGTCATCTGAGAGATAAATCTGGAGATATAGTTTAATCGTCCGAGAAATCCTCTTACTTGTTTTTCAGTCTTTGGTGCAGGCATCTCTTGAATAGCTCTGACTTTGTCGGGATCCACTTCAATTCCTCTTTGGCTGACAATGAAACCCAAGAGTTTTCCAGATCTAACCCCAAAAGTACATTTGTTAGGATTCAAGCGAAGCTGATATTTCCTTAACCGTTGAAACAACTTCAAAAGGTATTCAATATGTTCTTCTTCTGTGCTGGACTTGGCTATCATGTCGTCCACATAAACTTCAATTTCTTTATGCATCATGTCATGAAAGAGAGTAGTCATTGCCCTTTGGTAAGTTGCGCCTGCATTCTTCAATCCAAACGGCATCACTTTGTAGCAAAAGGTACCCCATGGGGTGATGAAAGATGTCTTCTCCATGTCTTCAGGAGCCATCTTGATCTGATTATAACCGGAGAACCCGTCCATGAAGGAAAAGACGTTGAACTTAGCAGTGTTATCAACCAACATGTCGATATGTGGTAATGGAAAGTCATCTTTTGGACTGGCCTTGTTCAAGTCACGGTAGTCAACACACATTCTAACTTTTCCATCTTTCTTCGGAACTGGCACTATGTTGGCCAACCATTGAGGATACTCTGAGGTGACAAGAAAACCTGCGTCGAGCTGTTTCTGAACTTCCACTTTGATCTTGTTAGCCATATCAGGGTGAGTCCTTCGCAATTTCTGCTTAACCGGCGGACATTCTGGCTTCAATGGCAAGTAATGCTGAACAATATTGGTATCCAACCCAGGCATGTCTTGGTAGGACCAGGCAAACACGTCAACATATTCTTTGAGAAGGTCTGTCAACTTACTCTTGACATCAGTATCAAGCAGCGATCCAATGGCCACTTCTTTTTTGTCTTCTTCAGAACCCAAGTTGATCTTTTCTAAAGGCTCTTTGTGAGGCAGAATGGCTCTTTCCTCGTGCTTAAGTAATCGAGAGATCTCGTCCGGGATCTCCTCTTCTTCCTCTTCTTCGGCTTCGAACACAGGAAACTCAAAGTTGGGAGAGGGCATAGGGTTATTGCATTCAATGGGTTTATCAATAGTAAATCTGCACATGTGATTTATATTTATTTCAGAAAATTTATGAATGCAAGAGTGTATGCAGATTTTTTTTGAAAAAGTTTTTTTTTTTATTTTTTAGTTTTTTAGGATTACCATTTCCAGAAAAAAGCAAAAATAAAACACATAGTGTAGGGAATTCAAAATGACACTTTATTTATGATTCATTTTTGAAACAAAGCCCTAAACACAAACTCATTTGTCTTGGGCAGGACAAAGAGGGAAACTTTTAAAAACAAAACCCTATACACAAAGTTATTTGGGCGGAACATTTAAAAGCAAAGCCCTATAAAACATCTCTCTGCTTTGGGCAAGGCAGGAGGTCAAAATAACAGCGAGGTGATTACTTTGAGCGGCGAACAACATTCAGAACGTCGACAGCTTTCCAGTAGCAACGAACTCCTCTGTGTATTATGTATTCAGGAAAATTCTCTCCAGAATTATCTTCAGTATTGACATTGACTGCTGGTCGAGCAGGATTTGAAGGTCCTGGTTTGTCAACCTTGTTCTTTGTAGAGTTGAAATGGTCTTCTTCTACTTCTTGAAGAGCATAAGACGAGTCACAATCTTCAGAATTTTCAGGATGTATTTCCCAGTCTTCAGGAGGAAGAGACTCATTGTCAGCGACACTTTCCGAGTCAGTTGCGGGGCCATCTTCCCCTTCATCTTCAAAAATGGCATTTATGTGATAATAACCATCTTCAGGATTATGAACCTTGGCAGATGCATTGAAGCTGAAATCTTCAGTAATTTCAGGCTGCTGAGAAAATTGATAGGGCTGATAAGCCTCTTCTGGTTGACTATTATATTCAAAAGAATCTCCCCATCCAGTTGGTTGGATATCCTCAATCGCAATCTTGTAACTTTCAGGTGCAGTGTATTTCACCATATAATCAAATTTTCCACTTGGTTGTCCCAAGGTGTCCCAGATTTCTGCAGGAACAGGCTCAGTTTCATTGCCTTTGGGTTTCTCTGACGGAGGATATCGTTCTTCCTGAGATATGTATCCCGAGTCATTGAGATAACATTTCCATTCTTCTTCAGGATCGGGTAAACCTTCTTCGATGCATTCTTCGATAAGGACATTAACCTCTTGAGGAATTGGATTGAGGAACCCTCCACTAATGAATGTTTCTTTGATCGGACGAAGGGTTTCATCCTTTTTGGTGCAGTTTGAGAACGTTGGTGAACATCCGAGTCCTGCTCTAGTTTCATTCTTGGTCGGGATCACAACTTGCCCCCAGCCAGTGGTAGTTCCATCTTTCACTACTTTTACCGCCTCTTTGTAAGAAGAGATCGATGCTTTCTTCTTGGAAGATTCGTCTTCTAAAGAGAGACCTTGGAACTGCGTTCCTTCCACATCATCAGCACTTATGAAAGAGAAATTGGATAAATGGCTCACCATCAAGGCTTGCTCTCCACTTATTGTTACCAATTTTCCATTTGTTACAAACTTTAACTTTTGATTGAGCGTAGAAGTTACTGCCCCTGCTTCATGGATCCATGGTCGTCCTAACAGACAGCTATAAGCAGCTTGAATGTCCATGACCTGGAAGGTGATTTGGAATGTATGTGGACCAATTGTCATGGGAAGGTTGACTTCGCCGATAACAGATTTTCGCGATCCATCAAATGCTTTGACTACTACACCACTGAATTTCATAGGCATTCCTTGGTAAGACAAGCGAGCAAGAGTCGTCTTTGGCATCACATTCAAGGAAGATCCGGTGTCTACCAGTACATTAGACAAAGAATCTGACTAACAGTTCATAGAAATGTGCAAAGCAAGATTGTGATTTCTTCCTTCCTCAGGGAGTTCTTCATCACAGAAGCTTAAATTGTTGCAAGCTGTTATGTTGGCTATTATCCCATCAAAGTGGTCAACCGTCACATCATGATCGACAAAAGCTTGATCCAAGACCTTCATCAGGGCTTCTCTGTGGGCTTCTGAATTCAACAGCAATGAAAGTATTGAGATTTTTGAAGGAGTCTGCATAAGCTGATCCACAATCTTGTATTCACTTCTTTTGATAAGCTTCAAAATTTCGTCGAAATCTGGATTGACATTGGTTCCACTGGACTGACCAAAATCAATGTTTGTATTACTGACAGGAGTTTCCACAGGATTCCCTACTGGCGTATTGACAGGATTTTGCCCGGTTGCAGGAGCAACAGGCTGCTTTGGAGGTAGTGGAGTATACACACGTCCACTTCTTGTTACACGACTTTCATCAGCAATGTTTACAACAGATGAGAGAGTAGGTAAAGGAACTTCTTGTCCATTCTTTATCATTGTAGCATTGTAATTGTATGGAACTGCCTTGTCAGAGTCATAAGGAACAGGTCCAGGTAGACAAATGATCAAAGGAGCAACAGGAACCTTCGGCTTGTTGTAAGTAACTTCCATGCGCTCAGGCATGTTGAAATGAGGAACGATGACGTTAACTGTAGGCATTTCCGAGTTGATATCTGAGACTAAAAGCTCATGCGGATAACATCCTATCATGTTAACTTCATTTTCATCCCTATTTCTGTAGATCTGAATAGTACCATTATCCAACAGCACTTGGAGATCTCTTCTCACAATCGAACATCCGTGAGGATCTACACAACATATGCTACAGGAACCGTATTGATGCTGGCGAAAACTCGGCCCTCGACAGAGAGTGGCGTGCATTTGTACCAAATCGGCTCTTGAGAAATTGATATTATAGACTCGGTACGGACCAGGACATCCATACACCATGTTTACAACATGCCCTCCATGATTGGGCAGCGGATTTGCTTGCACATTAGGATTCAAATTTCTGAAAGAGAGGAGATTAGATCTAACCAACCTCTGAACTTCATGTTTCAAAGCTATGCAATGCTCAAGATCATGGCCAGGTGCTCCTTGATGATAAGGGCATGAGACCTCAGCTTTGTACCACCATGGGAGTTTCTCAGGTACTGGTGGTGGTGCTTTAGTTTGAACAAGACCTCTTTCAATCAAAGCAGGGTACAATTCTGTGTACGTCATTGGAATCGGATCGAACTGTGGAGCTCTTTGTACACGATTCTGATTATTGTTAAACTGCTGAACCTGTGGTCGAGGCTGTTGTTGTTGAAATTGCGGAGTAAACCCCGGATTCGGTGCTGTGTTAACGACTGGTGTGATAGAAGCAACCTGTCGCTGACGATTGACGTTTCCTCTTGGCCTCCCTTGGGATACCATGTCAACACTTTGTTCTTTCTTCTTTGGGAAACCACTTCCGAACTTTTTGGTTCCGCTGGAAGATCCACCTTCTTTAGTTAGACGTCCTGTTCGGACTCCTTCTTCTAGACGCATCCCCATGTTTACCATTTCGGTGAAATCACTTGGAGCACTAGCAATCATGCGTTCATAATAAAACGGACTGAGAGTATTCAAGAAGATCTGTGTCATCTCTTTCTCTTTTAACGGTGGATTAATCTGAGCAGCAGTTTCTCTCCATCGTTGGGCATACTCTTTGAAAGCTTCATGGTCTTTCTGAGCCATGGATCGAAGCTGATCTCTGTCCGGAGCCATATCCGAGTTATACTTGTATTGTCGGACAAAGGCCTCACCTAGGTCATTGAATGTTCGAATATTAGTGCTATCCAAGCCTGTGTACCACTTCAGTGCGGCACCAGTCAAACTGTCTTGAAAGTAATGGATAAGCAACTGATGATTATCTGCATAAGTAGACATCTTTCTGGCATACATCACAAGATGGCTTTGTGGACAAGAACTACCTTTATACTTCTCAAAGTCTGGGACCTTGAATTTAGCAGGTATTTGCACACTGGGAACCAAACATAGCTCCTGGGCATTCTTTCCAAACAAATCTTTTCCACGAATAGCTTTGACTTCTAGCTGCATCTTGTTAAACTGCTCTTGGAGATCTTCTACAAGATTACGCTGATTCGTGCTATCACCTTGATCATGATAAATCTCATTTCCATCGTAGGGAACAGTGTGAACCGTAGGGGTCGGAACTGTCATAGTGGGTTGAGAAAGTGCCATAGTGATTTGGGAAAAAGTTACCCCTGAATGTGGAATAAACGCCGAACCCTGTGCAGCAGGCGCTTCAGTTGTAGCTGTTTGAACCCCAGAGAAATTATGACGGAAACCTGTACCAAAGCTGAAAGGCGGGCCCCAACCTTCTGGCATGGAGAAAGATGGAATACCGAATGCAACTGTAGAAACCGGAGTAGTGACTTCAGATGTTACCGTCGCTTGGCTGTTAGGTGGCGGCGGCTGATTCTGTGTGGCCATTAAGGAGTCAACCAGAGTGGTGAGACTTTCCAACTTTTCCTGAAGGGTGGTCACCGTACCACGAAGCTCAATATTCTCTTGTTCAGAGTGTTCCATTACTCTTCTTCTGCTTGAACGAGTATTGTATCTGTGATCTGATTGCGAGCGCGGTCGAGAAACTTTGAGACGCGACAGCTTGACGATCTAATGGAGAAAGATCCAAAAGATGAGACTCTATACAACAGACTCGATATGCAGAATGATGTATGCTAAAAAAAAATTTATGATTTTTCCAAACATTTTAAAGATTATTTTCTTGCAAACATTTGAACACAAACAATTCTTTTATTCATTTTTTTTTTATAATGGGAAATGTTACAACATTGGAGCGTAGCTCCTTACAAAAGCAAATGATAAATAAAAAAAAAAAAGCTAAACAAATCCTAAGCATCTTCATCAGACGAAGAACCAAATGCATTGTGCAGCTTGAGCTTCATGATTTCTTTCCCATAGTAAGCTTTCAATTCGGCCTTTTCAGTCCTCAGCTTGTTAACAACATTCTTCCAATCATCAGGAGTTGGAGCGTTGCTTGTCGAGCCTTCAAGATTTTTCTTGCTTTCTTTGATGTACCTCTTGATTGCAGCATCTTTCTGGAGAATCTTCTCATCTTTACTCATGAGCCATCCATCTTGACGGTAAAGAGTTTCTTCGTGATCTTTCACCCTTTTCTTCAACTTTCTATTTTCCACATCAGTGCTACGAAACTTTTCTTCCCAAGCATCTTTTTCTATCCTCATCTTAGCCAAAGTGTCTTGGTATTCCTCCATAGTGGGAATGTTGGGTCGTTGAGACACTGCAGGAAACATGGGTTTTTCATAAGCATAAGGCATTTGGAACTCCTTTGCTCTTTTCTTTACCCAGCAGGTGTAGGCGTCCATGGCAATGCAATTTCTTTCCTCACCTTTTTCTTTCCATCGGACGTCGTACCAAGCTCTCATCATTCTTGCTTTCAACTTTTTAGGATTATCCCCTTCTCGGTAAAAGTATCCTTCCACTGAGGGACCAGCAGGTTTAACTGAATTTGCATACCCGAGTTGTCGTCGGGCTAGGACCGGATTGTAGTTAATTCCTCCTTGTGTACCAATGAGGGGTACGTTGGCGAACTCTCCACAACTTTCAATGGTTTCTGTACCACAACGAGCCAAGGTATACCAACGAATATCATTATTAGTAAGAGACATAAGTCTTCGAGGCCAACGCAAACCTTCTCGGTTTTCCGTGAAAATAGGAGACTCAGGTAAGTGTGAAACAATCCATTTGAACAACAAAGGTGCACAACATACAATGATTCCACCGCCTTGGCGATTCCTATGATGGACAGAAAAATACATGTCACCAAGCAAAGTCGGAACAGGATTTCCAATTAGAAAGATTTTTATGGCATTGATATCAACGAAGTTATCAACATTGGGAAACAGAACCAACCCATAGATGAGCAAGGCTAGTATAGCTTCAAAAGCTATCATGCTACCAGTTTCGATGAAATCAAAGGCTTTCTTTATCAGGAAGTGTGAGGTTAAACCCGGGAGGTTTCCTTTGGTAGTCCAATTACTCTCTACTTCAGACTTTTTCATGTGGGTACTTGCTGCAATGACGTGTGACTTAGGAATGGCTTCCAAACCATTGAAGGGTATTTTGTCAGACACAGGAATACCCAAAAGATTGGCATATTCTTCCAAGGTCGGTACCAACTGGTAGTCTGGAAAGGTAAAACAACGGTAGACGGGATCATAGAACTGAACCAGAGTTTTGAGAAGTCCTTCATCAACATGAGTGTTCAGGATAGGCAAAAGCTTTCCATAACTTTTCCTAAAATTAGAAGGATCTTGTACAGAAGATGCTAACTCTATCAGTCTTTCTACATCAGGCGTTTTGAAACCGTACTTTTTGGTATACCTTTTTTCCATAACTTAATCCTATAATGTTTGCAACGAAAATTCTCTAAATTTTTTTGGAAAAATCATGTTTTTATGGAAAAAGATGGGTTTTCTAATGAATGTATGAATGCATGGATGCATGGATGCCACATATTCAAACATGGTAAAGCAAACATGGTAGTTCAAACATGGTAACATGGTACTACAAACATGGTATACAAACATGGTAACGCAAACATGGTAACGCATAGGTTCAAAGGTCCAAAGTCACGAGCATGAGGTCAGAGAACCAAAAATGGGATAGTTCTAGTTAATCACCTGCACAACATGTTCTACTGATACGTCAGAGTCTACATTTTTCTTTCGGATATTACCGGCCTTCCACAATTAAACTCATGAGCCAGTAATATTCTCAAGAAAAACTCGTCTGAGTGTGGTTCTCCGCATGACAACTAATCCAAGTCTTCACCTGAATAGTTTCTGCACCACGTCCTAATAAGGCCAGGATGGGTTGGGGTTCTACGGTCTCTCAGCTTCTACAGTTCAATGAAAGTAATAATGTCTTCGCTACGAAACATGCTAAACATATATTACTAACAAGGAACCTCCACTGAGCGGAAGGATTCTCACGTGCGCCTGCACATGACTATACCCTCCACCTAATTTCTTATGTGTACTTAATCCGGGTTAGGATTTGTCCATAATGTATCACTTGTAACAGAACCACGCAAGTAATAGAACCAGAACCACACATATAACAAAAAATGAAATGAAAAATAAAGAAAATAGAAATAATCCTTCCTTTGGAAACAATAAAAAGATGTTCCCCAGTGAAGTCGCCATTTTTCTGTCGCGGGCGAAAAACCGTTTTGTTCCTCTTTTTTGTGAGATGAGACACTTGATGCCTTCTTTGGGCTCGAGTGCTCATAAAAATGATTTTTCTTTGTTTCGACCAAACTTTTTATTATTTCCAAAGGAGGAAAAGGAAAAAAGCTGCAATAACCTAAAAAGTGGGGGGAGATCTTGGGTAAGAGGGTTGGTTATACGAAGGGAAGGTATTAGCACCCAACGTATCTATAGTACTCTATAGGTTTCTTTGCTTTGTTTTTCATTCCATGTTATTGAGAGGTTCTTGTGAAATAGGTGGGACCTAAGGTGTTTGTTTGATTATGCTCGCAAAGATCATCGCGATCCTCTGCATACATATCCCTTAGAGGGAATCAGAGCATCTGTAGCTCGGGGTCTACGGGTGCTAAGGTTTGAGTGGTTTTTTTTTTTGTGTTTTGTTTTGCTCGCCAAGGATCGACCTTGTGCCTACGTATTCTCAAAGGGATGTTGACAAAGTCAGAGCAATCGTAGTTCCCACTTATGCTAGTGGAAGCAAAGGAAAATAGACAAATGTCGTCTAAATGCTAGATGTATCTAATCTATATCATCACATACATCTGTTTGTTTTTGTTTGAAAATCTTTTCATTATAAGCCCGGGGCCATGCCACTTAGGGTGCTTAGAATGATAAAGATGTTTTTTGTTGTTTAACCAGCCTTGTGGCAAAAGTTTCAATGAAGTCAGCCTTGTGACAAAAACTTTGATTAATCAGCCAGCCTTGTGGCAAAAGTTTCAATGAAGTCAGCCTTGTGACAAAAACTTTGATTAATCATCCAGTACGGTGGTAAAACAGTTTGATTGATTAGCCAGCCTTGTGGCAAAAAAGTTTGATTGATTGATTGATTGTTTGTGATGATATAGAAGAGATACTCCTATCATAGAGATGATAAATGTCTAATCTCCTAGGGTATTTGATTTGGATATTGGGGATGCTTATAAGAAGCCCGTGGGTCCTTGTACGAAGCCCAAGAGGAGGCTATCCGAGGGTCCTTGCATTGTAAGCCCAAGAGGAGGCTATGGGAGGGACTATCGAGGGTCCTTGCATTGTAAGCCCAAGAGGAGGCTATGGGAGGGTCACTCGTTTGTACAAAGCCCAAGGGGAGGCATGGTATAGTTGGTTTGAGCTCTTAGAGCGATTTCACCGGGAAACCATACTCTATGTCCTAACCTAAACTAGTGGAGATTCTTTGCACGAAGCCCAATAGGAGGCTATGGGGAACCTAGTGTTGTACTAAGTTGAACAAGCATATAACACAATCACAAGTATGAACAAGTACGAACAAACATGAACAAGTACATGAACAGATATGAACAGTTATACATATATGACAAAGTGTGTGTATATAATGGAGTTTATGAAGGAAATATACCTGTAAGCATGATCCATTTGTATACACAGGGCTCGGGACTCACACTCGGGGAGAAGTCCACTTGAGTTTCTTCAAAGCTATGTAAACAGGTATTTATAAAAGGGCTTGGGACTTATACCTACATGGAGGCCCATGATATTTTTTTGTGAAGATTTAAAGAAACCTTCATTTTTGGTTTGTATTTCAAAGTTAAAAAACAACTGATCGAGATATGTACAAAAGGCGTACAATGAAATACCTAATTTCATGTACTTGAGTGGGTATGTACAAAAGGGCTTGGGGCTTATACCTACATGGAGGCCCATGGTATATTTTATAAAACATGGTTGATTGTTTTATTTACAGACGCGAGGTTTGAAAAACTGTTTGAAAGTTATTGTTTTGAAAAAGTTTTCTGTACAAAGAAAAACTGTATAAAAGGAAAAAGGAGTGGGTCTTATACTCTCTAATATTCGAGAAGCCCCTGTTTTATTTACATAAAACAGGGTGGATGGTTTGAAAAAGATGTGTGATTTGTTGTTAAAAAAACTGTTTGAAAGTTTTGGAAAAAAGTTTTCTGTACAAAGAAAGACGAAAGGGACTTATACTCTCTAATATTCGAGAGGCCCCACATCGTTTTGAAAATCAATTGATCAATTAAAAAGATTTAATCAAAAGTTTCCTTTGAAAATCAAAAAGAAATGGTTTATCGTTTTTGAAAAGAATCGCGATCGCTCGTTTTAAAACGATTTGAATTTTGAAAGAAGTCAATTTAATCAAGATAAACAAAAGATTATTCTCAATTAACACTTAGATGATTAGGGTTTGATCACAAAAAATATTTACAAGTGATTAGGTTTGAAAATCAAATGAAAAAGTAGTATTTAAAAGTATTTAAAAACATTTAAAAATATGTCATTTTAAACCTATTTAAAAATGTATCAAATAAATATTTTTTGGTGATTTTTTTTTGGTATTCATAAAATATGTATATTAAATAAGAAGTGTTCAAAAAATGAAGAAAAAATAAGTTGATTTGATTAGTTAAATTAATTAATGAAGTTTGTTAAAAAAATGAAAGAAAAATAGTGTTAAAAAAAAGGTTTTGGTCCCTAAGGGTGTTGAACCCGTGACCTCTCTCTCACCAGCCAAAACAACAACCAACTGAGCTGCGCGCGCAGCTTGTTAATGATACGCCTTCAGTTTATTATATTTTAAAACCAATATTTGAATTTCCCAAACCAAATCTGGCGCCAAGAACACAACCTTAACTGAATTTTGAATTCCTTCAAATCTGCGTTGTTTTGATCGATCAAAGGGTCTATCTCACTCGGTTTTTCACAAGGAACATGATGGTGCCCTTTAATTTCATTTATTTTTGCTCTAAGATGATTAATTCTCTGATGAACACGAAGAACCCTAATATGACAAATCTTTGTGAAATCGTGTATGATCATGATATGATGCAATTGATTGAGGGTTATTATTCAGTGATGGTGCAGAAACAAGATGGTAACTTAGTTTTTCATTTATGATGCATGTATGATAGAGTTTGAAGTTCATGAGCACTTACCTCAAAAACGGCCAAGCTGGAGATTGAATTTTGCAGAGGAGGTGTTACAGATGTTGTTGCTTGATCTGGACAGCTTCAATGAACCTTAGGGAAGGTGTCTGGATGCTTGGAGTGAATTGAAAACACCTGGAGTAGTTGGAGGTACCCGATCTGCAGTTAAGCCCAAGTGTGAATCGAGCTCTATGATTCTGATGTTTCAGGTTGATGATGAGTGTTTGGATAGCTCATATGTGATATATGTGAGGTGTTGGAAGTGTTAATTTGTACAGAAATGATCTGGAATGAAGATTGGCATGATAAGGCTCTTTATGTGTTCATATGGAGGTTGAAGAGTGAATCTGAGTTTTGGGGTAATTTGGGGTGTGTGAGTGGTTCAAACACATCCCATATGATGTTTATGAGTTGCTAGAACCATCACTTTGGCCATAACTTCAAGGGTTTGGAGGTTGAGTTTTCTACCTCTTTGAAAACTATGAAACTTGCAATTCAAGAAAGAAGAGAGAAAACCTATAATTGTGAGGTTTTGGTGTGAATTGAAGAGTGATTTGCACCTCTATTTATAGGCCAAACATTCTGAACTCAGAGCTTTGCAACTTGCTTCTTCTTTGGTGATTTGGCACTTAAAGGATAGAAAGGAATCTTACCATTAAATGCATATGGTTAAAGTTACTAAACCATGGTTAAAATTGGCTATGCTTCTTATCTCTTTCCCATCTGTCTCAAATCAGAAAATATCTTCCAATTATTGCCTCTATGTATCATTACTTGGTCCATTTGGCAATTTGGCTCATAACTTTGGCAAAATGACTTGAAATTTCAAGTGAAAAGTTCACTAATGGCAAAATTCAAAACCATAGCTACACTTCAAATTTTTTTATGCTCTTGGACATTTTGGAAAGCTCATGTTACACACTTCAAAACCCTAGTTGAAAGTTTCTTCAAGATCCTTAAGGAAGTGGGTGAAAAAGATCCATGAACTTTGAGAAAAATGAAGTTTTAAGTGAATTTTTCAAAAGATGCCAACTTTGAAGCTCCATATCTCTTAAATGGTTGATCTTATGGAAAAAAATTATATGTGTCAAAGTTGTTTATTGGATCAAAATCTACAACTTTCATGTTGGAAGTTTTTTTCAGTTTGTAGGTGAAATTTTGAGTTATTCCCTTTCAAAGTTTGGAAAAAACCATGAAAAACACTTAGAAAAATTTTCTAAGTATGAAAGTCAAACTTTTGACTTTTTGATTCTTGATTGATTTTCTTGATTTTTCTTGATCAAATGACTTCTCATATCATATATTGATGATTTAAAACTTTAAAAGTCATGGTTGACCAAAATTCCCCAAAAGTCAATGGCAATCTTGTACAGTTGACTTTTTTCAGACGAATCGCGTTTCTGGAGATTTCAAATGAAACAGGCTATCCTCACCAAATGAATGGTATGAATGGATCATATTGAAGCATTAGAGGATATTGAGCCATGGTTTGAGTTGTGGCACCATGTCCTGATTAAAAAGTCAGTTATTCAGTGAATTAGGTCAAAAACCCTAATTGTCGACCTGATGAAATTGATGACTGTGGACCTTGAATTGAGATGCAATTTCCATGGGATATTGTCATAGGGATTATTTGAGGATGATTGAAACCTTTGATTGACTCCCTGGGGATTTTTTGGGTTTCCCAAATGTGATCCCTGATTTCAGTCCTTGATAGTTCAAAACCCTGATCTGAGGATTTGTCTGATCAATCTTTGTGTAGGAGATGTTATGAGCCAATGGATTAGGTCAAAATGATGCACTTGAGGTCTTGATATCATGTCCCAAGCCATTAGGTCAAATTCTGAGCAAAAGTCAGGAGTATGCTATCTTCAGTCAAAACCCTAATCTGGTTGATTCAGAGCTGTTGAGCTTGTTGAAATGAATCTCTGAGGACCAAATGTTGATTATTGATGAAGATGATTCATTTGAGATGAAGGGAGAACAAAACCCTAATTGATTGTTACTTGTACTGATGAGTGATTTCTTGATTAATCCCTGCTGAGTCATAAGTAGCAAACACAAGCTATGCAATTTGTTAGAGATGCAAATGATGCATATGCAATGATATGAGGTGGTATCTTAGGTCAAAAATTGGGGTATGACAGATGCCCCTATTTAAGTTTCTTCAACCTGAGACATGAAGATTGAAAATCTTCGTTTTGATAGGGTGGAAGAGACTTAAATATCAGAAGACGCGAATTTTGGACCTAAGATACCAAAATTGCGAATGATACAAGGATGTCTTTACCGAGGGGATATCAAGAACTGACTCCACTGGGGAAAAGAGATCGGGAAGGATATCTCAATCCGTTTTAGGAAGAGAATCTGTTTTTGCTTTTTCGGGAAAGCAAGTGTATGCTTCGCCTGGGAATGATAGCTTTGTAAGAAAAGCTTACCTATCAACATTATCGACTATCAGCATGGGGATAGACTTGTTTAATAATGCGAAGGTGAAAGGTATGAAACTGTGTTACCGACTACCAGCATGGTGATAGACTTGACAAGGTAAAAAGAGTTTCAAAGGTTCGGTTAATATTACCGACTATCAGCCTTGTGATGACATGTTAAATAATATAACCAGAACAAAAAGGTTACCGACTACCAGCCTCGTGATAGCGGTTTTGAAGACATGACCAATTATCAGCCGAGTGATAAAATGATTCTGGAGACTTTGCTAGGGAAATTACTGGATATTCAGCCTTGTGAACAGTAATAAGGCCCTGATCGTCAAATGATCTTCATGATTGATTTCCTGAAGAGGAAAATCTTGAAAGAAACATAAGCTGCTCAGATGATGAGGCTATTGCTTATGGTATGTTTTTCACGACTCTATTTGAGGAATCGGAGTTTGAATCTCTGGTAAAGACAGGGTTCTAACCAAAAATGAATTGGAAAGAGACAGTCAAACAAGACTTTGTACCCAATGAGGAATGAACTCGAACTGGGGATTTTCTCCTTTGTTTTGAGAGGAGAAACTAAAGCAACCTTCTTCCACGAGGAATGATCTCAGTGGGGAACTGGAGAAAGAAAGGATGTTATTTCTGCTTATGGGTGACAACCTACTGGAGAGATGACACGCCCATACTTGTTTCTTTTTTCCTTTTCTTTCTTCTTCTTTTTTTCTTTTTTCTCTACTTTTTTGGGATAGATATATCCTGAACAAGCGATTATTGAAAAATGCAAGAATGCATAAATGATGCAAATATGTATGAATGATGAATGTCAAGAATGTAGCATGCATAGTGACAATACTGATAGACAGAGGAGTATATACTGGAGAAGGACCGACGTCGCAATACAACCAGATGCTTGGCAAATGTTTTTCAACACGGTGTAGATAACACAGGTGATGAATGATGCTGCGTGCTTTAGACTTCTCTGGGGAGGATAAACATCTTTTCTCATTGAGATGGAAGAACCTTCTCACTGGAGATGGAAAATCTTCGTTACCGTGGATAAAAGACCTTCTTCAATGGGGATAGAAGAGCTTCTTCAATGGGGATAGAAGAGCTTCTTCACTGGGGATAGAAGAGCTTCTTTACCTCGAGGGATAATTGCTTCAAGAATTCTTTTCTGGGACAAGAATACCGTTGTCTCAACAATTTTTCAGGGAGAATCCTTTTGTTCATCCTGTGGAGACGACTGCTGATGTTCCTTCCGTTGTTCACAACTCAAAGGAAAATTTCGCTTTTATTTTGAAAAAGAAAAGTGAAGTAAATTCATTTAAAACTTATTTTTTCTTTTTTGTTTCAAAAGTGAATAACACAATTAAAGCGTCATTTTGCAAGCTGAAAGAAATTAAAGATTGCAAACAAATGGGCACAAGGCTCAAATTTATTTAATAGGATGGTAATCAGCTAAAGGCGTGATTCCATGGAGTATTTACAAAAGTTGGAAATGGTAATTATGCGGAAAAGGCTACATTGAAAGCAATAACCATTATTCTCCCTAACAACTTTGAGTTCCAACTGTGCTTGTTGCTTCAGATTGGCGATGATTTGATCGAAGATCCTTTGATGAAGTACAGACTCTTCAGGTGACGAAGTATGGACTGATGCAGTTACTTTGTCATTACTCCCTAATTTTTGCCTAGATTGCCCTTTCAGGTTTTCAATCTACCAGGATGAATTTTTCTGTTTATTGTCTCTAATTTTTGCCTGGACCGCCCTTTCGGGTTTTCAGTCCACCGAGACGCTCATTTTTGCCTAAGTCGCCCTTTGCGGGTTTTCGACTTACCGAGCTGTTCTTTTGTATTTAGACAAAGTATTTCTTGACTGCATCAGCATTCACAGGATGTGGGAGTTCATCACCATCCATGGTTGTAAGAATCATGGCGCCGCCAGAAAATGTTCTTTTGACAACATATGGGCCTTCGTAATTAGGAGACCATTTGCCCCTAGAATCTGGTTGAAAAGACAAGATCTTTTTAAGCACGAGGTCGCCTTCTCGAAATTCACGAGGTCGAACCTTTTTGTTGAAGGCTTGTTTCATCCTTGCTTGGTATAACTGTCCATGGCATAGAGCAGTCATACGTTTCTCTTCGATTAAATTCAACTGATCGTATCTGCTTTGACACCATTCAGCCTCTGATAACTTAGTCTCCATGAGGACTCTCATTGATGGGATTTCAACTTCTACGGGGAGCACAGCTTCCATGCCGTATACTAGAGAAAAGGGAGTTGCCCCTGTTGAAGTACGCACTGAAGTACGGTACCCATGTAAAGCAAATGGCAGCATTTCATGCCAGTCTTTGTAAGTGACGACCATTTTCTGGACGATCTTCTTAATGTTCTTGTTGGCGGCTTCCACGGCGCCGTTCATTTTCGGTCTGTAAGGAGAAGAGTTATGATGCTCAATCTTGAATTCCTCACACAGTTCTTTCATCATCTTGTTGTTCAAGTTTGAACCATTGTCAGTAATGATCTTGCTGGGAATACCATATCGGCAAATGATGTTATTCTTGATAAACCTCACAACCACTTGTCTTGTAACATTGGCGTAAGATGCTGCTTCGACCCATTTGGTGAAGTAATCAATTGCTACCAAGATGAAACGATGACCGTTTGAAGCTTTCGGTTCGATCATTCCAATCATGTCAATACCCCACATGGAGAAAGGCCACGGAGATGAGAGAACGTTGAGTAGAGTCGGTGGCACATGGATCTTATCTGCGTAGATCTGGCACTTGTGACATCTCTTCACGTGTTTATAACAATCAGATTCCATTGTCAACCAATAGTAACCTGCTCTTAAGATCTTTTTGGACATTGCATGCCCGTTTGAATGAGTTCCAAAGGACCCTTCATGCACTTCATGCATTAACATGTCTGCTTCGTGTCTGTCCACGCATCTGAGCAAAACCATGTCGAAGTTTCTTTTGTATAGCACATCTCCGTTCAGGAAGAAACTGCCAGAAAGTCTCCTTAGAGTTTTCTTATCTTTGTTTGATGCCCCAAGCGGGTACTCTTGAGTTTGAAGGAAGCGTTTGACGTCGTGGAACCACGGTTTATCATCGATGACTGCTTCAGTTGCAAATACATAGGCGGGCCTTTCAAGGCGCGTGATTCTGACTTTAGGCACATCATTCCAGTGAGTGACTTTGAACATGGAAGATAGAGTAGCCAAGGCGTCTGCCATTCGATTCTGATCTCGAGGTATATGATGCAATTCAACCTTGTTGAAAAAAGTCAACAGACGTCTTGCATAATCTCTGTAGGGAATCAAGCCAGGGTGGTAAGTTTCCCACTTGTCTTTGATTTGGTTAATCACGAGGGCTGAATCTCCATATATGTCGAGGATTTTGATCCTTAAGTCAATGGCTTCTTCGAGACCCATGATACAAGCTTCATATTCTGCGATGTTGTTGGTGCAATCAAATAGCAATCTGGCGGAGAACGGGATATGAGTACCCTTGGGAGTGATGATGATTGCCCCAATTCCATTGCCAAAAGCGTTTACTGCTCCATCAAAAATTAGGCCCCATCTTGATCCAGGCTCAGGACCTTCTTCAGGTAATGGTTCGTCACAATCTTTCATCTTCAAGTACAAGACATCTTCATCAGGAAAGTCAAACTTGAGAGATTGATATTCATTAATTGGTTGATGCGCCAAATGATCGGCGAGAATGCTTCCTTTGACCGCTTTTTGAGCACGGTATTCAATGTCATATTCGGATAACAGCATTTGCCATCGGGCAATCCTTCCTGTTAAGGCAGGCTTTTCAAAGACATACTTGATCGGATCCATTTTGGAGATTAACCAAGTAGTATTGTTGATCATGTACTGGCGGAGACGTTTTGAAGCCCAAGCCAAAGCACAACATGTTTTTTCGAGCATGGAGTAACGAGACTCACAGTCTGTGAATTTCTTACTCAGGTAATAGATAGCATGCTCCTTCTTACCGGTTTCATCTTGTTGTCCAAGCATACAACCCATGGATTCTTCCAACACAGTAAGGTACATGATTAATGGTCTTCCTTCAACTGGAGGAATCAATATTGGTGGTTCTAACAGGTATTCCTTGATACTGTCGAACGCTTTCTGGCAATCTTCAGTCCATACAACCCCTTGATCTTTGCGGAGAAGCTTGAAAATTGGCCCACAAGTAGCAGTCATCTGAGAGATAAATCTGGAGATATAGTTTAATCGTCCGAGAAATCCTCTTACTTGTTTTTCAGTCTTTGGTGCAGGCATCTCTTGAATAGCTCTGACTTTGTCGGGATCCACTTCAATTCCTCTTTGGCTGACAATGAAACCCAAGAGTTTTCCAGATCTAACCCCAAAAGTACATTTGTTAGGATTCAAGCGAAGCTGATATTTCCTTAACCGTTGAAACAACTTCAAAAGGTATTCAATATGTTCTTCTTCTGTGCTGGACTTGGCTATCATGTCGTCCACATAAACTTCAATTTCTTTATGCATCATGTCATGAAAGAGAGTAGTCATTGCCCTTTGGTAAGTTGCGCCTGCATTCTTCAATCCAAACGGCATCACTTTGTAGCAAAAGGTACCCCATGGGGTGATGAAAGATGTCTTCTCCATGTCTTCAGGAGCCATCTTGATCTGATTATAACCGGAGAACCCGTCCATGAAGGAAAAGACGTTGAACTTAGCAGTGTTATCAACCAACATGTCGATATGTGGTAATGGAAAGTCATCTTTTGGACTGGCCTTGTTCAAGTCACGGTAGTCAACACACATTCTAACTTTTCCATCTTTCTTCGGAACTGGCACTATGTTGGCCAACCATTGAGGATACTCTGAGGTGACAAGAAAACCTGCGTCGAGCTGTTTCTGAACTTCCACTTTGATCTTGTTAGCCATATCAGGGTGAGTCCTTCGCAATTTCTGCTTAACCGGCGGACATTCTGGCTTCAATGGCAAGTAATGCTGAACAATATTGGTATCCAACCCAGGCATGTCTTGGTAGGACCAGGCAAACACGTCAACATATTCTTTGAGAAGGTCTGTCAACTTACTCTTGACATCAGTATCAAGCAGCGATCCAATGGCCACTTCTTTTTTGTCTTCTTCAGAACCCAAGTTGATCTTTTCTAAAGGCTCTTTGTGAGGCAGAATGGCTCTTTCCTCGTGCTTAAGTAATCGAGAGATCTCGTCCGGGATCTCCTCTTCTTCCTCTTCTTCGGCTTCGAACACAGGAAACTCAAAGTTGGGAGAGGGCATAGGGTTATTGCATTCAATGGGTTTATCAATAGTAAATCTGCACATGTGATTTATATTTATTTCAGAAAATTTATGAATGCAAGAGTGTATGCAGATTTTTTTTGAAAAAGTTTTTTTTTTTATTTTTTAGTTTTTTAGGATTACCATTTCCAGAAAAAAGCAAAAATAAAACACATAGTGTAGGGAATTCAAAATGACACTTTATTTATGATTCATTTTTGAAACAAAGCCCTAAACACAAACTCATTTGTCTTGGGCAGGACAAAGAGGGAAACTTTTAAAAACAAAACCCTATACACAAAGTTATTTGGGCGGAACATTTAAAAGCAAAGCCCTATAAAACATCTCTCTGCTTTGGGCAAGGCAGGAGGTCAAAATAACAGCGAGGTGATTACTTTGAGCGGCGAACAACATTCAGAACGTCGACAGCTTTCCAGTAGCAACGAACTCCTCTGTGTATTATGTATTCAGGAAAATTCTCTCCAGAATTATCTTCAGTATTGACATTGACTGCTGGTCGAGCAGGATTTGAAGGTCCTGGTTTGTCAACCTTGTTCTTTGTAGAGTTGAAATGGTCTTCTTCTACTTCTTGAAGAGCATAAGACGAGTCACAATCTTCAGAATTTTCAGGATGTATTTCCCAGTCTTCAGGAGGAAGAGACTCATTGTCAGCGACACTTTCCGAGTCAGTTGCGGGGCCATCTTCCCCTTCATCTTCAAAAATGGCATTTATGTGATAATAACCATCTTCAGGATTATGAACCTTGGCAGATGCATTGAAGCTGAAATCTTCAGTAATTTCAGGCTGCTGAGAAAATTGATAGGGCTGATAAGCCTCTTCTGGTTGACTATTATATTCAAAAGAATCTCCCCATCCAGTTGGTTGGATATCCTCAATCGCAATCTTGTAACTTTCAGGTGCAGTGTATTTCACCATATAATCAAATTTTCCACTTGGTTGTCCCAAGGTGTCCCAGATTTCTGCAGGAACAGGCTCAGTTTCATTGCCTTTGGGTTTCTCTGACGGAGGATATGGTTCTTCCTGAGATATGTATCCCGAGTCATTGAGATAACATTTCCATTCTTCTTCAGGATCGGGTAAACCTTCTTCGATGCATTCTTCGATAAGGACATTAACCTCTTGAGGAATTGGATTGAGGAACCCTCCACTAATGAATGTTTCTTTGATCGGACGAAGGGTTTCATCCTTTTTGGTGCAGTTTGAGAACGTTGGTGAACATCCGAGTCCTGCTCTAGTTTCATTCTTGGTCGGGATCACAACTTGCCCCCAGCCAGTGGTAGTTCCATCTTTCACTACTTTTACCGCCTCTTTGTAAGAAGAGATCGATGCTTTCTTCTTGGAAGATTCGTCTTCTAAAGAGAGACCTTGGAACTGCGTTCCTTCCACATCATCAGCACTTATGAAAGAGAAATTGGATAAATGGCTCACCATCAAGGCTTGCTCTCCACTTATTGTTACCAATTTTCCATTTGTTACAAACTTTAACTTTTGATGGAGCGTAGAAGTTACTGCCCCTGCTTCATGGATCCATGGTCGTCCTAACAGACAGCTATAAGCAGCTTGAATGTCCATGACCTGGAAGGTGATTTGGAATGTATGTGGACCAATTGTCATGGGAAGGTTGACTTCGCCGATAACAGATTTTCGCGATCCATCAAATGCTTTGACTACTACACCACTGAATTTCATAGGCATTCCTTGGTAAGACAAGCGAGCAAGAGTCGTCTTTGGCATCACATTCAAGGAAGATCCGGTGTCTACCAGTACATTAGACAAAGAATCTGACTGACAGTTCATAGAAATGTGCAAAGCAAGATTGTGATTTCTTCCTTCCTCAGGGAGTTCTTCATCACAGAAGCTTAAATTGTTGCAAGCTGTTATGTTGGCTATTATCCCATCAAAGTGGTCAACCGTCACATCATGATCGACAAAAGCTTGATCCAAGACCTTCATCAGGGCTTCTCTGTGGGCTTCTGAATTCAACAGCAATGAAAGTATTGAGATTTTTGAAGGAGTCTGCATAAGCTGATCCACAATCTTGTATTCACTTCTTTTGATAAGCTTCAAAATTTCGTCGAAATCTGGATTGACATTGGTTCCACTGGACTGACCAAAATCAATGTTTGTATTACTGACAGGAGTTTCCACAGGATTCCCTACTGGCGTATTGACAGGATTTTGCCCGGTTGCAGGAGCAACAGGCTGCTTTGGAGGTAGTGGAGTATACACACGTCCACTTCTTGTTACACGACTTTCATCAGCAATGTTTACAACAGATGAGAGAGTAGGTAAAGGAACTTCTTGTCCATTCTTTATCATTGTAGCATTGTAATTGTATGGAACTGCCTTGTCAGAGTCATAAGGAACAGGTCCAGGTAGACAAATGATCAAAGGAGCAACAGGAACCTTCGGCTTGTTGTAAGTAACTTCCATGCGCTCAGGCATGTTGAAATGAGGAACGATGACGTTAACTGTAGGCATTTCCGAGTTGATATCTGAGACTAAAAGCTCATGCGGATAACATCCTATCATGTTAACTTCATTTTCATCCCTATTTCTGTAGATCTGAATAGTACCATTATCCAACAGCACTTGGAGATCTCTTCTCACAATCGAACATCCGTGAGGATCTACACAACATATGCTACAGGAACCGTATTGATGCTGGCGAAAACTCGGCCCTCGACAGAGAGTGGCGTGCATTTGTACCAAATCGGCTCTTGAGAAATTGATATTATAGACTCGGTACGGACCAGGACATCCATACACCATGTTTACAACATGCCCTCCATGATTGGGCAGCGGATTTGCTTGCACATTAGGATTCAAATTTCTGAAAGAGAGGAGATTAGATCTAACCAACCTCTGAACTTCATGTTTCAAAGCTATGCAATGCTCAAGATCATGGCCAGGTGCTCCTTGATGATAAGGGCATGAGACCTCAGCTTTGTACCACCATGGGAGTTTCTCAGGTACTGGTGGTGGTGCTTTAGTTTGAACAAGACCTCTTTCAATCAAAGCAGGGTACAATTCTGTGTACGTCATTGGAATCGGATCGAACTGTGGAGCTCTTTGTACACGATTCTGATTATTGTTAAACTGCTGAACCTGTGGTCGAGGCTGTTGTTGTTGAAATTGCGGAGTAAACCCCGGATTCGGTGCTGTGTTAACGACTGGTGTGATAGAAGCAACCTGTCGCTGACGATTGACGTTTCCTCTTGGCCTCCCTTGGGATACCATGTCAACACTTTGTTCTTTCTTCTTTGGGAAACCACTTCCGAACTTTTTGGTTCCGCTGGAAGATCCACCTTCTTTAGTTAGACGTCCTGTTCGGACTCCTTCTTCTAGACGCATCCCCATGTTTACCATTTCGGTGAAATCACTTGGAGCACTAGCAATCATGCGTTCATAATAAAACGGACTGAGAGTATTCAAGAAGATCTTTGTCATCTCTTTCTCTTTTAACGGTGGATTAATCTGAGCAGCAGTTTCTCTCCATCGTTGGGCATACTCTTTGAAAGCTTCATGGTCTTTCTGAGCCATGGATCGAAGCTGATCTCTGTCCGGAGCCATATCCGAGTTATACTTGTATTGTCGGACAAAGGCCTCACCTAGGTCATTGAATGTTCGAATATTAGTGCTATCCAAGCCTGTGTACCACTTCAGTGCGGCACCAGTCAAACTGTCTTGAAAGTAATGGATAAGCAACTGATGATTATCTGCATAAGTAGACATCTTTCTGGCATACATCACAAGATGGCTTTGTGGACAAGAACTACCTTTATACTTCTCAAAGTCTGGGACCTTGAATTTAGCAGGTATTTGCACACTGGGAACCAAACATAGCTCCTGGGCATTCTTTCCAAACAAATCTTTTCCACGAATAGCTTTGACTTCTAGCTGCATCTTGTTAAACTGCTCTTGGAGATCTTCTACAAGATTACGCTGATTCGTGCTATCACCTTGATCATGATAAATCTCATTTCCATCGTAGGGAACAGTGTGAACCGTAGGGGTCGGAACTGTCATAGTGGGTTGAGAAAGTGCCATAGTGATTTGGGAAAAAGTTACCCCTGAATGTGGAATAAAAGCCGAACCTTGTGCAGCAGGCGCTTCAGTTGTAGCTGTTTGAACCCCAGAGAAATTATGACGGAAACCTGTACCAAAGCTGAAAGGCGGGCCCCAACCTTCTGGCATGGAGAAAGATGGAATACCGAATGCAACTGTAGAAACCGGAGTAGTGACTTCAGATGTTACCGTCGCTTGGCTGTTAGGTGGCGGCGGCTGATTCTGTGTGGCCATTAAGGAGTCAACCAGAGTGGTGAGACTTTCCAACTTTTCCTGAAGGGTGGTCACCGTACCACGAAGCTCAATATTCTCTTGTTCAGAGTGTTCCATTACTCTTCTTCTGCTTGAACGAGTATTGTATCTGTGATCTGATTGCGAGCGCGGTCGAGAAACTTTGAGACGCGACAGCTTGACGATCTAATGGAGAAAGATCCAAAAGATGAGACTCTATACAACAGACTCGATATGCAGAATGATGTATGCTAAAAAAAAATTTATGATTTTTCCAAACATTTTAAAGATTATTTTCTTGCAAACATTTGAACACAAACAATTCTTTTATTCATTTTTTTTTTATAATGGGAAATGTTACAACATTGGAGCGTAGCTCCTTACAAAAGCAAATGATAAATAAAAAAAAAAAAAGCTAAACAAATCCTAAGCATCTTCATCAGACGAAGAACCAAATGCATTGTGCAGCTTGAGCTTCATGATTTCTTTCCCATAGTAAGCTTTCAATTCGGCCTTTTCAGTCCTCAGCTTGTTAACAACATTCTTCCAATCATCAGGAGTTGGAGCGTTGCTTGTCGAGCCTTCAAGATTTTTCTTGCTTTCTTTGATGTACCTCTTGATTGCAGCGTCTTTCTGACGAATCTTCTCATCTTTACTCATGAGCCATCCATCTTGACGGTAAAGAGTTTCTTCGTGATCTTTCACCCTTTTCTTCAACTTTCTATTTTCCACATCAGTGCTACGAAACTTTTCTTCCCAAGCATCTTTTTCTATCCTCATCTTAGCCAAAGTGTCTTGGTATTCCTCCATAGTGGGAATGTTGGGTCGTTGAGACACTGCAGGAAACATGGGTTTTTCATAAGCATAAGGCATTTGGAACTCCTTTGCTCTTTTCTTTACCCAGCAGGTGTAGGCGTCCATGGCAATGCAATTTCTTTCCTCACCTTTTTCTTTCCATCGGACGTCGTACCAAGCTCTCATCATTCTTGCTTTCAACTTTTTAGGATTATCCCCTTCTCGGTAAAAGTATCCTTCCACTGAGGGACCAGCAGGTTTAACTGAATTTGCATACCCGAGTTGTCGTCGGGCTAGGACCGGATTGTAGTTAATTCCTCCTTGTGTACCAATGAGGGGTACGTTGGCGAACTCTCCACAACTTTCAATGGTTTCTGTACCACAGCGAGCCAAGGTATACCAACGAATATCATTATTAGTAAGAGACATAAGTCTTCGAGGCCAACGCAAACCTTCTCGGTTTTCCGTGAAAATAGGAGACTCAGGTAAGTGTGAAACAATCCATTTGAACAACAAAGGTGCACAACATACAATGATTCCACCGCCTTGGCGATTCCTATGATGGACAGAGAAATACATGTCACCAAGCAAAGTCGGAACAGGATTTCCAATTAGAAAGATTTTTATGGCATTGATATCAACGAAGTTATCGACATTGGGAAACAGAACCAACCCATAGATGAGCAAGGCTAGTACAGCTTCAAAAGCTATCATGCTACCAGTTTCGATGAAATCAAAGGCTTTCTTTATCAGGAAGTGTGAGGTTAAACCCGGGAGGTTTCCTTTGGTAGTCCAATTACTCTCTACTTCAGACTTTTTCATGTGGGTACTTGCTGCAATGACGTGTGACTTAGGAATGGCTTCCAAACCATTGAAGGGTATTTTGTCAGACACAGGAATACCCAAAAGATTGGCATATTCTTCCAAGGTCGGTACCAACTGGTAGTCTGGAAAGGTAAAACAACGGTAGACGGGATCATAGAACTGAACCAGAGTTTTGAGAAGTCCTTCATCAACATGAGTGTTCAGGATAGGCAAAAGCTTTCCATAACTTTTCCTAAAATTAGAAGGATCTTGTACAGAAGATGCTAACTCTATCAGTCTTTCTACATCAGGCGTTTTGAAACCGTACTTTTTGGTATACCTTTTTTCCATAACTTAATCCTATAATGTTTGCAAAGAAAATTCTCTAAATTTTTTTGGAAAAATCATGTTTTTATGGAAAAAGATGGGTTTTTTAATGAATGTATGAATGCATGGATGCGTGGATGCCACATATTCAAACATGGTGAAACAAACATGGTAACGCAAACAGGGTAACGCGAACATGGTAACGCATACATGGTAACACAAACATGGTAACACAAACATGGTAACGCATAGGTTCAAAGGTCCAAAGTCACGAGCATGAGGTCAGAGAACCAAAAATGGGATAGATCTAGTTAATCACCTGCATGACATGTTCTACTGATACGTCAGAGTCTACATTTTTCTTTCGGATATTACCGGCCTTCCACAATTAAACTCATGAGCCAGTAATATTCTCAAGAAAAACTCGTCTGAGTGTGGTTCTCCGCATGACAACTAATCCAAGTCTTCACCTGAATAGTTTCTGCACCACAACCTAATAAGGCCAGGATGGGTTGGGGTTCTACGGTCTCTCAGCTTCTACAGTTCAATGAAAGTAATAATGTCTTCGCTACGAAACATGCTAAACATATATTACCAACAAGGAACCTCCACTGAGCGGAAGGATTCTCACGTGCGCCTGCACATGACTATACCCTCCACCTAATTTCTTATGTGTACTTAATCCGGGTTAGGATTTGTCCATAATGTATCACTTGTAACAGAACCACGCAAGTAACAGAACCAGAACCACACATATAACAAAAAATGAAATGAAAAAAATAAAGAAAATAGAAATAACCCTTCCTTTGGAAACAATAAAAAGATGGTCCCCAGTGAAGTCGCCATTTTTCTGTCGCGGGCGAAAAACCGTTTTGTTCCTCTTTTTTGTGGATGAGACACCTGATGCCTTCTTTGGGCTCGAGTGCTCATAAAAATGATTTTTCTTTGTTTCGACCAAACTTTTTATTATTTCCAAAGGAGGAAAAGGAAAAAAGCTGCAATAACCTAAAAAGTGGGGGAGAGATCTTGGGTAAGAGGGTTGGTTATACGAAGGGAAGGTATTAGCACCCAACGTATCTATAGTACTCTATAGGTTTCTTTGCTTTGTTTTTCATTCCATGTTATTGAGAGGTTCTTGTGAAATAGGTGGGACCTAAGGTGTTTGTTTGATTATGCTCGCAAAGATCATCGCGATCCTCTGCATACATATCCCTTAGAGGGAATCAGAGCATCTGTAGCTCGGGGTCTACGGGTGCTAAGGTTTGAATGGTTTTTTTTTTTTTGTTTTGTTTTGCTCGCCAAGGATCGACCTTGTGCCTACGTATTCTCAAAGGGATGTTGAGAAAGTCAGAGCAATCGTAGTTCCCACTTATGCTAGTGGAAGCAAAGGAAAATAGACAAATGTCGTCTAAATGCTAGATGTATCTAATCTATATCATCACATACATCTGTTTGTTTTTGTTTGAAAATCTTTTCATTATAAGCCCGGGGCCATGCCACTTAGGGTGCTTAGAATGATAAAGATGTTTTTTGTTGTTTAACCAGCCTTGTGGCAAAAGTTTCAATGAAGTCAGCCTTGTGACAAAAACTTTGATTAATCAGCCAGCCTTGTGGCAAAAGTTTCAATGAAGTCAGCCTTGTGACAAAAACTTTGATTAATCATCCAGTACGGTGGTAAAACAGTTTGATTGATTAGCCAGCCTTGTGGCAAAAAAGTTTGATTGATTGATTGATTGTTTGTGATGATATAGAAGAGATACTCCTATCATAGAGATGATAAATGTCTAATCTCCTAGGGTATTTGATTTGGATATTGGGGATGCTTATAAGAAGCCCGTGGGTCCTTGTACGAAGCCCAAGAGGAGGCTATCCGAGGGTCCTTGCATTGTAAGCCCAAGAGGAGGCTATGGGAGGGACTATCGAGGGTCCTTGCATTGTAAGCCCAAGAGGAGGCTATGGGAGGGTCACTCGTTTGTACAAAGCCCAAGGGGAGGCATGGTATAGTTGGTTTGAGCTCTTAGAGCGATTTCACCGGGAAACCATACTCTATGTCCTAACCTAAACTAGTGGAGATTCTTTGCACGAAGCCCAATAGGAGGCTATGGGGAACCTAGTGTTGTACTAAGTTGAACAAGCATAACATATCACACATATGAACAAACATGAACAAGTATGAACAAACATGAACAGGTATGAACAATTATATATATGACAAAGTGTGTGTATATAATGGAGTTTATGAAGGAAATATACCTGTAAGCATGATCCATTTGTATACACAGGGCTCGGGACTCATACTCGGGGAGAGGTCCACTTGAGTTTATTCAAAGCTATGTAAACAGGTATTTACAAAGGGGCTTGGGACTTATACCTACATGGAGGCCCATGGTATTTTTTGGGAAGATTTAAAGAAACCTTCATTTTTGGTTTGTTATTCAAAGTTAAAAAACAAGACTGATCGAGATATGTACAAAAGGCGTACAATGAAATACCTAATTTCATGTACGGGAATGGGTATGTACAAAAGGGCTTGGGACTTATACCTACATGGAGGCCCATGGTATATTTTATAAAACATGGTTGATTGTTTTATTTACAGACGCGAGGTTTGAAAAACTGTTTGAAAGTTATTGTTTTGAAAGAGTTTTCTGTACAAAGAAAAACTGTATAAAAGAAAAAGGAGTGGGTCTTATACTCTCTAATATTCGAGAGGCCCCTGTTTTATTTTCATAAAACAGGGTGGATGGTTTGAAAAAGATGTGTGATTTGTTGTTAAAAAAACTGTTTGGAAGTTTTGGAAAAAAGTTTTTCTTTAAAAACTGTACAAAGAAAAACGAAAGGGACTTATACTCTCTAATATTCGAGAGGCCCCACATCGTTTTGAAAATCAATTGATCAATTAAAAAGATTTAATCAAAAGTTTCCTTTGAAAATCAAAAAGAAATGGTTTATCGTTTTTGAAAAGAATCGCGATCGCTCGTTTTAAAACGATTTGAATTTTGAAAGAAGTCAATTTAATCAAGATAAACAAAAGATTATTCTCAATTAACACTTAGATGATTAGGGTTTGATCACAAAAAATATTTACAAGTGATTAGGTTTGAAAATCAAATGAAAAAGTAGTATTTAAAAGTATTTAAAAACATTTAAAAACATGTCATTTTAAACCTATTTAAAAATGTATCAAATAAATATTTTTTGGTGATTTTTTTTGGTATTCATAAAATATGTATATTAAATAAGAAGTGTTCAAAAAATGAAGAAAAAATAAGTTGATTTGATT